>NC_074691.1:16903655-17248655 GCF_029448725.1 Salvelinus fontinalis
CGGACCGTGGAGGCGTACTGGCTCTCTTGAGCATTGAGCCTGCCCGACCTTACCTGGTTGAATGCTCCCGGTTGCCCGACCAGTGCGGGGAGGTGGAATAACCCGCACCGGCCTATGTAGGCGAACCGGAGAAACCATGCGTAAGGCCGGTGCCATGTATGCCGGCCCGAGGAGACGCACTGGAGACCAGACGCGTTGAGCCGGCCTCATGACACCTGGCTCAATACCCAATCTAGCCCTCCCAGTGCGGGGAGGTGGAATAACCCGCACAGGGCTATGCACTCGTACAGGAGACACCGTGCGCTCTACTGCGTAACACGGCGCCTGCCCGTACTCCCGCTCTCCACGGTAAGCCTGGGAAGTGGGCGCAGGTCTCCTACCTGCCCTTGGCCCACTATCTCCTAGCCCCCCCCCAAGAAATTTTTGGGAATTACTTACGGGCTTTTTTGGCTTCCGTGCCAGACGCGTTCCCTCATAGCTCCGGTTCCTCTCTCCGGTAGCCTCCGCTCTCCTCAGTGCCTCCAGCTGTTCCCATGGGAGGCGATCTCTACCAGCTAGGATCTCCTCCCATGTGTAGACACCCTTTCCATCCAAAACATCGTCCCATGTCCATTGCTCCTTTCTCTCCTGTCCCCTACTCCGTTTCGTTTTCCCTTGCCGCTTGGTCTTAGCGTTTTGGTGGGTGATTCTGTCACGATCGTGTGGGGGATTTACGGACCAAAACGCAGCAGTTGGAAAATAAGCCATCTTTATTATACAATATGATGGCAACACGAAACGAAACAAAACACTTTCAAACTACAAAACAAGAAAACGACGTTGAACGAAACCTGAACATAAACTTACATAACTAAACATAAACTTACGTACAGGAAACGGACGACATCGAAACGAAACGAAACAAACAAACGCTACAGTCCCATGTGGTACGAACGTACATACAGACATAGGAGACAATCACCCACAAACAAACAGTGAGAATGCCCTACCTAAATATGACTCTTAATTAGAGGCAAACGCAAACCACCTGCCTCTAATCAAGAGCCATACCAGGCAAACCAAAACCAACATAGAAACAGATAACATAGAATGCCCACCCAACCTCACGTCCTGACCAACTAACACACAAAAACTAACATAAATAGGTCAGGAACGTGACACAAACTGTACATCATTAATCATAGATGTTGTTTTGTTTTGATGTTGTTGTGCTTTTCTGTTGTGGTATTTCAGATGCCATAAGGTCAATATAATTGTATTAGTGGTAATGACTTTGGGTTTGAACAATGGCCACGGGCATGTTGGCTAAATTGTTACAGACTCCCACGGTGCATTTCAATACCCCTGCAGCATACATGCCTCTTGTTTCAGCTTATTTAGCTTAGCAGTTCTCATTTATTTACTTCTTCATTAGCTATTTGACACATACACTTACATGCATATGCCTTCCTGTGTTGCATACTGTAGGAGTTTAAAAAAAAACTTTTCAATGGATGTATTTGAAATGTAAAACTTACAGTAGGCTCTTCTCATGATTCCACATCCGTTTTGATTAGCTGAGGGGAAATGAACCGACGCTCCAACGCTAAACCGAAGCTCGTTCTAAACGCCTCGTTAGCAATACACTTTTGGAAACATTTTGGAACTTTAAAAAAAAATTAAGAAAAAAAAGTTAAATTAGTACACACTGTTAATTAGGGTTCCCTCACTGCCACATTTCCATGTTACAGCGCTTGTTTACGGAAGACAGACTGAAGACAGAGGCGACCACCTGTGCTAATGCTTTCCACTAGATCAAAAATAAAGGAGGACCAAGGCACTCTTCATATAATTAATTAAAATGCCTTTATTTGTATGGCATGTTCAATGGAAATAAAGTTAAACAGTTCTTGTGCTGATGTTGCTTCCAGAGGCAGTTTGGAACTCGGTAGTGAGTGTTGCAACCGAGGACCGAAGATTACGCGCTTCAGCACTTGGCGGTCCCGTTCTGTGAGCTTCTGTGGCCTACCACTTCACGGCTGAGCTGTTGTTTCTCCTAGACGTCTCTACTTTACAATAAGAGCACTTACAGTTGACCGGGGCATCTCTAGCAGGGCAGAAATTTGACAAACTGACTTATTGGAAAGGTGGCATTCTATGATGGTGCCATGTTGAAAGTCACTGAGCTCTTCAGTAAGGCCATTATACTGACAATGTATACACCTGTCAGAAACAGGTGTGGCTGAAATAGCCGAATCCACTAATTTGAAGGGGTGTCCACATACTTTTGTATATATAGTGCAACTGAAAAGCAGCATTCCCCAAGTGAGAATGGCCTTCACTTCAGCAGTAATGAATTCAATAACTTCCTCGATGAAAAGATCATGATCATTAAGAAAGCAAATTACGGACTCCTCTTTGAATCTGCTTAGTTCTCCTGTCCTATCTGTAACTGCGATGATTAACAGCGTAACTTACTGTTGTTACCATGACAAAGACCAAAGCCGGCAGGAGTACCGTTGAGGACAGTGGTGTCTCTGTCACAATAATTTTTTTTTTATAACAAACAAAAAGAGTTCTACAAGCAGTTGTTACAACAACAAGAAAATAGCTTCAAGTGTTGTGTCCAGATATCGGTTTAGTCAACTAATAAAAGAATGGACGATCTGACTGGAGAGGTTTGCTGGACAGTTTGCTGTTCTCCCAGGGTCAGCTCGAGGAGTTGAAACAGGGGAACGGCAAGATGACAGCAATCTGTAAGTCATTGAGAGAGGACATCAGTTCTGTGTGTGAATCCATGATAACAATGACAGAGAAATCAGATTATCTCGAGGGACAATCAAGGCGGAACAACATGGTTGTGGACGGAATTGCAGAATATCCACATGAGACCTGGACTGAGTCTGAGGACAAAGTGAAGGAAATGATCTAGGAGAAACTGAAGATGGAAGATTGAGGTGGAGGGCGCCCACAGGACTAGAAACCCCACTACCGGCCCAGGTGACAGGCCCAGGACGATAGTGGTCAAGTTCCTGAGGTTCAAGGACAAGGTAGCTGTTCTGGAAAGAGCCAAGAACTTGACAGGAACGTATATCTTCCTCAAAGAGGACTATACTGAAGCTGTGCGCCAGAAGAGGAAGTTGCTTACATCTGCTATGACAGGCTCATTGTTCACTGTCCCTCCCAAAAGCCTGGAAGGGATGAGAGCCAAGCCTATGGGTTTGTAGCTTCAACCCCGCAGCACAAACACACACACCAACACACACCAACGGATTAATGGACTGCTGAATTTATATTTTCTATTGCTTTGTTTGCTCTTTTCCATATTATGTCTATCTCTGATAAGCTACCCAGGAAAGAGATGAAAATAACCCATATTAATATATGTAGCCTTAGAAATAATGTTAATGAACTCAATAACTCGCTAACATCAGATAACATTCATATTGAGCTATTTCTGAGACTCACTTAGATAATTAATTTGATGATACAGCAGTAGCAGTAGCAATACAAGGATATAATATCTATAGAAGAGACATGAATGCTTATGGATGAGGAGTTGCTATATGATATAATAAAATGTATACATTCAGAGCCATATCCCTGTAATGCTTAGAGAAGATCTTATGACAAGTGTTATTGAAGTGTTGTGGCTGCAGATTCACCTGGCACATCTAAAGCCTTTTCTTTTGGGGTGTTCCTATAGGCCACCAAGTGAATGTGAACAGATACTTTCTTGGGGACCTGAATATTGACATGTTTTCATCGAGCTGTCCGCTCAAGAAGAAGCTTCTCACTGTAACCAGTGCCTGTAATCTGGTTCAGGTTATTAACCATCCTACCAGGGTGTTTACAAACATTACAGGAACAAGATCATCCACATGTATTGATCACATTTGTACTAATACTGTAGAACTTTGTTCTAAAGCTGTATCCGTACCCATTGGATGCAGTGATCACAATTGAGTGGCTATATCCAGGAAAGACAAAGTTTCAAGAGCTGGCCCTAAAATAGTGTATAAGAGATCATACAAAAGATTTTGTTGTGACATGTGAATGATGTAAAAAATGACTAAAGTGACTAAACTCAACAAAAAGAAGAAGAAACTGTATTATGAAGCCAAGACCAATGATACAAAAAAAATTATGGGCAGAAAGACAAATTCAACTCCTTCTTTCATTGAATCAGATGGCTTATTCATCACTAAACCATTTGATGTTGGCAATTATTTTAATGATTACTTTATTGGCAAAGTGGGCAAACTTTGGCAGGAAATGCCAACAATGAACAGTGAGCCATCGTACTCTTGCATATGAAAAACTAATAATGAAAAAAAAGCATTGCGAGTTTAAATTTTGTAAAGTTAGTGTGGGAGAGGTGGGAAAATGATTTTTATTGATCAATAATGACAAACCTCTTGGCATTGACAACTTAGATGGAAAGCTACTGAGGATGGTAGCTGACTCTATAGCCACTACTATCTGTCATATCTTTAATCTAAGCCTAGAGCTAAGTCTTTGTCCTCAGTCCTGGAAGGAAGCCAAATTCATTCCGCTACCCAAGAGTGGCCTTTACTGGTTCTAACAACAGACCTATCAGCTTGCTGCCAGGTCTTAGCAAACTGTTGGAACACATGGTGTTTGACCAAATACAATGCTATTTCTCTGTTAAGCTGCAGCTGGTCCAGAACAGAGTGGCAAGTCTTGCTCTTCATTGTAATCATAGAGCTAATATTAATACTATGCACGCCAGTCTCTCTTGGCTAAGAGTTGAGGAAAGACTGATTGAGTCACTTTTTGTTTTTATAAGAGACATTGTGTTGGAAAATCGTTGGAAATGTGTTGGAAATTCCAAATTGTTTGCATAGTCCATTTACACACAGCACTGACACACACACTTACCCCACCAGACATGCCACCATGGGTCTTTTCACAGTCCCCAGGTCCAGAACAAATTCAAAGAAACAGGGGCGGCAGATAGCCTAGTGGTTAGAGCTTTGGTCCAGGTTGCTGGATCAAATACCCGAGCTGACAAGATTAACAAATCTGTTGTTCTGCCCCTGAGCATGGCAGTTAACCCACTGTTCCCTGTGCGACGAAGACATTGCTGTTGATTAAGGTAGCCTCCCACACCTCTCTGATTCAGAGGGGTTGGGTTAAATGTGGAAGACACATTTCAGTTGAATGCATTCAGTTGTACAATTGACTAGGTATCCCCCTTTCCCCAGTATTATAGAGAGCCATGAGTGAATGGAACACCCTTCTGTCTTATGTAGTGCAAGTAAACAGCAAACCTGGTTTAAAAAAACTAATAAAATAACGTCTCTCCCCATGTGACCAACTTGTTGTGTGTATATACTGACATGTATGTGTAACTGATATATTTACACTACATGTTCATGTTTTTAAATGTATGCAAAGTCTTTTGTCTGTCATGTATGTTTTGATATATGTCAGGCCCCAGTAAGACTAGCTGTCGCCATTCGCATCGGCAAATAGAGATCCTAATAAATGACAATTTTTTAAAATTAATCAATGGTAAGTTTCGGTGTTCGTCAATGTTCCACTATTGTTTTCACCATATATTCTACCTCTTGGTGATGTCATTCGGAAACATAATGTCAACTTTCACAGCTAAGCGGACAACACACAGCTGTACATTTCGATGAAACATGGTGAATCACCAAAATGGCCTACTTTGGAAGCCTGCGTTTCAGACATAAGGAAGTGGATAGCAGCAAATGTTTTACTTTTAAACTCGGACAAAACATAGATACTAGTTCTAGGTCTCAAGACACAAAGAGATCTGCTGTTTGATCTGACAATTCATTTTGATGGTTGTACAGTCATCTCAAATAAAACTGTGAAGAACCTTGGTGTTACTCTGGACCCTGATCTCTCTTTTGACAAACATATCAAGAATATTAAATCGGCAGCTTTTTTCCATCTTTTTATTGCAAAAAACTTTTTGTCCAATAATTATCGAGACAAGACAATACATGCTTTTGTCACTTCTAGATTAGACTACTGCAATGTTCTACTCTCCTGCTACCTGGATAAAGCACTAAATAAAATCAGTTAGTGCAAAATACAGCTGCTAGAATCTTGACAAGAACCCCAAAATCTGAGCATATTACTCCAGTGCTAGCCTCTCTACACTGGCTTCCTGTTAAGGCTAGGGCTGATTTCAAGGTTTTAAAACATTATTTTAAAAAATGTGATAACAAAAAATATTACTAAAAATGTAATAAATCTAATTATAACAAAACGATTTAAAAAAAATTATATGTACAGTTGAAGTCGGAGGTTTACATGCACCTCAGCCAAATACATTGAAACTCAGTTATTCACAATTCCAGACATTTAATCCCAATCAAAATCCCTTGTCTTAGGTCAGTTAGGATCGCCAGTTTATTTTAAGAATGTGAAATGTCATAAAAATAGTTGAGAGAACTATTTATTTCAGCTTTTATTTCTTTCATCACATTCCCAGTGGGTCAGAAGTTGACATACACTCAATACACTTAGTATTGTTTAACTTGGGTCTAACGTGTCGGGTAGCCTTCCACAAGCTTCCCACAATAAGTTGGGTGAATTTTGGCCCATTCCTCCTGACAGAGCTGGTGTAACTGAGTCAGGTTTGTAGGCCTCCTTGCTCACACACGCTTTTTCAGTTCTGCCCACAAATTTTCTATAGGATTGAGGTCAGGGATTTGTGATGGCCACTCCAATACCTTGACTTTGTTGTCCTTAAGCCATTTTGCCACAACTTTGAAAGTATGCTTGGGGTCATTGTCCATTTGGAAGACCCATTTGCGACCAAGCTATAACTTCCTGACTGATGTCTTGAGATGTTGCTTCAATATATCCACATAATTTCCCTGCCTCATGATGCCATCTATTTTGTGAAGTGAACCAGTCCCTCCTGCAGCAAAGCACCCCCACAACATGATGCTACCACCCCCGTGTTTCACAGTTGGGATGTTGTTCTTCAGCTTGCAAGCTTCCCCGTTTTCCTCTAAACACAACGATGGTCATTATGGTCAAACAGTTCTATTTTTGATTCATCAGACCAGAGGACATTTCTCCAAAAAGTGCGATCTTTGTCCACCTAGTCTGGCTTTTTTTATGGTGGTTTTGGAGCAGTGGCTTCTTCCTTGCTGAGGCCTTTCAGGTTATGTTGATACAGGACTCGTTTTACTGTGGATATAGATACTTTGTACCTGTTTCCTCCAGCATCTTAACGAGGTCCTTTGCTGTTGTTCTGGGATTGATTTGCACTTTTTCTCACCAAAGTACGTTCATCTCTAGGAGACAGAACGCGTCTCCTTCCTGAGCGGTATCCCATGGTGTTTATACTTGCGTACTATCGTTTGTACAGATGAACGTGGTACGTTCAGGAGTTTGGAAATTGCTCCCAAGGATGAACCAGACTTGGGAGCAAGTGATTTCTTTTGATTTCCCCATGATGTCAAGCAAACAGGCACTGAGTTTGAAGGTAGGCCTTGAAATACATCCACATGTATATCTCTAATTGACTCAGATGATGTCAGTTAGCCTATCAGAAGCTTCTAAAGCCATGACATCATTTTCTGGAATTTTCCAAGCTGTTTAAATTTTCCAAGCTGTTTTCCAAGCTGTTTATACACAGTCAACTTAGTGTATGTAAACTTCTGACCTACTGGAATTGTGATACAGTGAATTATAAGTGAAATAATCTGTCTGCAATTTTTTTGGGAAAAATGACTTGTGTCATGCACAAAGTAGATGTCCTAACCAACTTGCCACAACTATAGTTTGTTAACAAGAAATTTGTGAAGTGGTTGAAAAATTAGTTTTAATGACTCCAACCTAAATGTATGTAAACTTCCGACTTCAACTGTATTATATAAAAATTGTATTTTTTTTAAGTTTGTTTGCTGCGTTATGCCCAGGAATCCACCGGAAAGAGCGTTCGCGGAAAACGGCGGAAAAAATTCCAAATTATATCCATAATGTCCACAGAAACATGTCAAACGTTGTTTATAATCCATCTTCAGGGTGTTTTTCAAATATCTATTCGATAATATATCAACTGGGACAGTTGGCTTTTCACTAGGACCGAGAGAAACAATGGCTGCCTTTCACTTTTGCGCAAAAATCACTCGGAGAGCCCCCACCTATCCACTTACGCAATGTGGTCGTTCACGCTCATCCTTCAAAATAAAAGCCTGAAACTATGTCTAAAGGCTGTTGACACATTAGGGAAGACATAGAAAAGAAGTCTGGTTGATATCCCTTTATATGGACAATAGTGATGCATGGGAACAGAGAGGTCTCAAAAACAGGGCCACTTCCTGGTTGAATTTTCCTCAGGTTTTAGCCTGCAATATCAGTTCTGTTTAACTCACAGACAACATTTTTACAGTTTTGGAAACTTCAGAGGGTTTTCTATCCTAATCTGACTATTATATGCATATTCTAGTTTCGGGGGCTGAGAAATAGGCAGTTTCAAATGGGTACGCCTTTTTAGCCAAAAGCGAAAACTGTGCCCCCTCATGCTATTTTGTTTGTTTTTCGCGTTGTTCGTAACTTGTTTTGTACATAGTGTTGCTGCTACCGTCTCTTATGACCGAAACGAGCATCTACACATCAGAACTGGGATTGCTCACATCAAGTTGGACGATGAGTTCTTCTTCAATGAGTCGGACGCAAGGGATATACTACGGACACCCGACCAGGCCCAGATCCCCATGATTCACTGGAAAAGGGAACGTAGGTTTCACGGAAAGAGATCAGGATGCCTTGTGATGATAAGGTCAACGAGTGGCTAATCTGCCCTTGCCTGTCACGTTCCTGACCTATTTTCTGTTGTTTTTGTATGTGTTTAGTTGGTCAGGGCGTGAGTTGGGGTAGGGCATTCTATGTTATGTGTTTCTATGTTGGGTTTAATGTGTTGCCTGATATGGTTCTCAATTAGAGGCAGGTGTTTGACGTTTCCTCTGATTGAGAACCATATTAAGGTAGGCTGTTCTCACTGTTTGTTTGTGGGTGATTGTTGCTGTGTCTGTGTTTGTTACACCACACGGTACTGTTTCGTTTTTCCTGTTCGTGCGTTCTTCGTTATATGTAGTTCACAAGTTCAGGTCTGTTTAGCGTCGTTTGTTGTTTTGTAAATTATCAAGTGTCTTTCGTGTCAGTGTTCGTCTTGTCTAATTAAATCATCATGTATTTATCACCCGCTGCGTCTTGGTCCACTCTCTCCCCGAAAGACGAACGTTACAGAATCACCCACCAAACCCTGACCAAGCAGCGTGGAGACGGGCAGCAGCGACAGCAGCAGTGGTACAAGGAGGAATGGACATGGGAGGAGATTCTAGACGGAGAAGGACCCTGGGCAGAGCCAGAGGACTGTCGCCGCCCCAAAGCGGAGCTGGAGGCATCAAAAGCGGAGAGGCGGCATTATGAGGCGCTAGCAAGGCAGAGCGGCTGGAAGCCCGAGAGGCTCACCCAAAAATGTATTGGGGGGCGGCTAAAGGGGACTGTGGCGAAGTCAGGTAGGAGACCTGCGCCAACTTCCCGGGCTTACCGTGGAGAGCGAGAGTACGGGCAGACACCGTGTTGTGCGGAAGAGCGCACGGAGTCTCCTGTACGTGTGCTTAGCCCAGTGCGAGTTATTCCACCTCGCCGCACTAGCCGGGCTAGAGTGAGCATTGAGCCAAGTGCCATGAAGCCGGCTCAACATATCTGGCCTTCAGTGCGTCTCCTCGGGCCGGTGTACATGGCACCAGCATTACAAATGGTGTCCCCGGTTCGCCAGCATAGCCCAGTGCGGGCTATTCCACCTCGCCGCACTGGCAGGGCTATGGGGACCATTCAACCAGGTAAGGTTGGGCAGGCTCGGTGCTCACGAGCTCGTGTACTCCTTCACGGTCCGGTATATCCGGCGCCACCTTCCCGCCCCAGCCCAGTACCACCAGTGCCTACACCACGCACAAGGCTTCCAGTGCGTCTCCAGAGCCCTGTTCCTCCTCCACGCACTCTCCCTGTGGTGCGTGTCTCCAGCCCAGTACCTCCAGTTCCGGCACCACGCACCAAGCCTCCTGTGCGTCTCCAGATCCCTGTACGCACTGTTCCTTCTCCCCGCACTCGCCCTGAGGTGCGTGCCCTCAGCCCGGTACCACCAGTGCCGGTACCACGCAGCAGGCCTATAGTGCGCCTCGAGAGTCCAGTGTGCTCTGTTCCTGCTCCCCGCACTAGCCTAGAGGTGCGTGTCTCCAGTCCGGTACCACCAGTTCCGAGACCACGCACCAGGCCTACTGTGCGCCTCAGCAGGTCAGAGTCGGCCGTCTGCCCAACGCCGCCTGCACTGCTCGTCTGCCCAACGCCGCATGCACTGCTCGTCTGCTCAACGCCGCCTGCACTGCTCATCTGCCCAGCGCCGTCTGAGCTGCCTGCCTGCCCAGCGCCATCTGAGCCATCCGTCTGCCCAGCGCCATCTGAGCCATCTGTCTGCCCAGCGCCATCTGAGCCATCCGTCTGCCCAGCGCCATCTGAGCCATCCGTCTGCCCAGCGCCATCTGAGCCATTCGTCTGCCCAGCGCCATCTGAGCCATCCGTCTGCCACGAGCCTTCAGAGCCGCCAGCCAGTCAGGAGCTGCCAGAGCCACCAGCCAGTCAGGAGCTGCCAGAGCTGCCCTCCAGTCATGAACTGCCCTTCAGTCATGAGCTGCCCTTCAGTCATGAGCTGCCCTTCAGTCATGAGCTGCCCTCCAGTCATGAGCTGCCCTCCAGTCATGAGCTGCCCTCCAGTCATGAGCTGCCCTCCAGTCATGAGCTGCCCTCCAGTCATGAGCTGCCCTCCAGTCATGAGCTTCCCTCCAGTCATGAGCTGCCTTTCAGTCCGGAGCTGCCATTAGTCCGGAGCTGCCATTCAGTCCAGAGCTGCCTCTCTGTCCGGAGCTGCCCTTCAGGCCGGAGTTGCCCCTCTGACCTGAGCTACCCCTCTGTCCTGAGCTACCTCTCTGTCCTGAGCTACCTCTCTGTCCTGGGTTACCTCTCTATCCTGAGCTACCTCTCTGTCCTGAGTTGTCTATATTTAGGAGGGGCCTTGGTGAGGGTTCCTGGAACATGGTCGGGGGCGAGGGTCGCCACTCAAGGGACGCTAAGGAGGGGGACAAAGACAATGGTGGAGTGGTGTCCTCGTCCTGCGCCGGAGCCGCCACCGCGGACAGATGCCCACCCAGACCCTGCCCTTGAGTTTTAGGGGTGCGCCCGGAGTTCGCACCTTGAGGGGGGGTTCTGTCACGTTCCTGACCTGTTTTCTGTTGTTTTTGTATGTGTTTAGTTGGTCAGGGCGTGAGTTGGGGTGGGCATTCTATGTTATGTGGTTCTATGTTGGGTTTAATGTGTTGCCTGATATGGTTCTCAATTAGAGGCAGGTGTTTGATGTTTCCTCTGATTGAGAACCATATTAAGGTAGGCTGTTCTCACTGTTTGTTTGTGGTGATTGTTGCTGTGTCTGTGTTTGTTACACCACACGGTACTGTTTCGTTTTTCCTGTTCGTGCGTTCTTCGTTATATGTAGTTCACAAGTTCAGGTCTGTTTAACGTCGTTTGTTGTTTTGTAAATTATAAAGTGTCTTTCGTGTCAGTGTTCGTCTTGTCTAATTAAATCATCATGTATTTATCACCCGCTGCGTCTTGGTCCACTCTCTCCCCGAAAGACGAACGTTACATTGCCTTTCGTTCTGTTAGCTAACGTTCAATCGCTGGAAAATAAATGGGACGAACTGAAAGCACGTATATCCTACCAACGGGACACTAAACTATAATATCTCATGTTTCACAGAGTCGTGGCTGAACGACGGCATTAAGAACATACAGCTGGTGGGTTATACACTATTGGCAGCACAGAACAGCAGCCTCTGGTAAGACACGGGTTGGGGGCCTATGTATATTTCTAAACAACAGCTGGTGCACGATATCTAAGGAAGTCTCAGGGTTTTGCTCGCCTGAGGTAGAGTATCTCATGATAGGCTGTAGATCACACTATCTACCTAGAGAGTTTATCTGTATTTTTCGTAACTGTCTACATACCACCAAAGACCGAGGCTGCCACTAAAACCGCACTCAATGAGCTGTAATCCGCCATAAGCAAACAGGAAAATGCTCAACAAGAAGCAGCGCTCCTAGTGGCCAGAGACTTTAATGCAGGGAAACTTAAATCAGTTTTATCACATTTTTATCAGCATGTTAAATGTGCAACCAGAGGGAGAAAACAATTCTAGACCACCATTACTCCACACACAGAGACGCGTACAAAGCTCTCACTCGCCCTCCATTTGGCAAATCTGACCATAACTTTATCCTCCTGATTCCTGCTTACAAGCAAAAATTAAAGCAGAAAACATCAGTGACTCAGTCTATAAAAGATTGGTCAGATGAAGCAGATGCTAAACTACAGGACTGTTTTGCTAGCACAGACTGGAATTTGTTCCGGGATTCTTCCGATGGCATTGAGGAGTATACCACATCAGTCACTGGCTTTATCAATAAGTGCATCAAGGATGTCGTCCCCACAGTGACTGTACGTACATACCCCAACCAGAAGCCATGGATTACAGGCAACATTCGCACTGAGCTAAAGGGTATAGCTGCCGCTTTCAAGGAGTGGGACTCTAACCCGGAAGCTTATAAGAAATCCCTCTATGCTCTCCGACAAACCATCAAACAGGCAAAGCGTCAACACAGGACTAAGATCAAATCGTACTACACCGGCACCGACGCTCGTCGTATGTGGCAGTGCTTGCAAACTCATGATGAAATCCCTGAGTGGTTTCCTTCTTCTCCGGCAACTGATTTAGGAAGTGCGCCTGTATCTTTGTAGTGACTGGGTGTATTGATACACCATCTCCAAATAGGTGTTCTTATTTGCATACAATGGTTCATAGGAAAACCTCCCTGGTCTTTGTGGTTGAATCTGTGCTTGAAATTCACTACTCGATTTAAGGACCTTACAGATAATTGTATGTCTGGGGTACAGAGATGGGGTCCTCATTTAAAAATGATGTTAAACACTATTATTGCACACAAGTTGAGTCCATGCAACTTATTATGTGAAGTAAGAACATTTTTACTCCTGAACTTATTTAGGCTTGCCATAACAAAAGGGTTGAATACCTATTGACTCAAGACACTTCAGATTTACATTTTTTATTAATTTGTAAACATTTCTAAACACAATTCCACTTTATGGGGTATAGTGTGTAGGCCAGTGACACAAAATCTACATTTTATCCTTTTTAAATTAAGGCTGTAATCACTTTTTGGGGAAAAATTCAAGGGGTGTGAATACTTTCTGAAAGCACTGTATGTATACTGAAAATAAATATAAACACAACATGTAAAGTGTTGTTCCCATGAGCTGTTTCATGAGCTGAAATAAAAGATCCCAGAAATTGTCCATACTGTACACCCAAAAGCTTTTCTCAGAAATATATTATGCACAAATGTGTTTACATCCCTGTTAGTGAGCATTTCTCCTTTGCCAAGATAATCCATCCACCTGACAAGTGTGGCATATCAAGAAGCTGATTAAATAGCATTATTATTCCACAGGTGCACCTTATGCTGGGGACAATAAAAGGCCATTCTAAAATGTGCAGTTTTGTAACACAACACAATGCCACAGATGTCTCAAGTTTTGAGGGCGCATGCAATTGGCATGCTGGCTGCATGAATGTACACTAGAGCTGTTGCCAGAAAATTCGATGTTCATTTCTCTACCATGAGCTGCCGCCAACGTCGTTTTAGAGAATTTGGCAGTACGTCCACCAGCCTCACAACCGCAGACCATTTGTAACCACGCCAGCCCAGGACCTCCACATCCGGCTTATTCACCTGCGGGATCGTCTGAGGCCAGCCACCCAGACAGCTGATGAAATTGTGGGTTTGCACAACCGAAGAACTTCTGCACAAACTGTTAGAAACGGTCTCAGGGAAGCTCATCTGCGTGCTCGTCGTCCTCACCAGGGGCTTGACCTGACTGCAGTTCGTCATCATAACCGACTTCAGTGGGAAAATGCTCACCTTCGATGGCCACTGGCATGCTGGAGAAGTGTGCTCTTCACGTAGGAATCCTAGTTTCAACTGTACCGGGCAGTATGGCGTCATGTGGGAGAGCAGTTTGTGTGGGCGAGCAGAGTGCCTCATGGTGGCGGTGGGGTTATGGTATGGGCAGGCATAAGCTATGGACAACGAACACAATTGCATTTTATCGATGGCAATTTGAATGCACAGAGATACCATGATGAGATCCTGAGTGAATCAAATGGAAAAAAAATATTGTGTAATTTTACTCCCTCCAATACTGTGCATGCTTGCGGCTGTCTAGCAGCAGTATGACTCTAGCCAGGTTCCCCCATGCTTCATATGACCTTATCTGGGTGGAACAGACATTTCTATTGACTGACCCTTTTTTGTGTTGCTTTTTTATCCTATAATTGGAAAACAATTGCTTTCTGAGAGCAGTAGCTGTATAGTCCCAATTTCACTTAAAAAGGGCATTAAGGATTTGAAAGATTCTGGAGGTTTAGATTCTAAAGATATAGTAGGTATTATTGCTACAGGCACATTTAAGTATTTATTTTACCCTTTTTTTACCAGGTAAGTTGACTGAGAACACGTTCTCATTTACAGCAATGATCTGGGGAATAGTTACAGGGGAGAGGAGGGGGAGATGAATGAGCCAGCTGGAAGCTGCGGATGATTAGGTGGTCATGTTGGTATGAGTGCCAGACTGGACATTTAGCCAGGACATCAGGGTTAACACCCCTACTCTTACGATTAGTGCCATGGGATCTTTTAGTGACCACAGAGCGTTTAATGTCCCATCCAAAAGACAGCACTCTACACATGGCTGTGTCCCCAGTCACTGTCCTGGGGCATTGGGCTCTTTTTTTAGACCAGAGGAATGAGGGCCTCCTACTGGCCCTCCAACACCATCTGGTCTCCCATCCAGGGACCAACCTCAACAGATCCTGCTTAGCTTCAGAGGAAAGCCAGCAGTGGTATTTTATTTGTATTTCATTTATTTTATTGAACCTATATTTAACTAGGCAAGTCAGTTAAGAACAAATGACAACCTACGCCCGCAGCTGGAAAGTATTGTAGTGTGAATAACCCAGCGTATCCACATCCAACACCTTGCGTTTGATAAAGGATGGGCACTTACAGAAGCTATTGTATTGAATTTTGACTGTGTATTTTCTGCACGGAGTTGTATTGTAGAACTGAAGAAACATTCTTTGATAGGGTAAGTGCCTGTTGACATTTAAAGCAACGGCAGGTGCTTTAAATGCTTATCATGACGGAACATTTAATACCCCTGACATTCATTAAGGGTGATTCCTTATTAAAATCCATAGAAGGGTCCTTTGGAGGAAGGATTGTTGACAGAACACAGTGGAGTCCAGAATTATTGGATTGCTTAATTGATCAAAAAAGACTGTATGGAAAATAAAAAACAAACGCTGTACACTGCTGCTCATGCTCCCAGGTGATTTTATGATAACAACGTTTTGACCCTCAGGTCTTCATCAGGCATCCATATCCCTGGTGGGGGTGGAAGGTCGTATATATAGGGGCAGTATTCAGTGACATCACTTCCTGAAACATGAGGTAAAAATATCAGGAGGTTCGCAATATCAACATTCCCTGAATCAACATATATGACCATACACATGGAATGTGATCAATATTTACAGTAATATATATATATATATATATATATATATATATATATATATATATATATATATATATATATATATATATAAATACACAATATTCAAGTTGAAAACTAGTTGGAAATTGGTCAGTCTGCCCTGACCGGACCAATTCTGAACCAATCATAGACGTCTATGTTTCACAAATTTGGAGAGCACAGTACAGTAAAGGACAGCAGATAATAGTACA
Source organism: Salvelinus fontinalis (assembly GCF_029448725.1). Classification (NCBI taxonomy): domain Eukaryota; kingdom Metazoa; phylum Chordata; class Actinopteri; order Salmoniformes; family Salmonidae; genus Salvelinus; species Salvelinus fontinalis. The sequence continues at coordinate 16,919,592 of NC_074691.1, forward strand.
GTACAGGACAGTTTAGTACAATAAAGTCAAGTAAAGAAAAGTAGAGTACAGTACTGTACAGTAGAGCACACTAGCGTTACAAGGACACAAGGCGAGATCCTAATGCGGACACAGGAGGCAGATGGTTGAGCTCCGATATTTATTATACCAAAAGGGGTAGGCAAAAGGCAGGTCGGGGACAGGTGAGAGTTTATAAACCAGGTCCAAACAGTACCAGGTGATTGGCACGCTCGAGTTCAGGACAGTCAGTGTAGTCAGACAGGCGGATACGGCGTCAAGACAGGCAAGGGTCAAAACCAGGAGGGCTAGGAAAAAACAGAGACTGGGATAAATAGGAGCTAGGTGAACCGCTGTTTGACTTGGCAAACAAGACGAACTGGCACAGAGAGACAGGAAACACAGGGTTAAATACACCGGGGACTAATGGGGGAAATGGGAGGCACCTGGAGGTGGGTGGAGACAATCACAAAGACAGGTGAAACAGATCAGGGCGTGACAAGAGTAGAGTACAGTATAATGTACTGTACTCTACTGAACCTATCTACATTACTGTACTGTACTGTACTGTACTGTTCTGTACGTTTATGTCCAATTACTTTCAGAACTACATAATTCTGAAAGTAGCCGATGATACAAATGTTAAATACATGTCAACAATCCTTCCTCCATAGGACCCTTCTATGGATTACATTTTGTGAATATCCCCCAAATCATTGTATTTTTTGTTATAGCTTCATGAGTCACCCTAGGGCAAAATTTTGATTTCCACCTAAATAGACATAATTTTTTTTATGAGATGTCATAAACAACAACTGGAATAATTGCATATTTTTTGAACGGTCTGGAACGTATCTTTCTGGTATAAATAGATATACATGGCTAAGGTGTACACACTGTTAAGGCCACAAGCTCAAGTACATACTGTACTACATCCAAGTATTATAAAAATATGAAAAATAATCCATTATTTTTTTCCTATTCAACAAAAGTGGGGCAATAAGGCTTGAAATAACTGAAATGCTTTCTAAATATAGTAACAATCAAATTATTAACAAAGCTTTGAGGATTACCTTTAAAACATTTGTGTCATGGCACCGATGACAAATCCTTGGCACACAATAGAAGAGCAGATCAGCAAAGGTATCTGTCCATCATCCTCTCATAGACATGGGCAAGTGGCTGACATTATTGGGACACAGTGTTGTTCTTAACGAAGAGGATACGTTCAGCTTCCCTTTCAAAGGCCAGGTTGGTTTTTTTATAATAAATGAATGAAATGCAAGACATCTGGTTATGCACTGCAAACCTCTTAACAAAATGATGGTACAGTTAACAGCCATGTTGTTTTCCTTTGCTCTTATTAAAAACCTCTTAAGGATCTGGATTTTTTTTCCAATTTTCATATGAAATGGCATACCCAAATCTAACTGCCTGTAGTTCAGGACCTGAAGCAAGGATATGCATATTCTTGATATCATTTGAAAGGTAACACTTTGAAGTTTGTGGAAATGTGAAATGAATGTAGGAGAATATAACACATTAGATCTGGTAAAACATGCGTTTTTTGTATTTTTTTTGTACCATCATCTTTGAAATGCAAGAGAAAGACCATAATGTATTATTCCAGACCAGGCGCATTTTAGATTGTGGCCACTAAATGACAGCAGTTTACGTGCAACGTTTTAAACTGATCCAATGAACCATTGTATTTCTGTTCAAAATGTTGTATCAATATTCCCCAAATGTGCCTAATTGATTTATTAAGACATTTTCAAGTCCATAACTGTGCACTCTCCTCAAACAATAGCATGGTATTCTTTCACTGTAATAGCTACTGAAAATTGGACAGTGCAGTTAGATTAACAAGAATTTAAGCTTTCTGCCAATATCAGATATGTCTATGTCCTGGGAAATGTTCTTGTTACTTACAAAGTCATGCTAATCACATTAGCGCACATTAGCACAACCGTCCCAAGGGTGGGACACCGATCTGTAGAGATCCTTAAGAGGATTTATTTTAACATAGCTTGAGCTACAGAATGCTCCTCATAGTTAAGGCCTGATTTCTAGTACAGTACAATTCTATATCTGAGGCTTGGGTTCACTTGCACCGGTCTGTTTGGCATATTGACTAACAAATCCACATTGATCCGTTGCCATCAGAGAAAAACCCTACACAGCACTCTATATGGATCTGTTTTAGACTGCATGAGGGACTGCTGTACCCTCACATTATTAACAGGAATGCTTTGTTTTCAATTGGTCTTTATTCTAGTGGTCTACACACAGTCACAGACAAATTGACAAATGGAAGGGGACCCTCCTACACTGTATGTATCCACTGACACTGACATACAGAGCTCAAATATAAGTTAAAAGTGCAGTGTGTTAAGCAGGCAAGTCCTGCCCACAACATGCTTTACCAGATGACTACTAAACCTTATCCATTATATCCCCTCAACTCCAATTTTGTTTGCAGTCCAATCTATGGTCAATATATGTCACAAAGATTAATGAGGCCTTAAGTATCTTTAGCTTTCATTTTCTGGGGCACTCTCCAAGAATTTGTTCATGGTTCTTGAGCAGGCTCCATACACTACCATCCTCTTATGCTCCTTCTTAACTCATAACCGTGTTCTCAGGCAATATCCAAGGGCAGTTTCGAACACAACCAGGCAGTCTGTTTAAAGATTCGATTTATTCTGCACACCTGCTTATTTTCCATGGTGATCTTCAGTCGTTTTCCATTTCATAGGAGAGTCTGGGTGTTATCTACATGACCCAAGATGCTTTGTTGTATTTTGTATGGATGTGTTTCAGACATGCTATGGTCATGTAACTTTTCATTCTCTGAGCCCATTCAAACATATCTGTAAAGGCTTATATTGAATCACACTGGTGAGACCTGAACATTAAAGCTTTATCAATCACTTGAGATAAATCAATATTGTAATCTAGATTTAGATGTGTGTCTACTTGTTACGCATTACTGAGCAATTAGCGGGTAACGATGTACAGTATGCATAGGAACCAGAGCAAAATAGCATGTACAGGAAGTTTTACTGCAATGCAAGTCAATGCATGGACACCATTTCATATGTGCTATAGCATAAACTATATTTCAGTCTGGCCAATTGTGTGACAGATAGTACTGTACAACCTCAGCCATGTTGGGACATCAACGTCCCTGACAAGTTGCTGATTAGTCATACCTGTTGATCCTCCATTCATCCAAAAAGTTTATGAATACAGTCTATAAGGAATGAATAAAACACAGTAAAAACTTGTGCAAAAATGTACAGTAGCCTACTGGTAAAGACAGGGATAGTGCAGTATTGGCACTGTGTTACAAAGACAAACCCCTAGAGGACAGTGTTAAGTTCCCTTCCTCTCCATCTGTCATTAGGTATAAAATAGGGTTTATGGAAACTGAAATAAATGTCATTCTTTTACACATACAATTACCACTTTAGAGCTGGTCTTTTTCTGAACAATCTTTATTAAGAGCTGTCATTTTATTGTGAGGAACTGCAGTTTTATCAGACATTTTTCTGTTTTGTCCTTTTATGTGAGTGATTGCTGAAACGGACAAAGTTGAATGACATACAGTAGTCTACAGTATGGATGATTCTCAATGTTCCTTAGTAAAGGTTCAACTTAATCTCCGTTGCTGAGTGATGTTGATTGTGAATAGCCAACATGTGTCAGTCTAGGGAACTCTATCAGGCTTGACTGTTGTAGAGATGAGAGAGAGAGCTGCCTGCTGTGCTGCACTGGCTCAAAGAGAGAGACTGCTGCAAGGTCAAAGCGGTCTGGCTGAGGGTGATTCTGAGGACTGAGCAACAATGCCTGCCTGCACGCCTTTCTAAATTTGCCAGCGAGCATCAGCCTATCTGTGTAGGACACGATGTGCTGGATCAGCGCTTTGCTCGAACCCACTCTATTCTCCGGACTTAGCGCCTCCTCTCCTCATTTCACCTCTCTTATTCTCTCTTCCACTGCCTTTCTCTTTCATAATTTCACTAAGAGTTTTTGCCATTCAATCAGAAGCGCCCAGCTTTTAAATTTAACTTTAGTAGGCAATTAAGTTAGCATCTTTTCAATCAGCCTGACAAATATCCCCAGGATAGAAGTGATTGTTAGCCAGCCAGGCAAACTAAACTGATGTCCTGATAGAGTTAGCAGCATCCCTAGAGTTCACCTTGAGGTAAATACACGGCTAATCAATACTGTACATTATACACACAACAATAGGATCCAAAGGATTGCCGCTTTAGATGCAGGCTGGGGATTTATTAAGGGTCCCATTGTTGCCAGTTCCTCAACCTTGTTCTCATTAGTGTGCTCTGTGGCACTATCGTACTGATTGCCTGGGCCTTGGTTTCATCACTGCAGCAGAGGTTAAGTTTTATGCTGGTTTTACATGAGTTTGAATAACCTTTGTAATTCGGTTTCACTCTAAAACTGGTCTCAACGGGGTGTTCGCTTTAGAGACTGTGTAGTCTTATTAGTAAAGTAGAATTGATGTTGTCAGTGTTCAAGACCTGTATTTCTGAATACACAATCTTAGGCCATATCTTGAAACTAACACTATGTGAATATGTTTGAAATTATTTGTGAGATAATATTGATAATTATTTGTGAGATAATATTGACAAGATCAACATGCCCTGAAGTGGCTTCCAGATCCCTCCCTCTTCTGCAGGGCCCAGATTGAGCCTGGTCATCACCCCTGACCTTCATGTGTGTCTCACTGAGTGCCCCGGGCACCGCTGAGCCACTCAATAAACACACGTTAAATCCACTGCAGTTACACCCTGCCAGATGTGTGGTCAGACTCTTATGGGGACATGGTCAGATACACAGAGCCGGTTGGGCTATTGTAGGGGCATATGTTTCTCTGATGAGATCACATAGTAATGTTAAGAAAGAACTCATAGCCCTAGCTATGTTATCCAGGTCAACCCCAATCATTCCGGTAACAAATCCCAGTTTCCAGAAATCCCGATTGAAACCCTACTCAGGTTTGAATCAACGTGTTTGAATCAGAAGTGTTTCTCTATAACTATTAACCTCTACTATTAACCTCTGACACAACATAACTGATTCCAACGCTGTCCAGATCGGCAGACCTCACGTAGCTAATCTTTATGGGCTGTTTCTATCAAACCTAACCTCTCCCGTAGGAGTTCAAATAATGAGAGAGATACTTTATCAAATGACTAACAACCAAACCTCGCCACCCCCCCAAAATGTTTTTTTTCTCCAGTGACTCAGTTTCTGTGATTCCAATTCCCTAAATAGTTCCACCTCGTTGGAAAAGAGAGATACCCCACTTTTGAGGAAAGCTTCTTTCATCACGTTGTAGCAGCATTATGCAAACCAGATTCTGCTCTTCCGTTCCCTTTCTTTCCCTGACCTTATTATCAGGCAATGTGATCCTATAGGACAGGATGCCTTAATCAAAACAACCCTCTAATGCTGTGAAACCTGTGCTAATCTAAAAATATGTTTCTTTCTAACCAGGTAACACAGAATCATCCAGGGACGCTAGAGCGCAGCCAGGCAGCGACACAGCAGAACCAGGAAATGAGAGCTGGGTTTAAATGGAGAGAACCATGCACATTTCTATTACTTAGTTGTACCATATTTTTCCAACAAAATAAGCATAAACAGACTCCCCTTCAACTCAAACTTAAAAATATATAAATATATCATCATATACAGAAGCTATGTGCACAGAGATGTGTACAGTAACAATATGAAGTGAATCACTGAAGAATAGCATACGGAAGGTTCTGCCCTGTATATCCCAGCTGTGTCCCCTGTTCCACAGAGGAAAGCGATCCTGTAGAGGTGTAAACAGGTCATGACACAGGGCACCCAGGGACCCACCTCTGCCACTGTAGCGTGACACCACTGTCTCGTTGAACACTGCCCATGCTCCCATAACTTACATTGCTTCATTTAGCATTCACCACACTCCCACCCACAAACCCACCACAGTTCACTATCTATTCTACTCTTCACAATTTATTCTTCTCACCACCATCACCACTGAATCTCACTTTGTCACTAATTTCTTCTCTCTCTATCTCTCTGGTTCATTCACACGGCCAAGTAGGCCCCTCCAGCCATGCAGGCAGCAGACAGAGTAGATGGACGCATAGTGATGTGATGTATGTGAGTAGATGTGACTGGGGAGAATAGGCTAGGATGGAGGAATGGAGGAATCCTATTTCCACCAGGGAATCACTCATCCCTGATAGCAACATTGGCTGTCTGATACAGTCTGCATAGATTTTCACTGGGCCGGGAGAGAGACCTTCCTCTCCTATCCGGAAACCCATTTCACACACGCTAAGCGTAATTTATTATGTATGACATGCTTGGCTGACAGAAATGGATGGCTATGAGTCATTTTTCTGTCATTCTGTCTTCTCCTTATAGAACATTATGGGGAAATGTCTAGGCGGTTAGGAGACAGAGAAAATGAAAGCAACAGCTCTGGCAGGACCAACAAATGAGGCAGAAAGAAAGAAACAGGAAGAGTATTTGGAAAATATTGTATTGGCAAGGGTTATAGAAGTGGCAAATACACTAACATCGGGAAAAAATTGCCGAAACCAATAGGCCCTCTGGCTCTGTCGTTTTGGTGGGTAGTATTTGGGCTTCACTGCATACCCATAGTTAATAGTGACATGTTTCCATAACATTCTGCGCCCTCATTAGTCCTCCTAATTAAAATGTCTGTGACACCTAACCTTCCTGTAGGTCCCTGCTATCTGGTAGCAGAAGAAGCATCCCCTTAGATTTAATGTGTCCTCTCTGGGGACTCATAGCAACAAAATCGATATCATGTTTATCTTTTTAATGTTTCATAAAAACTCTGAAAAGTTGTATCATCGAGATGGAAATGGCTATGTACCAATTGTTAATTATGTTTTCATAGAAAAAAACATTGCTTCAAGGTACCCAAACCACTCCACATCTCCACCGCTCACTCCTGTAAATAAGGACAACGTCGTCGTCCTCCCCCTTGATATCTACGGAGGACATGGCAGCTCTCCCATTCCCTTTGAACACCAGTGTGGGTGAGAGCTTAACAAAGGATTCTGTTGATATCCTCCTCTAACCATTTTTCTAAAAGTTCATATATTCACTTAATCCTCCCAAATGCTCTAAATTGGCTCTCCTCAGATTGTGTTGTGAAATGAGCCATATGGAAGTTATAAACTTGACCTGAGGAAAGATCACAGACAAATATGGAGGATGTGGATTGGCTGAACAATTATATCAACGTAATTAAATCAAGAAACATAAAATGGGCTCATTTACGTTTTTATGATCAGGCTGAGATCGTAATATTAAATCCAGTATCTGCTATGCTTGTTTATGAAACATAGTCCAATATGGAATTGGAACAGCCTACAGTTATTCTATAACTAGGGTTCTTAACCATACATCGCCACAGGCAGTCTCTTGTCTTCTCTTATGTAAGAAATGACCAGAATGCAAAATTATTCTTGTCACGCCCTGACCTTAGAGATCCTTTTTATGTCTCTATTTTGGTTTGGTCAGGGCGTGAGTTGGGGTGGGCATTCTATGTTTTGTGTTCTATGTTTTCTAATTCTGTGTGTTTGGCCGGGTGTGGTTCTCAATCAGAGGCAGCTGTCTATCTTTGTCTCTGATTGAGAACCATACTTAGGTAGCCTTTTCCCACCTGTGTTTTGTGGGTACTTATTTCTGTTTAGCTGTTTTGTTTGTCTGACAGAACTGTTCGCTTTTGTTCTCCTGTTTGTTGTTTTTGTTAGCTTGTCTATTTGGATTAAATCATGAACACTTTAAACGCTGCACCTTGGTCCACTCTTCTTTCAGCCCACGAGAAGCGTGATAATTCTTGATGGGAGATTTGTTATATCTTGTGTTTTATCAACAACAACAACAGCAACAACATGGCTGAGGCTTAATCAAGCTAGTCGCCTTGACTACTTTCTTATATCATTCTCTCTGGCACCAAAAGTTTAAAAGTGTTTGATAGGGGACAGAATGCGGTCGGACCATCACATTATTGGCATATATATTACTCTTACAGAATTTCCACGTGGGCGAGGATATTAGAAATTGAATCAAAGCCTACTAGATGATAAATTGTTTAGAACTAGGACAGAAGAATTTATAACTGACTTTTTTAGACATAACATAGGTACAGCAGATCCCCATATTGTATGGGTCACTTTTAAGTGTGCCTTTAGAGGCCATGCAATTCAGTACTCATCTCTAAAACAAAAGCAATTTAGATCAAAAGAGTCCATATTAACAAAGGAAATTGAAGGACTAACAGTACAGTTAGATAACAATAAAAACGGTACCATAGAGGCACAGAATAAGTTAGAGGAAAAACAAAAAGAAATGGAGGAACTTATTCAAGAAAGATCCAGTGTAATATATTATAAAAATAAAGCGAACTGGATGGAATATGGGGAAAAATGCACCAAATTATTTTTCAATCTTCAATATAGAAATGCTACCAAAAAAAACGTATTAAAACTTGTTACAAATGATGGAGTCACGCATGATTCACCAAATGATATTTTGAAAGAGGAAGTAAAGTACTTTAAGAATATGTTTCATTTCAGGCTCCTCCATCTCCAGTAATTGAAACTAATTGTATGGATTTTTTTTCTAATAATAATGTAAAATTAACATCTGTATAGAAAGACTCATGTGAAGGCCTAATTACAGAGGAGGAACTACTTGATGCAATTGGGGCCTTTAAGGATGGGAAAACTCCAGGGCTGGATGGCATACCAGTGGAAGTATACATATTTAATTTTTTTTACTCAAAGGACCATTATTAGCTTGTTTTAACCACTCCTATATAAATGATAGATTATCAGACACGCAACAAGAAGGTGTGATATCATTATTACTGAAACAGGACCCAAGTGGTATATATAAAGATCCAGTTGTCACGAATCCCGCTTCCTGAGTCTGGGTTTGCCTGTGTGTCTGTCCTGGAGTGTGTTTCAGGTGTCCTGGAACGCACCCTGTCTGGTTGCCGGGCGAATTAGCTCGTTGGGAGATTGATGTTCACCCGCACCTGTTTCCCATCAGTAATCTGCACACCTGTCCTGATCATCATCTCTCCCCTTCAAAAGCTCTGACCTGACTTCCATTCCCTGCCGGATCGTTAGCCATGAACAGTATGTTGTGCCTTAGTACCAGACTCCAGTTGGATAGTATTTGTTTTGTTGTTTTCGTTTACTTATTGCTTGCCTTGAACTTACCTCCGTTTATTTTGCCTTCAGTTACTCACCTGGATCATTCTCTCCATTCCCGCCTGGTTGACAGAGGATTCAACTACTCCATTGGATTCAACAATTTCCTCTGATCAATTCTCCACCACTGCCCGCTACGCCGTCTGGATATATCTACCCTTTCACATCTAATTGTAAATAAATACTCACCTTCTTCCTACGCTCCTTGTCCTGGTCTGCTTCTGGGTTCGATCTTGAAAGATCGTGACACCAGTCCATTTAAAAAATTGGAGACCTCTTACACTTCAGTGTTGTGATGCAAAAATCCTAGCAAAATGCTTGGTGCATAGAATAAAAAAAGTTTTGTCAGATATTATTCATCCTAATCAGACAGGTTTTTTACATGGACGATACATTGGAGATAATATAAGGCAAGTACTGGAAACAATAGAACACTATGAAACATCGGGGACACCAGGCCTGGTTTTCATAGCTGATTTTGAAAAGGCTTTTGATAAAGTATGACTGGAGTTTATATATAAATGCCTAGAATATTTCAATTTTGGGGAATCTCTTATAAAATGGGTTAAAATTATGTATAGTAACCCTAGGTGTCAAATAGTAAATAATGGCTACATCTCAGAAAGTTTAAAACTATCTAGAGGAGTAAAACAAGGTTGTCCACTATCGGCATATCTATTTATTATTGCCATCGAAATGTTAGCTGTTAAAATTAGATCAAACATTAATATTAAGGGATTAGAAATCCAGGGCCTAAAAACTAAGGTGTCATTGTACGCTGATGATTCATGTTTTCTTTTCAAACCACAACTAGAGTCTCTCCACGGCCTCTTAGAGGATCTAGATACATTTGCTATCCTCTCTGGATTAAAACCAAATTATGATAAATGTACCATATTACGTATTGGATCACTAAAAAATACACATTTTACATTGCCATGTAGTTTACCAATTAAATGGTCTGACGGAGATGTGGACATACTCGGTATACAAATCCCAAAAGAAAGAAATGATCTCACTCCAATAAATTTTTATAGAAAGTTAGCAAAAATAGATAAGATCTTGCTACCATGGAAAGGAAAATACCTGTCTATTTGTGGGAAAATCAACCTGATTAACTCTTTAATCATATCACAGTTTACCTATTTGCTTATGTGTCACGTTCCTGACCTATTTCTGTTAGTTTGTTGTATGTGTTAGTTGGTCAGGACGTGAGTTTGGGTGGGCATTCTATGTTTTCTGTTTCTATGTTGGTTTAAGGGTTGCCTGGTATGGCTCTTAATTAGAGGCAGGTGTTTGGCGTTCCTCTAATTGAGAGTCATATTTAGGTAGGTTGTTTCACTGTGTTCGTTGTGGGTGGTTGTCTCCTGTGTCTGTGTTTGTCGCACCATACGGGACTGTTCGGTTTGTTTGTTCATCGTTATTTTATGTGTAGGCTATTTTCCCTGTTCGTGCGTTCTTCGTGTTTATGTAAGTTCGTCGTCCAGGTCTGTCTACTCCGTTTGTTATTTTGTTAATTAGTGAAGTGTATTTCGTTTTCGTGTTTTTCCGTCTTTACTTTAATAAATATTATGTCTTCAACATCCGCTGCAATTTGGTTCAATCCCTGCTCCTCCTCTTCGGATGAAGAGTTGGTTGCAATTTCAGTTTAATCCACCTGAAAGGACGGAACAAATAGTACAACAAATATTGTGGTTAAATTCAAATATAGTAATTGATTAAAAAACTGTATTTATCGAATCAATTTTTAAAAAAGGTATAATTTTTGTGAATGATATCATAAATAGGACTGGTGGAGTAATGTCACACATGCAGCTAACACAGACATATGGAAACGTCTGCTCTACCCAAAATTACAACCAATTAATTGCAGCATTACCACAAAAATGGAAGAGGCAAATAGAAGGGGGAAAATGTAAGGAACTTGTATGTCGGCCCTATGTTAAAGAACATAAATGGTTAAAGAAAAGTGTGATAAATAAAAACATATACCAATTCAATTTAAGGACCAAAAAACTGACAGCTGGGCCATATAAATTGCAAAATAGTTGGGAAGAGATTTTCGATGTACCCATTCCATGGCACATGGTTTATGAATTGATACGCAATACAACGCCGGATTCAAAACTTTGAATTTTTCAATTTAAATTACTGTACAAAATTCTTGCAACTAATAGAATGTTATATATATGGGGGATACAATCTTCCCAGCTCTGTAGATTCTGCTGTGAGGAGGCAGAGTCATTAGATCATTTATTCTGGTATTGTCCGTTTGTAGCTCGTTTTTGGTCACAGGTCCAGGAATGGCTGAAGAATTGCAACATCTGCGTAGAACTAACGCTACAGATAGCAATACTGGGGGATTTGAAAAGCCATAGTCAATCAATCAATAATATAATAATTATTTTAGCAAAATTTTTAATTTTTAATTTACAATCCGTGGAAGCTATGAGAATAGGAAGATTCAAATCTTTTGTGAAGCATCACAGCGCAGTTGAAAAATATATGGCAAATAAAAATCCGAAATGGATGATGTTGGAAGATAGATGGGAAGGGTTGAGTGGAGCTGAAGGGTGGGACTAATAACAAGATAAACAATGTAGGGCATACGGGATCTGTGAAATGTGTATAGGTGCGGAGCTTTTGTGAAATGGCACAGTTACAAGTGGAAATCAAACTGGATGGACAACAGAAATAGAGGAAGGACTAAGAACAAACAAGAGAGAACTATTATAAAGTAGACTGTGTCTGTAAAATGTGTATAAGATGTATAAATTGAAGGTAAAAACAGAAATGTTTATCAGTTTACTCCAATTGGGGGATCGGTGGTAGGGTTTGCGGGGAATAATAATAAAGGTATATTCGTTAAAAAAGTATGTATGTCTATATAGGTATGTGTCACGACTTCCGCCGAAGTCGGCCCTTCTCCTTGTTCGGGTGGTGTTCGGCGGTCGACGTCACCGGCTTTCTAGTCACCATCGATCTATTTTTCAGTTTCGTTTTGTTTTGTCTGTATTATACACACCTGGTTTCAATTCCCCCATCATGTTCCCTATTTAACCCTCTGGCTTTCATTTCTGTTTTGTCCGTGATTGTTTGTGCGTTAGGCGTTGTAGTTGATACGTGTATGTATCTGTTTATTTTCCATTTGTGGAATTGTGCATTGAATTTGAGTAAAAACACTGTGGTTTTCGCTCAACACTGTGTCCTGCGTTTGACTCCAACTTTTCTCCGCACACAACCCTGACAGTATGTGTATGTATATATGTGTATATGTATGCATACGTGTATGGATATATATATTTACCCCCAAAAATATGGGGGATTGGAAATGATGCAGACAATTACATTGGAAGCAACATTCTTTCCGCAATATTAAGCTGATCCACCCCCCCACAAAAAAAACAAAAAAAAAACAGCGTCCATTACTTTCACCCCTCCCCCATAATTCCTAATTTCATTCTATTCACACCTCATTTAATCCTCTCTATTTATGTCCATTCTATTTTATTTAATAGTGTATTCTTCCCCCAGCAGTCCTTATTACTGAAGCTTGCTGCCTTTCAATTTCAGGATATTATTTTGTCAAATGAAATTCTAATATGAGTGATATGTTGGACAAGCAGCATCCTAGGGTGTTTTGGCTGAATAGATCAGGACATCTGCACGCTCCTCTTGATGAAGCTCTATTTCCTCATGGTGTTAGTTGGCTCTCTGACATTTTGTGTGTGATTCAAGCACTCATGAAGCTGGCAATAGTTTTTTAAATTCAACATAGCTATTGTATGAAGCATGTTGAAACCATTTACCATGAGCATGCTCATCTTTGTTTCTTGACGTGGAAGGCTAATGTTAATGTCTACTGGAGGAGACAGATAAAATAAACATTATTGTTTAATATTCAATGTTATGGTCATGCCAGTGTCACAATCTCAGCTTCTGCTCTTCTGCTTTTGAGCCATTGGACAGTCCTTAGAGATGTACGTAGAGTATTGAAAACGTGCGTGGTTTAAGGCTTGAGGGTAATGATGCTGTGTCTTACGTCAGATAGCGTGACTTTTATAGCGTGACTTTTATACTTGACGCTCGTCCCTCAGTGCAGGTGGAATTGACGCGCTATCTGATGTAAGACAATGGGTAATAAAGATCGTTAGTAGAGAATCCCCAACATTCTGTGCCAACTAACCAGAGCGATGGTTGCAGTACCTCTTCCAGGCAGGGTAATTTAGGTAATGTACTACGTTATTTACAGCCGAGACTTACTTCCACCCTACAAAGAAACCTTTTCCTGAAAGAATGCTGTAGCTACTCTTTCCTGGTGTGTTTGCAATGGCTGATACAGTATATCAATAGCAGGATGTGGAAGGTGTGACAAGAGTAGCTCTGACGAGAGTAGCTCTGACGAGAGTAGCTCTGACGAGAGTAGCTCTGACGAGAGTAGCTATGATAGGAACAGACTTAAGATCACACTAACACGTCTGTAAAGCAGCCTTTCAGTGGGTCTAAGCACCAGATTCATATTCCTGATAGGTGTTTGCTAGTGCAGGAGTTCTTTGTGTGTACTACTGTGTAGCCTGCTGTGGAATGACATAATTAGCATTGCCGACACATCACTCTCCATGAGGAAAACCCATGCGTACACAGACGCACGTGAGCACACACAAACACACAAAGACCTATGGAACTTATAGAGTTACTGTAGTTCATTAAGACAAAGCAAAACAAACCCTACAGTACATGACATATCCGGAGGCCAACCAAATGCAAGGAAGAGGTTGCGCATGTAGATGTTGCGTTGCAAAGCTACCGCTAGTTTACCAAAGTTCACGTAATTTTGGTAATTAACAGAAAATCAGTGGCAATCTATCGTAACTTTCGTAATTTATACTTGAATAACTTACATTTTTGTATTGATATATAATACACATCTGTCCATATTGTGCAGGAGTTTCTAATAGATAGACCATATGGTTCAAAAGAAAAATGCCTAATGATTCTGTGGCACTGTGGCATTATTTTCAATTAACTCTGCAACTCTTCAAACTATTGACTTTTTTCACAACTGTCACCAGTTTGAAGCCCAAAAATTTACAACAAAACATGCTGACAGAGTAAAATAAATAATGGTGTGTAAAAAAAGAAATAAAGGGTATTTCATGCTGAACCCCTCATATTGAACACCAATGGTATTTACTAAGTTGATGGTTTATTTTTAGGATAATGTTTCACAGCTTTGTCATTCACATTTTTTTTGATCATCTTATTTAATTATTTGTATAGTTTACATATGATAAGGCCACTGTAACGGCAGATTTCCTCATCTTCGTCTGAAGAGGAGGTGTAGCAGGGATCGGACCAAAGCGCAGCGTGGTTAGTGTTCATAATGTTTAATAACGACAAAAAACGTGAACACCACAAAATACAAAAACAATAAATGTGAAAAACCGAAACAGTCCTATCTGGTGCATAGACTGTCACGGCTCCTCCTCTGCAGTGCAGGGGGCGGTTCCTCCTGCAGGCAGAGGAGGGTCGTTAGTGATTGGAGCCACCTGGGCTCAGGGTATAAAGCTGTCACTAATCACTCTTGCTCTCTCTCTCTCTGCTCCTCCAGGTATGCTCATGATTTGTTTGTTCCTTTTTAGTTTTGCATAGTTTTCACTCAGTCATGTTCACACTCACATATTCATGCACCCATGCACTTTACATACACCTTACATTATGATACATCCACACCTCATTCCTTTTTCTTAGTTTAAGTTAATAGTTTGTTTATAATAAAGAATACTTTTGAATTGGCCTATACCTGTTGTTCGTGTCCTCTCATTTGTCACAGGCTATGAGCCGGCTTGTGACAAGTGGGGGCTCATCCGGGATAGTAGTTAACTTGGGTTAGTTTAGTTCAGATTGCCAAAAAAAATTGTTGGAGGGGATGTTTTGGTTGGGCCAATTTTTGTTTAAGAGAGAGTTGAGAGCCATGTGTTCTTTTGGTTCAGTTAGTTTGGTAGCTAAGCAATTCACTCTGTGTTTTTCTGGGTTTTGTTCAGGTGGGAGTCCTCTCCTGTTGAGGCATATCAGCAAGTGTCAATAGGAGGCTTGTGGTGTTTTTGTTTTAGGTGGCAGTGAACGTGGGTAGAGCATCCTTTTCCCTTTTCCCCTACATCGGCTCGGGAGCACCTCCGTGGTTATGGGAGGGCTGCCAGTTTCTGGTTGTCTTTTCCACTCCACTGGTTTTGTGTGCATAAAACCCCACCACATGTGACTGCACGAAGACCAGGGCCAGTTAGTTAGTAGTTTTTGGAGGATAGTGGGGTGTGGCTCCTGTCCTTGAACCCAGATTGACAGCAGGTGAGTTGTGTTTTTTTGAGCATTTGTAATAGTTGTATTGGTTGAGGAAAATGTCTTCCATTTTGAGTAGTTTTGTTCAAGCTCCTTCAGAGGTAGCCTTAGAGTTGTGTACTAAGGAGCAGTTAATTGAAATTGCTGAACATTATCAGATTGAGATTGTTGATAAAAAAATTAAAGAGACTGTTAAAACTAGCTTAAAGCAGGGTCTTAGGGAAATGGGTGTTTTTGGCGGTCAGTCTGCTAGTAGTGAGGGTGCAAGTTTTCAGGCTAGCCCTTCATTAACTTTTGAGCAGCAGAGGGAACTGTTGCAAATGCAATTAGAGCAAATGCAAATGCAATTAGAGATAGAGCGATTGAAAAATGCTAATAGACCGGAAAGACTACCACAGTTTGATGTTTCACAGAATCTTCATTTGTTGCCTAAATTTGATGAGTCAGATCCAGACACATACTTTACTTTATTTGAGCGTATTGCGGAAGCTAGAGCTTGGTCAGATTTGGACATGACTATGTTGTTGCAATGTGTACTTACAGGTAAAGCACGTGAGGCTTTTGCAGCACTGAGTGTAGCTGACAGTAAAGTTTATGCTAAAGTTAAATCAGCAGTTCTGAAGGTCTACGAGCTTGTGCCAGAGGCATATCGTCAACGTTTTCGTTACAGGAAAAAGTTAGATTCACAAACCTATTCTGAGTTTG
This sequence comes from Salvelinus fontinalis, assembly GCF_029448725.1. Lineage (NCBI taxonomy): Eukaryota > Metazoa > Chordata > Actinopteri > Salmoniformes > Salmonidae > Salvelinus > Salvelinus fontinalis. Next base: position 16,935,914 of record NC_074691.1, read on the forward strand.
TTTGTGATTTAACTTCTGCATTTAATCGTTGGTGTACAGCTTCTGAAGTTAGTACTTTTGAGGGTCTGTCTAATTTGATTGTGTTAGAACAGTTCAAAAATTCTGTTCCTGACCAGGTTGCTACATACATGAATGAACGTAAAGTTAAGTCTCCAAGTGATGCAGCAATCCTTGCAGATGAGTACAGGCTAACACATAAAAGCCATTTTGAGTCAAACAGTGATATGTACCATAAGAATAACTTTACTCCTAGGAATAGTAGGTCACCTTTTTGGGGGGCATCTTTCCAAAGGCCTCAGCAGAAGTTTGGGTCTGGAGGACTTAAAGCACCGGTTAATGCTAATACCTGTCGCTACTGTTTAGTTGAAGGACATTGGAAGAAAAATTGTCCTCTGCTTAAATCAAAACAGTCAGTTCAAGTTAAACCTGCTGTGATGGCAAGTCCTGTAACAGCCTCTGACCACCAGGGTGAGCTGTGTCAGCCAGTAGTTGAGTTTGATTCTCAGTTTTCCCGCTGTGATTTTTCAGCCTTTATTTCAGATGGTGTAGTGTCCCTGGTACATGGCAACCAGAATGTTAAAATCAAGATCCTAAGAGACACTGGAGCTTTAGATTCTTTTATTCTGGAATCTGTTTTGCCGTTCTCTAAAGAGTCTGATACTGGCCGTTGTGTAATGGTATGTGGTATGGGTTTAGTTCCATTCTCTTGTCCTTTAAAAAAAGTTACCCTAAAATGTGGTCTGATAGAGGGTGATGTAGATGTTGGGGTTAGACCTCAGTTGCCAGTAGAGGGAGTGCACATGATTTTGGGGAATGACTTGGCAGGTAGTAAGGTGTGGGCAGATGGCAAATTAAACATCTGTAAGAAACAACCTTCAGTGACCCCTGCAAGGGAATCTCCGGATCAGAACTGTGTGTCTCCTGAGGTATTTCCAGTTTGTGCGGTTACCCGCGCAGCCTCTCGTAAGGAGATTGAGAGTAAGCCAGAAAGTCTTGAGTTGCCAGTCAAACTCCAGACAGAACAGTTGACTAGTTCTAGAGATTCATTGATGGCTGAGCAAAAAGCCGATACTACTTTGGCTGATCTGTTTGATAAAGTGGTTCCTGATTCAGTGGTGAGGAATAGTGCTCAGTGTTATTTTCTTCTTGATGGGCTGTTGGTCAGGAAATGGGTTCCACACTATGATAAGGGTTTAGGAGAACCAGTCTTTCAAATAGTTGTACCTACTACTTTGCGAAATAAAGTGTTGCAAACTTCACATGGTGATGTGGCAGGTCATATGGGTGTTCGTAAAACGTATGATCGTATACTTCGTTATTTTTTCTGGCCACGTTTAAAGCGGGATGTATCTCAGTTTATTAAAACTTGTGATACGTGTCAGCGCACAAGCAAGCCAAATCAGGTTGTAAAGCCTGCACCGTTGTATCCAATACCAGCCGTAGGGCAACCTTTTGAGCATCTTATTATCGATTGTGTTGGGCCATTACCAAGGTCCAAGTCAGGTCATAGCTACTTATTAACTGTTATGTGTCAAGCAACCAGATATCCGGCAGCTTTTTCCTTGCGTACCATAACTTCAAAATCAGTAGTTAAAGCTTTAACTCAATTTATTTCAACATTTGGGATTCCAAAAACCATCCAGTCAGATCAGGGGTCTAACTTTACCTCTCATTTATTTGCTCAGGTTCTCAAACAGCTTAAAGTTAAACACAACAAGTCTACTGCGTTCCATGCCCAGAGCCAGGGAGCTTTGGAACGTTTTCATCAAACTTTAAAATCCTTGCTTCGTGCATATTGTACGGAACTGTCTGCCGACTGGGAGGAGGGGTTACCTTGGCTGTTACTAGCTGCTCGTGAAGTAGTGCAGGAAAGCACAGGGTTTAGCCCAAATGACTTAGTGTTTGGCCATAAGGTGCGTGGGCCTTTAGCAGTGTTGCAGGATGGTTGTTTGCCTGAGGAACCACCTCGGAACCTTATTGACTATGTAAATGGTTTTAGGTTGAAGTTGTATAGGGCTGGTGAACTAGCGAAAGAAAAACTAAAATGTTCTCAACGGAAAATGAAACTGAAATATGACGGACAGGCTGAGCTGCGTGAGTTTAGTCCCGGTGATCGGGTACTTGCTCTTCTGCCTCTTGTAAGTTCACCTTTTCAGGCAAAATACTGTGGTCCTTTCACTGTGTTGCGTAAAGTGTCAGATTTGAACTATCTTATTGAAACCCCTAGTCATAGGAAGTCCTCTAAATTATGCCATGTGAACCTGTTAAAATGTTATCACTCCCGTGATCTAAGCAAAGTTGAAGGCACTCCAGCAGTGAGGTCAGTGTTGACTGCTGCCCCAGTCCCTGCATCTTGTGGCTTTAATTTGGTGGAGGGGGGAGAAGAGGAAGTTAAAGTTTCAGATGAGGTCTTACAAGGACGGTTGAAAAACTCCCAGACTTTGCAAAACCTTGGGGTTTTGGTAGATCATTTAGACTCTGAGAAACGTGATGAATTGGTAGCTCTTATTAGAAACTACCCTGTTTTGTTTTCTGACACTCCATCGCAAACCCACTTAATTGAACATGATATAGACATCGGAGATGCTAAGCCTATCAAACAGAGATTTTATCGTGTGTCTGAGGAGAAGAGACTAAAACTGGAAACAGAGATGCAGTCTATGTTGGACACAGGTATTGATTTGGCAAAATGTGAGTTTGCCAAAGCTACAGTCACATACCTAAGCAAGGTTGTGGGTCAGGGATTTGTCTGTCCCGTGGAAGCCAAGGTTCAGGCTGTGAGGCAGTTCCCACAGCCCTCTACAAAGAAAGAACTGATGCGCTTCCTGGGAATGGCGGGGTACTACCGTGCTTTTTGTAAACTTTTCGGTAGTAGTGTCCCCACTGACCAATCTGTTGAAGGCCAAGGCTGAATTTATCTGGTCCACCCAGTGTCAAGAGGCATTTGATGCAGTTAAGACTCTTTTGTATTTGGCACCTGTATTGGCAGCACCAAATTTTGGGAAACCTTTCAAATTGCAGGTAGACGCCAGTCAAATTGGTGCTGGGGCTGTGCTTCTCCAGGAGAATGACGACAAGGTTGAGTGTCCAGTCAGTTTCTTCTCCCGAAAATTTAATAAGTATCAGAAAAACTATTCTGTAATTGAAAAGGAGGCTTTGGGTCTCATTTGGGCTTTACAGCACTTCGAGGTCTATGTTGGTTCTGGTTTGACCCCTTTAACTGTGTTCACTGACCACAACCCACTGGTTTTTCTGAGGTCCCTGCAAAACCCCAACCAGCGCCTGATGCGTTGGGCTTTGTTCTTGCAACCATTCAACCTTGATATTAGGCACATTAAGGGTAAGGATAATATCATTGCTGATGCTCTGTCCCGTGCTCCTTTAACCTAGCTTGTACCTTTTCTCTGTTGACCCCTACGGGCTGTCTGTGCCTCTTTCCTCTTAAATTGCTCCCCAGGTACCAGGGCTGCCGAGTTTGAGGGACGGACAGTCGGCTGGGGGACACGGGGCTACTGCTAGGAGCCGGGATTGTTTTTTTTTGTTTATTTGTTTTTGGGGAAATTTGAATTATTTTGATTATGTTGGAGGAAGTTGGGTTGAGGGTGGGACCCTCATTTTAAGGAGGGGGGTGTCACGGCTCCTCCTCTGCAGTGCAGGGGGCGGTTCCTCCTGCAGGCAGAGGAGGGTCGTTAGTGATTGGAGCCACCTGGGCTCAGGGTATAAAGCTGTCACTAATCACTCTTGCTCTCTCTCTCTCTGCTCCTCCAGGTATGCTCATGATTTGTTTGTTCCTTTTTAGTTTTGCATAGTTTTCACTCAGTCATGTTCACACTCACATATTCATGCACCCATGCACTTTACATACACCTTACATTATGATACATCCACACCTCATTCCTTTTTCTTAGTTTAAGTTAATAGTTTGTTTATAATAAAGAATACTTTTGAATTGGCCTATACCTGTTGTTCGTGTCCTCTCATTTGTCACAGGCTATGAGCCGGCTTGTGACATAGACACAAAGACAGAAGACAACCACCCACAAACCCCAACACAAAACAGGCTACCTAAATATGGTTCCCAATCAGAGACAATGACTAACACCTGCCTCTGATTGAGAACCATATCAGGCCAAACATAGAAACGTAAAAACTAGACACACAATATAGAATGCTCACTCAGCTCACGTCCTGACCAACACTAAAACAAAGAAAACACAAAAGAACTATGGTCAGAACGTGACAGTATCCCCCCCCCCCCTCCCCCCCAGGGTGCGGACTCCGGCCGTAAACCTGAACCTATAGGGGAAGATCTGGGTGGGCATCTGTCCGCGGTGGCGGCTCTGGCGCAGGACGTGGACCCCACTCCACCATGGTCTTTGTCCGCTTTAGTATCCTCCTTTGAGCGGTGACCCTCGCCGCCGACCCTGGCCTGGGAACCCTACTAAATGGGCCCACAGGACTGAGGGACACTTCTGGACTGAAAGAAGCCTCTGGACTGAAGAAGCAGCTCCGGACTGAGGGGCAGCTCCGGACTGAGGGGCAGCTCAGGACTGAGGGGCAGCTCAGGACTGAGGGATAGCTCATGACTGAAGGGCAGCTCATGACTGAAGGGCAGCTCATGACTGGAGAACAGCTCATGACTGCAGGGCAGCTCCTGACTGGCGGGCGGCTCTGGCAGCTCCTGACTGGCGAGCGGCTCTGGCAGCTCCTGACTGACGGGCGGCTCTGGCAGCTCCTGACTGGCGGGCGGCTCTGGCAGCTCCTGACTGGCGGGCGGCTCTGGCAGCTCCTGACTGGCGGGCGGCTCTGGCGGCTCCTGGCTGGCGGACGGCTCTGGCGGCTCCTGACTGACGGATGGCTCTAAGGACAGACAGGCGGCTCAGATGGCGCTGGACAGACGGGCGGCTCAGATGGCGCTGGGCAGACGAGCAGCTCAGATGGCGCTGGGCAGACGGGCAGCTCAGATGGTGCTGGGCAGACGGGCAGCTCAAACGGCGCTGGGAAGATGGGCAGCACAGGCGGGGCTGGGCAGACGCGCAGCACAGGTGGCACTGGGCAGACGGGCAAGGCAGGCGCCGCTGGGCAGACGGGCAGCGCAGGCGGCGCTGGGCAGACGGCAGACTCTGACCTGCTGAGGCGTACAGTAGGCCTGGTGCATGGTGCCGGAACTGGTGGTACCGGGCTAAGGACACGCACCTCAAAGGTTAGTGCGGGGAGCAGCAATAGGGCGTACAGGGCTCTGGAGACGCACAGGAGGCTTGGTACGTGGTGCCGGAACTGGTGGTACCGGGCTGGAGACACGCACCACAGGGCGAGTGCGTGGAGTAGGAACAGGGCTCTGGAAACGCACAGGAAGCCTGGTGCGTGGTGTTGGCACTGGTGATACTGGGCTGGTGCGAGGAGGTGGCACCGGATATACCGAACCGTGAAGGCGTACTGGAGCTCTTGAGCACCGAGCCTGCCCAACCTTACCTGGCTGAATACTCCCCTTAGCCCGGCCAGTGCGGCGAGGTGGAATAACCCGCACTGGGCTGTGCTGGCGAACGGGGGACACCACGCGTAAGGCTGGTGCCATGTACACCGGCCCAAGGAGACTTACTGGAGACCAGATGCGTTGAACCAGCTTCATGGCACCTGGCTTGATGCCCACTCTAGCCCGGCCGATACGAGGAGCTGGGATGTACCGCACTGGGCTATGCACACGTACAGGAGACACCGTGCGCTCTTCCGCATAACACGGTGTCTGCCCGTACTCTCGCTCTCCACGGTAAGCCCGGGGAGTCGGCTCAGGCCTCCTACCTGCCTTCTCCACACTCCCCTTGAGCCCCCACCAAGAAATATTTGGGTCTGCCTCTCTGGCTTCCAGCCACGCTTCCGTGCTGCCTCCTCATACCACCGCCTCTCGGCTTTAGCTGCCTCCAGCTCTTCACGAGGGCGGCGATATTCTCCAGCTTGAACCCAGGGTCCTTTACCGTCCAGAATTTCCTCCCATGTCCAGGAGTCCTGTGTACTTGGCCGCTGCTGCTGCTGTCCCTTACCACGCTGCTTGGTCCTTTTTTGGTTGGTGGTTCTGTAACGGCAGATTTCCTCATCTTCGTCTGAAGAGGAGGTGTAGCAGGGATCGGAGCAAAGCGCAGCGTGGTTAGTGTTCATAATGTTTAATAACGACAAAAAACGTGAACACCACAAAATACAAAAACAATAAATGTGAAAAACCGAAACAGTCCTATCTGGTGCATAGACACAAAGACAGAAGACAACCACCCACAAACCCCAACACAAAACAGGCTACCTAAATATGGTTCCCAATCAGAGACAATGACTAACACCTGCTTCTGATTGAGAACCATATCAGGCCAAACATAGAAACGTAAAAACTAGACACAACATAGAATGCCCACTCAGCTCACGTCCTGACCAACACTAAAACAAAGAAAACACAAAAGAGCTATGGTCAGAACGTGACAGCCACACAGAGGGCCAGAGATAATAAATGTTGAAGGTTTCCAGTAATATACCCTCCCTTTGCAACCCTATGTAGGACAGAGTAGGCTGTAGCTTTAACCTCTACTGTCGATCTATCCATCCAACTATACAGAATACAAAATATGTTGTGATCTACCTCTGTCATATATCCATTCAACTGACTGGATGTAAATGGTCTTCCCATGGGCCTGTATTAATGACCTGTCTATCTAAAATCATGTGATGATGTACAGGTACGGTACATCCCACAGTCATTTCCTACCACTTACGATTTTTCAACAAAGCATAAAATCTATCATTTGATTGCTTCAGATGGAAGAGATGACATACCATTGCTCAAAGGCCCACCCCGGTGGCGCTGTGGTGCTGGGACGTAAACAACACTTTCCTTTGACCTTGCTGCAGGTTGATGCTTTGGCCAAATGTCCTCTCGCTTAATGTTACCCTCCACCATCAAGTGACCCTTCAACCTGGTTGGGTCACTTTCATTTTACATGGAACCAGAGAAATCTTTTAAAACTGATTAAGAGGATTTTTCTTAATCACTGATGCCCAAAAGGTCACCAGGTACAGGGGAGCTGGATGGGTACCATGCCTGTGTGTCAGGCAAGAAGAAGAAGATGGTGCCGACAGACATGGCAGCTCTGCTTCTAGCTCCTAAGCAACTTTTCTGTGTGTTATTTCTTACATTATTAGCCCAGAATGTTTTTTGTGCTATTACATAAGGCCGGATATAACTTTTGGATATCAAAGTGACAGTAACTCACCAGAAATACGACTTTCCCGAATTAGATCCTTTGTCCGTACCCCCCAGGGCAATTTAACTCATCCCAGAGGCTGCTCCAAGACGCTGCCGGCGGAGAAGAGGTATTCAGAGTGGACTTCTAGTCCGACTCAGGAGGTGTGCACACCATCCACCGCTTCCGAGTATATTACTCGCTAATGTTCAGTCCCTGGACAACAAAGTAGACTGAATCATGGCTCTCTCCGGATATATTGTCCCCATCCATACAGCCAGCTGGGTTCTCAGTACATTGTGCAGACAGGAATAAAGAACTCTCTGGGAAGAAGAAAGTTGGTGGTGTATGTTTCATGATTAACTACTCATGGTGTGATTGTGATAACGTACAGAAACTCAAGTCATTTTGTTCACCCGACCTAGAATACGTCACAATCAAATGCCGACTGTATTACCTCCCAAGAGAATTCTCTTTGGTTATAGTCACAGCCATGTATATTCCTCCTCAAGCCGATTCCACGACGGCCCTCAAGGAACTACACTGAAAATCACATATCCTGAGCATTATTTGTAGCTGGGGATTTTAACAAAGCAAATTTGAGGAAAATACTACTGAAGTTCTATCAACACATTGCCAGTAGTACTCACTCATCCAAAAATCTCGAGCATTGTTACTTCTCCTTTCGGGATGGCTACAAGGTCTTACCCCGCCCTCTCTTTGGCAAATCACATCACGACTACATCCTGTTCCTCCCGTCCTATAGGCAGAAACTCAAACAGGAAGTACCTGTGCTAAGATCTATTCAACGCTGGTCTGACAAATCGGAATCCATGCTTCTATTCCAACTCAATCATCAAGTTTGCAGTCGACACAACAGTACTAGACCTGATTACCAGCAATGACGAGACAGTCTACAGGGAGGAGGTGGGGGCCCTGGTGGTGTGGTGCCAGGAAAATAACCTCTCCCTCAACGTCAACAAAACGAAGGAGCTGATCGTGGACTTCAGGAGACAGCAGAGGGAGGACGCCCCTATACACATCGATGGGACCGCAGTGGAGAAGGTGAAAAGTTTGAAGTTCCTCGGAGTACACATCACTGACAATTAGAAATGGTCCACCCACACAGGCAGAGTAGTGAAGAAGGTGCAACAGCGCCTCTTCAACCTCAGGAGGCTGAAGAAATTCGGCTTGGCCCCTAAGACCCTCACTAACTTTTACAGATGCACAATTGAAAGCATCCTGTCGGGCTGTATCACCGCCTGGTACGGCAACTGCACTGCCCGTAACCGCAGGGCTCTCCAGAGGATTGATGTGGTCAGCCCAACGCATCACCGGGGACACACTGCCTGCCCTCCAGGACACCTACAGCACCTGATGTCACAGGAAGGCCAAAAAGATCATCAAGGACAAGTAACAGACACATCAACATCAACTGTTCAGAGGAGACTACGTGAATCTGGCCTTCATGGTTGATTTGCTGCAAAGAAACCACTACTAAAGGACACCAATAAAAAGAAGAGACTTGTTTGGGCCAAGAAACACAAGCAATAGACATTAGACCAGTGGAAATCTGTCCTTTGGTCTCCCCTCCAGGACACCTACAACATCCAATGTCACAGGAAGGCCAAAAATATCTTCAAGGACAACATCCACCCGAGCCCCGGCCTGCTCAGCCCGCTATCATCCAAAAGGCGAGGTCAGTACAAATGCATCAAAGCTGGGACCGAGAGACTGAAAAACAGCTTCTATCTCAAAGCCGTCAAATAGCCATCACTAGCCGGGAACACTAGTCACCTTAATAATGTTTACATACTGTTTACTCATTTCATATGTATATATTGTATTCTACTGTACTTTAGTTAATGCAATTCCGACATTGTTCATCCTAATATTTATATATTTCTTAATTCCATTATTTTACTTTTAGATTGTGTGTATTGTTGTGATTTGTGAGATGCTACTGCACTGTTGGAGCAAGGAACACAAGCATTTCGCTATACCCGCAATAACATCTGCTAAATATGTGTATGTGACCAATAAAATGTGATATGATTTGATTTGACAAGATTGACTTGCTTCATTCCTTTCCATGCAGACAGAAAGGAATTAAACTTTGCTTTCAGATGTGTGTCCCTCAAACTGAACAGAGGCCTGCCTTCCTCGGCCGCCTGTGAGCATCTTTTTAGCTGTGTTGGACTGCTCTTCACTGCAAAGAGAGCTAGGACATATTCTATTCACTTGGAAAATCAGCTCCTGCTGAAACTGAACAGCAAGTACAGAGAGAAGTGAAGTTAGTTTTTGCTCAAGGAACACTACACAACCTGATGTTCTCTGTACATGTAGCCTAAATGTAGTTTATAAATCTAATGCAACATCTATAGCCCCTTCTCTATTTCAGCGGGGTTTGCTCATTAATCTTTATTTCCATGGTGTTCTGTTGATGCCTCCAGAGCTAATTTGGCATCAAATCCTTTAGGCACTGCTCTTGTGTCCTTGTATGGGAGGGTGGGTGAGTGGTTGAGTGAGTGAGGGAGGGAAAAAGAGAGTGAATGAATGAGGAAAAGAGCATGATCGGGTGATTTTTTTGGTTTATGTACTTTATTTTGTGTTGCTTCATCACTGTATAATTCATCAATACATTTTAATTGCTTTGAATATTTTCAAATATCAATAGTATTGACAAATCCTTTTTTATTTGCAGATGTGCCTTGCTGCAACTCAAACAATAAGTTAACTTAGTTCATATTGAACATGAATTTCCTCTCTTCTTTTTAAATTGTATTGCATGGAAAAGATCATGTATAACAACATTCTGCTAACCTTAGCAAAATGAGCTATATAAGCGCAATGTTCTTATTTTAAAAGTAACTAAATTACTTTTACTCTGAGTACTATTTAAATTAGCTACTCTTCTACTTCATAGGATATTTCAGTACTCTTTCCACCACTGGTAGTCAGGGAGATATTTGCATCCACAAAATAAGCAATTTTAACAGAGCGAGTGGTGCTCTTATGCTCTTTGCATTTGGACTAGATTGAGGCTTATTTCTCCCAGGCTTGTGGTGGAAATGTTTCCACTTTACCGGGTACTTCAAGTTCTTATTATCATCTCTAAGTCACTCAGCCAAATATTTGCACTTGAGGTATTAACACAGGGACCACTTTCTCAAGCCTTGAGGATATAGTTAGTATGGGGTCACCCCGACCCTCCGTAAAAAGTAGAGCCAAACTGGTACCTTTCAGATATGTTTCTTCTTCATATTTACAGATGCAGGATCTTAATTTGAGCCAGTATGCTACAGCAGGAAAAAAATCATGCTGCAACAGGAAATGTGAATTATTATGTGGACATTTTCTGTAGAGGTTGATACATTTCTCGTTAGGGCAAATCAAGTCTGACATTTTAAAGCGGAAATTACAAACTTTAGAAGCCTTTTTAAACCTTGAATACACTACAAATGTGCATTTCCTGCTGTGCAGGAAAATTCTCAGCGACAAAATTTTGACAAAATTGTGATCAAATTCTATCTTCTGCTGGCGAGAAGCAGACCCACTTTTCCCAAATCCAATGTCAAACCCCTTAAGTCCTCATTGCACAAATCTATGCAAAGCCTGGGGCACTGGAGTCTAGTAGGTGTAGGAGAAGGAGGAGAATGAGAATCTGTGGGGGAGTTTTGGGACTAAGCTACATGGTCATCATGAGCTGAATGCAGTGTAGTGGTACCACTGGTGGTGCTGCTGCTGCTGCTGTAAAGTTCTACAGCCGGCATTATGCTGATTTACCAGCCCTGTGTACTGTGACTAATGGCTCCCTGTTTAATCCATGGGACCTCTTGTGGTTAAACCTCTCACAAGCCAGCCTGCTGCCTGCATGCCTGCCTGCCACAAACCTCCTAGCCCGGCCTTACTGGCCGTAATATATGGCCAGATTGATTTGTTTTATGTTTATACTCAATCGATAAGTGTAGTTTTATGTGACATTTTCCTTTATCACACACAAATGGAGGCTTTCAAGGAAATTAAACTCTGATCGTTTGGCTCTGCAACAATGGTGGTCTGAAAAGAGTTTAACTCTGAAAACAACATGCATGCATTGCCATTTAGTTAAACTGGCGTGCTGCTATATGGTATAAACCATTTAGATTTACTGTAGCTCTGAGGTTTGCATTTTGCATAATAATATCATGGTGTTGTTCCTGTTGAATTTATCATTTGAGATCACAGGAGGTTGGTGGCACCTTAATTGGGGAGGATGGGCTCGTGGTAATGGCTGGAGAGGAATTGGTTGAATGATATCAAATAGTCAGTTCCAGCCATTATTATTAGCTGTCCTCCCCTCAGCAGCCTCCACTGTTTGAGATGATGGCTTACACCTGACGTTATTTTCCCGACACAAAATATCTTACAAATAGTCCTCAGTGGAATTGTTGAACTATTTATTTCCGCAAATGTTGTGCTCAGGTAAATGTGCAAACACACAAACATGACCTCTGCCATTCCATCCTTAGACACGTCCTGTTCTCTGTAATGGCCTCCCACTCTCCACCGGATTTACCTGCATGTCACTGCATCTAGATTCCAATTTGAGAAGACATCTTTCATAATTCATGTATAATGCATTGACGAGGTTCTCTGCACAATCTGTGGTGCATTTACATAGTCCCTTGAGAAATCTGATGGATCTGACATGAAGCTATTCTGCCACAGCCAATACATGTTTAAACAGCCACAATTATTGCCCACTGACAGTTTTATCAAAAGATTTATATTAGAAAGCCTCAGTCACTCTTGGACTCATTTTGTATATTAGGAAAAAAACAGCAAGTGAATCAAGGAGTCATGGCGCACCGAAGGTAATTGTGGGTTTATTTATGGTGAGACCTCGGCCTCCTTCCCAGTCTCTGTCCCCCTCCGATGCTTTATGTACATGATCAATTATTTACCATGCAGTTTTCACAAGCTGTACCTCCCGCCATGCAGACGCAAGGGGTTGTCCTACTCAGGGATATACAGCAGCACACTGTCACTATCCATCTCCCTACCCTGCTGGGGATGGAAAATTCCACCCCCCGACTCCATGGTTCCAAACACGTCACTGTGTTCAGTCTGGGGTATCATGGAATCACCAGGAAGGAATACACTTACTGGAATCTTCTTAGAATGTTGAGACTCTATATACTGTACACTGCCTCCCCCATATGCAGATGTAGGATCTTAATTTGAGCCAGTTTGCTACAGTAGGGCATAATAATTATCAAGTGGATTATACACTGCTCAAAAAAATAAAGGGAACACTGAAATAACACAATGTAACTCCAAGTCAATCACACTTCTGTGAAATCAAACTGTCCACTTAGGAAGCAACACTGATAGACAATAAATTTCACAAGCTGTTGTGCAAATGGAATAGACAAAAGGTGGAAATTATAGGCAATTAGTAAGACACCCACAAAAAAGGAATGGTTCTGCAGGTGGTGACCACACACCACTTCACAGTTCCTATGCTTCCTGGCTGATGTTTTGGTCACTTTTGAATGCTGCCGGTGCTTTCACTCTAGTGGTAGCATGAGACGGAGTCTACAACCCACACAAGTGGCTCAGGTAGTACAGTTCATCCAGGATGGCACATCAATGCGAGCTGTGGCAAAAAGGTTTGTTGTGTCTGTCAGCGTAGTGTCCAGAGCATGGAGGCGCTACCAGGAGACAGGCCAGTACATCAGGAGACGTGGAGGAGGCCGTAGGAGGGCAACAACCCAGAAGCAGGACCGCTACCACCGCCTTTGTGCAAGGAGGTGCACTGCCAGAGCCCTGCAAAATGACCTCCAGCAGGCCACAAATGTGCATGTGTCTGCTCAAACGGTCAGAAACATACTCCATGAGGGTGGTATGAGGGCCCGACGTCCACAGGTGGGGGTTGTGCTTACAGCCCAACACCGTGCAGGACGTTTGGCATTTGCCAGAGAACACCAAGATTGGCAAATTCGCCACTGGCGCCCTGTGCTCTTCACAGATGAAAGCAGGTTCACACTGAGCACATGAGCACATGTGACAGACGTGACAGAGTCTGGAGACGCCGTGGAGAACGTTCTGCTGCCTGCAACATCCTCCAGCATGACCGGTTTGGCGGTGGGTCAGTCATGGTGTGGTGTGGCATTTCTTTGTGGGGCCGCACAGCCCTCCATGTGCTCGCCAGAGGTAGCCTGACTGCCATTAGGTACCGAGATGAGATCCTCAGACCCCTTGTGAGACCATATGCTGACACATGCACATTTGTGGCCTGCTGGAGGTCATTTTGCAGGGCTCTGGCAGTGCACCTCCTTGCACAAAGGCGGAGGTAGCGGTCCTGCTGCTGGGTTGTTGCCCTCCTACGGCCTCCTCCACGTCTCTTGATGTACTGGCCTGTCTCCTGGTAGCGCCTCCATGCTCTGGACACTACGCTGACAGACACAACAAACCTTCTTGCCACAGTTCGCATTGATGTGCCATCCTGGATGAACTGCACTACCTGAGCCACTTGTGTGGGTTGTAGACTCCGTCTCATGCTACCACTAGAGTGAAAGCACCGCCAGCATTCAAAAGTGACCAAAACATCAGCCAGGAAGCATAGGAACTGAGAAGTGGTGTGTGGTCACCACCTGCAGAACCATTCCTTTTTTGGGGGTGTCTTACTAATTGCCTATAATTTCCACCTTTTGTCTATTCCATTTGCACAACAGCATGTGAAATGTATTGTCTATTAGTGTTGCTTCCTAAGTGGACAGTTTGATTTCACAGAAGTGTGATTGACTTGGAGTTACATTGTGTTGTTTAATTGTTCCCTTTATTTTTTTGAGCAGTGTAGTTAATGGAAATTTCTGTAGGGGTTGTGACGGAAAATCAAGTCTGACATTTAAAAATGGAAATTACAAACTTCAGAAGCCTTTTTAAACCTCAAACACACTACACGTTTTAAACGTTCTGCATTGCAGGAAAATTCTCCTGCAACAGGGTATTTCATATTAAGATCCTACATCTGTACTATGCCCAGGGATTCTGCCCAGATTACAGAGTGTCAGATGGTTCTGATTGAGAACACAACAGACATTGATGTATGAGGGAACGGAATAGGAAAACACAGCAGTTATGAACCCTGTGGCTGAATGGAACTATATTTCAATATGTAATATTGGCCTGTCAACGAGCCTTACTGTATTAGGCAAGCATCTATCTGGTTCACTAGGTGTGCATTGGGAAGACGAGCGCCTAGTATTTTCATCTCTCCATATGAGAGCTTTGATCAGATTTGCTATAGGCTATACTGCTAGAATGGAATTTCATTGACGGGTGCTCAAAATGTCAAAGGTTCAGAAAAATAGGAGCATGCATTTGCATATATATAAAATATTGTAGTGATATTGTTACTAACATATCATACTATACAAACTAATCCCACCAATTTACAGTACGTCATTACCAATGTAAAAGAGGGAACAAGATCTTCTCTGTCAGTGTTCCATCCTACCCTCTTCTTCTGTTTGCAGCGGCCCATAACTCCCCACCATTGATAGGAGATGGTTATGAGGGGATGTAATAATAGCAGCATGAAGATGAGAGGAGTGGATGTCAGGACAAAATGAAGAGCAAGAATCCTGCAGCTCCTTGAATAAAAGAAAGGGAATAATGATCCAAGGCTTATTTTGACATGTTGCTGACACAGCCAGTCGTCTGCTGTGGTGGCTCAGTGGCTGCTAACAACATCAACCGCCTGGACAGCACTGCTGAAATTTGGGATAATTGCTTTGAGGAATAACTAGGCCCTCTTTTATGAGGTTTTAAAATAGAATGGTTCTGAGCTTAGCTAAGAACAGTCCTATATCCATAGCTTGGGGAATGTTATATGCTCCCTAACTGTCTAGCTTTCTTTTCTGTGATTATTAGCGAGCTGGACACAGTCAAGAAACTGTATGAATGAGGGTCCATTATAATTTCTACACAGTTTTGATTTGGTTTTAGTAATTTTAAAGTATATTGAGTTTTATTTTGTATTATCTTTTTGACCTTGTAACGGCCGTCTGAAGAAAAAGGTGACCAAAGCGCAGCGTGGTAAGTGTTCATGATTTATTCATAAAACTGAACAACAAAAACAACAAAGAGAACTAACGAAACCGAAACAGTTCTGTCTGGTGCAGACACAAAACAGAAAACAACTACCCACAAACACAGGTGGGAAAAGGCTACCTAAGTATGGTTCTCAATCAGAGACAACGATAGACAGCTGCCTCTGATTGAGAACCACACCCGGTCAAACACAGAAATAGAAATCATAGAACACAAAACATAGAATGCCCACCCCAACTCACGCCCTGACCAAACCAAAATAGAGACATAAAAAGGATCTTTAAGGTCAGGGCGTGACAGACCTCCTATGTTTGACATCCCTGCTCGAGGCCTGCATACTCTAATTTGTTTTTGTTGTCGTGTTCTTCATGGCTTTTCTTCTAAAAGGACTTGCAGTCAAAAACATTGACAATAAATAGCCTCCATTTTATCCGTTTGCATCTGTGCTTCATAGCCTACACAAATGCAGCACAAAGTAAATTAGAATCTAAGACATAGCTAAGCATTCCACAGGAGGCAGCTCTGTCATTAGCTGCATAATTTCTCCAGGCATTGTTAAATAATGTCCCCCTGTGGTGTGATCCGCCCAACCACCCTCCCAGGCAGGCAGACAGCAGTACAGTACGCATGTACATCATTAATACATGTCGATGTCTCCCGCTTCCCTGTGATGGTTACTGTGGTGGTTGTTCTGGTTTACTGAACAGTTGTCCAATACACCGCAGCAGACCAGTGTCTCTGCCCTGAAATTAGCTAGTAATTATTCTCCTAACAGGTGGTACTGTAGTTGTTCAGCATTTCATCTATTTTCAGTTATGGTCATGGTCTCTGCTATTTCTATAGGTGTTTTCTCAGCTTCAGTTATTGCTTTATCTCTGGTTGTGGCAATGAGAATTTATTTTTTATCTTGTGAAATCTGTGTGCTATCTGCTTTGTACTAGAACTACATCTAGTACTAAATCCAAAACATTACAATGTGGTGAGTGAAATACTAGCTAATAAGGACATAGGCCTACTGTAGTGTCCATAATCTTACGGATTTGCGTTCTCCTCTCACTGAAATCTTCCAACAAAAGAAGTTAAATGTGTTCATTAAATAAGAACACTAGTTATTTTCCAGACCTGAAAATCTCCCTCTGTAAAGGGGTTTTCTCAGTGTAGGCAACCCCCATATCTCTCCCTCTCCCTAAAAAACACATGACCCTGGAGATCTGCCCTGCAATTTCAACCACTTGATTCAGAGATGTCCTGCCTCCCCACATGGAACATGCTAATGTGGCTAATGGAGATTCACTGCCACTCATTAAAAGGTCAAAAAAATGTTTTTACATTTTATATAGCTATATTTTCAGGTGTGAGCATGAAGTGTGCTGGTGTTGTGGGTACAAGATTAACAATGCTTTTTTCCCCTCAGTTTGATGCATATCTTTGGTGATGATAGAGCACAGCTAACTAGAGAAATGTTGAAATCCAGTAATGACCAGAAAAGTAACAGGCCATGATGGGCTCTAGTTGAGTGGTCCATTCCTACTAATTATCAGGAAGAGTAATAACATTTAAAGTGACCTTATATGCACAGCTGTCTCCACAGACACTGCCAGACTCATGCTGGAGGCATCTGTCAAACAATGTCACAACGCTTTTTTTCCCTCTCCATTTTCCTCTGCTATTAATGTTATTGTTCCCTGGATTCCCAAGATGCATTTACTGTAGCAGTCTTCTTCAGCATAATCACAGACTTGAGCCACATGTTTGCAAAAGTTTCTGTTTCTATCAGCCATCACTTACTGGATGTCTATGGATTTTATAATGGGGGCACTAGCCACGGTGCCCCCCCCCCCCCCCCCCCCATCAGAATTCTGTCGATCTAGCTCAGATTGAAGAGGAAAAGTCGATGCGTTAGATCTGGTTTGCCCGTTGGTTGGAAATAAAAAAAATTGCCGGCTCGAGCGAGTTATTAACGAGATATAAACGCTGCCGGCACTGATCCAACACCCCTGGCAGGCTAAAACATCTGCGCTTTTTTCATAAGAAGAAACACTTTTTGAATCACCGCATGGATGCTGACAGTGCTCAGAGACAAGTTTGGGAGTCGGGCGCAACATTCAGCTAAAAAAGTGTCAGTCTTTTACCGTTGTATGTTCAAACTCAATTATTAAACACTGAGTGTAAAAAATATTAGGAACACCTGCTCTTTCCATGACATAGACTGACCAGGTGAAAGCTATGATCCCTTAATGATATAATTTGTTAAATCCACTTCAATCAGTGTAGATGAACGGGAGGAGACAAGGATAGTGTGTGTGTGCCTTTCAGAGGGTGAATGGGCAAGACAAAATATTTAAGTGCGTTTGAACAGGGTATGGTAGTATGTGCCAGGCGCACCGGTTTGAGTGTGTCAAGAACTGCAACGCTGCTGGGTTTTTTCACATTCAACAGTTTCCCGTGTGTGTAAAGAAAAGTCCACCACCGAATCCAGCCAACTTGACACAACTGTGGGTAGCATTGGAGTCAACATGGGCCGGCATCCCTGTGGAACACTTTCAACACCTTGTACTGTAGAGTCCATGCCCCAATGAATATTAGGAATGTGTTCCTACTGTTTTGTACACTCAATGTGTATATATACACTGAACAAAAATATAAATGCAACATGTCAAGTGCTGGTCCCATGTTTCATGAGCTGAAATAAAAGATCCTAGAATTTGTCTGTACTCACAAAAAGCTTATTTCTCTTTTTGCACAAATTCAGTTACATCCCTGTTAGTGAGCATTTTATCCATTGTCAAGATAATCCATCCAGCTGACGAGTGTGGCATTTCAAGATGCAGATTAAATAGCATGATCATTAAACAGGTGCACATTGTGCTGGGGACAATAAAAAGCCACTATAAAATGTGCAGTTTTGCCACAACACAATGCCACAGATGTCTCATGTTTTGAGGGAGATTGCAATAAGCATGCTGACTGTAGGAATGTCCACCAGAGCTGTTGCCAGAGAGTTGAATGTTCATTTGTCTACCATGAGCCACTGTCACTTTCGTTAGAATAATTATCGGACCAAGGCGCAGCAGATGTTGAGTTCCACATAATTTAATGAATAAAGTGAAACTTAGCAAAGACAAAAACAAATAAACAATAAACTAACACTGAACCGTGACTACAGAGATGCTACGTGCACTAACTCAAAACAATATCTCGCAAACACATGTGGGAAAAATGCTACTTAAATATGATCCCCAATTAGAGACAACGATTACCAGCTGCCTCTAATTGGGAATCATACAAATCACCAACATAGAAAATAAATAAACTAGATCACCGCCAGTCACGCTCTGACCCACTTCACCATAGAGAAACAATGGCTCTCTATGGTCAGGGCGTGACAGCCACCTCCAACGTCATTTAGCATTTATGTCTGTAATAAAGCCCTTTTGTGAGGGATAAACTCATTCCTAATTGGCTGGGCTTGGCTCTCCAGTGGGTGGGCCTATGCCTTCCCAGGCCCACCCATAGCTGTGCCCCTGCCCAGTCATGTGAAATGCATAAATTAGGGCCAAATTAATTTATTTCAATTGACTGATTTCCTTATGTGAACTGTAACTCAGAAAAATCTTTGAAATTGTTTCATGTTGTGTTTATATTTTTGTTCAGTGTATATATAAATATAAAAATAAGGTACAAGTCAAAAGTTTGGACACACCTACTCATTCAAGGGTTTTTCTTTATTTTTACTATTTTCTACGTCATAGTAGTAACCAAAAAAGTGTTAAACAAATCAAAATATATTTTACATTTGAGATTCGTCAAAGTAGTCACTCTTTGCCTTGATGACAGCTTTGCACACTATTGACATTCTCTCAACCAGCTTCATGAGGTAGTCATCTGGAATGCATTTCAATTAACAGGTGTGCCTTGTTAAAAGTTAATTTGATGTCTTCCCTATTATTCTACAATGTAGAAAATAATATAAAGAAAGAAAAACCCTTGAATGAGTAGGTGTGTCTGAACTTTTGACTGGTACTGTATGTCAAGAAATGGACAGGTCATATGGAAGGCGAACTTTGGGCTAACTGCATATCCTCCTCATGCACCAGATTTGCCAGTTCTTACTGTGAGATGTTACCTCACTCTTCCACCAAGACACCTGCAAGTTCCCAGACATTTCTGGGGGAAATGGCCCTAACCCTCACCCTCCGATCCAACAGGTCCCAGACGTGCTCAATGGTATTGAGATCCGGGCTCTTCGCTGGCCATGGCAGAACACTGACATTCCTGTCTTGCAGGAAATCACGCACAGAACAAGCAATATGGCTGGTGGCGTTGTCATGCTGGAGGGTCATGTCAGGATGAGCCTGCAGGAAGGGTACCACATGAGGGAGCAGGATGTCTTCCCTGTAAAGCACAGCGTTGAGATTGCCTGCAATGACAACAAGCTCAGTCCAATGATGCCATGACACACCGCCCAGACCATGACGGACCCTCCACTTCCAAATCGATCCTGCTCCAGAGTACAGGCCTCGGTGTAACGCTCATTCCTTCGACGATAAACGCAAATCCGACCATCACCCCTGGTGAGACAAAACCGCGACTCATCAGTGAAGAGCACTTTTGCCAGTCCTGTCTGGTCCAGAGACGGTGGGTTTGCGCCCATTGGCGACGTTGCCAGTGATGTCTGTTGAGGACCTGCCTTACAACAGGCCTACAAGCCCTCAGTCCAGCCTCTCTCAGCCTATTGCAGACAGTCTGAGCACTGATGGAGGGATTGTGCATACAGGATGCCATCCTGTACCTGTCCCACAGGTGTGCTGTTCGGATGTACCGATCCTGTGCAGGTGTTGTTACACGTGGTCTGCCACTGCGAGGACAATCAGCTGTCCATCCTGTCTAGCCTGTAGTGCTGTCTTAGGCATCTCACAGTACGAACATTGCAATTTATTGCCCTTGCCACATTTGCAGTCCTCATGCCTCCTTGCAGCATGCTTAAGGCACGTTCACGCAAATGAGCAAGGACCCTGGGCATCTTTGTTTTGGTGTTTTTCTGATTCAGTAGAAAGGCCTCTTTAGTGTCCTAAGTTTTCATAACTGTGACCTTAATTGCCTACCGTCTGTAAGCTGTTAGTGTCTTAACGACCGTTCCACAGGTGCATGTTCATTAATTGTTTATGGTTAATTGAACAAGCATGGGAAATGTTGTGTTTACACCCTTTACAATGAAGATCTGTGAAGTTATTTGGATTTTTATGAATTATATTTGAAAGACAGGATCCTGAAAAAGGGACTTTTCTTTTTTTGCTGAGTTTATGTGGACACCTGCTCGTCGAACATCTCATTCCAAAATCATGGGCATTAATATGGAGTTGGTACTCCCTTTGCTGCTTTAACAGCCTCCACTCTTCTGGGAAGGCATTCCACTTTTGGAACATTGTTGTGGCTACTTGCTTCCATTCAGCCAAAAGAGCATTAGTGAGGTCGAGCACTGATGTTGTGCGATTATTCCTGGCTCGCAGTTGGCTTTCCATTTCACCCCGAAAGAAAGTGTTCCATGCGGTTGACATCAGGGCTCTGTGCAGGCCAGTCATGTTCTTTCACACCGATCTCAACAAACCATTTCTGTATGGACCTCGCTTGGTGCACGAGGGCATTGTCATGCTGAAACATTAAAGGGCCTTCCCCAAACTCTTGCCACAAAGTTGGAAGCACAGAATTGTCTAGAATGTCATTGTATGCTGTAGCGTTAAAATTTCCCTTTACTGGTACTAAGCGGCCTAGCCTGAACCATGAAAAACAGCCTCAGATCATTATTCCTCCTCCCACCAAACTTCACAGTTGGCACTATGCATTCGTGCAGGTAGCGTTCTGCTGGCATCCGCCAAACCCAGATTCGTCCGTCAGACTGACAGATGGTGAAGCGTGATTCATCACTCCATAGAACACGTTTCCACTGCTCCAGAGTCCAATGGTGCCGTGCTTTACACCACTCCAGCCGACGCTGACATTGCTCATGGTGAACTTTGTCTTGTGTACGGCTAATCGGCCATGGAAACCCCTTTTATGAAGCTCCCGACGAACAGTTCTTGTTCTGGCGTTACTTCCAGAGGCAGTCTGGAACTCGGTACTGAATGTTGCAACTGAAGATAGACAATTTTTACATGCTACGTGCTTCAGCACTCGGCAGTCTGGTTCTGTGAGCTTGTGTGGCCTACGGATTCGAGGCTGAGCTGTTGTTGCTCCTAAACGTTTTCACTGCAAAATTGAAAGTCACTGAGCTCTTTGGTACGGGCCGTTCTACTGCCAATGTTTGTCTATGGTGATTGCATGGCTGTGTGTCTGATTTTATACACCTGTCATCAACGGGTGTGGCTGAAATAGCCAAATCCACTAATTTGAACGGGTGTCCACATACTTTTGCATATATAATGCATATTTCTTCCTCCATTCCCTTACATACAGTGCATTCGGAAAGTATTCAGACCCCTTGACTTTTTCAAAATGTTGTTATGCTATTCTGAAATAGATTTTAAAAAATCATTATTCTACACACAATACCCCATCATTACAAAGCAAAAACAGGTTAAAAAGGTTTGCAAATTACAATTACTCAGTACTTTGTTGAAGCACCTTTGGCAGCGATTACAGCCTCAAGCCTTCTTGGGTATGACGCTACAAGCTTGGCACACCTGTATTTGGGGAGTTTCTCCCATTCTTCTCTGCAGATCCTCTCATGCTCTGTCAGGTTGGATGGGGAGCGTCACTGCACAGCTATTTTCAGGTCTCTCCAGAGATGTTCAATCGGGTTCAAGTCCGGGCTCTGGCTGGGCCACTCAAGGACATTCAGAGACTTGTCACAAAGCCACTCCTACATTGTATGGCTGTGTGCTTAGGGTTGTTGTCCTGTTGGAAGGTGAACCTTTGCCCCAGTATGAGGTCCTGAGCGCTCTGGAGCAGGTTTTCATCAAGGATCTCTCTGTACTTTGCTCCGTTCATCTTTCCCTTGATTCTGACTAGTCTCCCAGTCCCTGCCGCTGAAAAACATCCCCACAGCATGATGCTGCCACCATCACCATTCACCGTTGGGATGGTGCCAGGTTTCCTCCAGACGTGACATTTGGCATTCAGGCTAAAGTGTTCAATCTTGGTTTCATCAGACCAGAGAATCTTGTTTCTCATGGTCTGAGAGTCTTTAGGTGTCTTTTGGCAAACTCCTGTGTACTTGGGGACCTTCACTGCTGCAGAAATGTTTTGGTACCCTTCCCCTGATCTGTACCTTGACACAATCCTGTCTCGGATCACTACGGACAATTCCTTCTACCTCATTACTTGGTTTCTGCTCTGACATGCACTGTCAACTATAGGACCTTATATAGACAGGTGTGTGCCTTTTCAAATCATGTCCAATCAATTGAATTTACCACAGGTGGACTCCAATCAAGTTGTAGAAACATCTCAAGGATGATCAATGGAAACAGGATGCAGCTGAGCTCAATTTTGTGTCTTGCAGCAAAAGGTCTGAATAATTATGTAAGTAAGGTTTTTCTTTTTTCATTTTTTATACATTTGCAAAAATGTCTAAACTTTTTTTGCTTTGTCATTATGGGGTATTGATAAGGATTATTATTTTTAAAAATACATTTTAGAATAAGGCTGTAACGTAACAAAATGTGGAAAAAGTCAAGGGGTCTGAATACTTTCCGAATGCACTGTAATTGGTGATGGCATTGTTGGATTCTTGGTTCCCACCGCATTGCTTTCACTAATATAACCATGTCAGAATAAGATAAGTAACTAAAAGAAGGAAGACACAGTAGCACTATCATTCCATCTCATCATTGATGCTGCTTTGAAAGGTTGATAATTGTTCAATGCCAGTCCATTACCACTTAAGTTAACATGCATCTAACTTTAATATTTTCCCTGTGTTCATTTTCAAATAGATTTTTGGAATAGATTAGGGACAGATACACTCACTGGCCAATTTATCAGGTACACCCATCTAGTACTGGGTTGGACCCCACTTTGCCGCCAGAACAGCCTGAAATCTTTGGGGCATTTTACAAGGTGTCAGAAACATTCCACAGGGATGTTGGTCCAGGCTGACACGATGGCATCCCGCAGTTGCTGCATATTGGATGGCGGTATATTCATGCTTCGTACAGCCAATTCCATCTCATCCCAAAGATTCTCTTTTGGGTTCAGGTCTGGGGGCTGACCAGGCCACTCAAGTAAACTGAACTCCCTGTCATGTTCCAGGCAATATTTTTCCACTCCTCAGTTTTCCAGTGTTAGTGACTGTGTGCCCACTGGAGCTGCTTCTTCTTGTTTTAGCTGATAGGAGTGGAACCCGGTGTTGTCGTCTGCTGCAATTGTCACGATCGCGTTGACATGAACGAGAGGACCAAGGCGCAACATGATTTGAATACATCTTCTTTTTAATAACAACGACGAAGATGAACACGACACACTTATACAACACTAACGAAAACAACAAACGATCGTGAAAACTTCAAAACGTAAGTGCACACACAAACTACTTACGTCGAACTATACATATACACAAACAATGACCCACAAACAGCTAAAGCCTGTGGCAGCCTTAAATATGGCTCCCAATTAGAGACAACCGAAATCAGCTGTCTCTAATTGAGAACCCATTCCGGCCACCATAGACTTTCCTAGAACTACACCCAACATAGACACAGCTAGACACATACACTCAACACAAAACCATAAACTACAACAAACACCCCCTCTACCATATAATACCCCAAAATACACACATACCCCATGTCACACCCTGACCTAACTAAAATAATAAATAAAACAAATAATACTAAGGCCAGGGCGTGACATAACCCCCCCCTTAAGGTGCGAACTCCGGACGCACCAGCACATAGTCTAGGGGAGGGTCTGGGTGGGCTTCCTTCCACGGCGGCGGCTCCGGCACTGGTCGTGGTCCCCACCCCACCATAGTCATAAGGGGCAGCACCGGGATAAGGGGCAGCACCAGGATAAGGGGCAGCACCAGGATAAGGGGCAGCACCAGGATAAGGGGCAACACCAGGATAATGAGCAGATCCTGGCTGGATGGCTCATGGCTGGCTGACAGATCTGGCTGCTCATGGCTAGCTGACGGATCCGGCTTCTCATGGCTGGCAGACGGATCTGGACGCTCATGGCTGGCTGACAGATTTGGACGCTCATGGCTGGCTGACGGCTCTGGCAGATCCTGTCTGGTTGGCGGCTCTGGCAGATCCTGTCTGGTTGGCGGCTCTGGCAGATCCTGTCTGGTTGGCGGCTCTGGCAGATCCTGTCTGGTTGGCGGCTCTGGCAGATCCTGTCTGGTTGGCGGCTCTGGCAGATCCTGTCTGGTTGGCGGCTCTGGCAGATCCTGACTGACGAATGGCTCTAGCGGCTCCTGACTGACTAATGGCTCTGACGGCTCGGGACAGACGGGCGGCTCTAATGGTTCTGGACAGACGGATGGCTCAGACGGCACTGGGCAGACGGATGGCTCAGATGGCGCTGGGGAGACGGATGGCTCAGACTGCGCTGGGGAGACGGATGGCTCAGACGGCGCTGGGGAGACGGATGGCTCAGACGGCGCTGGGGAGACGGATGGCTCAGACGGCGCTGGGGAGACGGATGGCTCTGGCCGGATGAGGCGCACTGTAGGCCTGGTGCGTGGTGCCGGAACTGGAGGCACCGGGCTAAAGGCACGCACTTTCAGGCTAGTGCGGGGAGAAGGAACAGGGCATACTGGACCCTGGGGACGCACATTAGGCCTAGTGCGTGGGGCCGGAACTGGTGGTACCGGACTGGGGACACGCATCTCAGGGCTAGTGCGGGGAGCAGCAACAGGATGCACAGGACTCTGGAGACGCACAGGAGGCTTAGTGCGTGGTGCCGGAATTGGTGGTACCGGGCTGGAGACACGCACCATAGGACGAGTACGTGGAGGAGGAACAGGGCTCTGGAGACACACTGGAAGCCTGTTACGTGGTGTAGGCACTGGTGGAACTGAACTGGGGTGGGGAGGTGGCGCCGGAAATACCGGACCGTGCAGACGTACTGGTTCCCTTGAACACCGAGCCTGCCCAACCTTACCTGGTTGAATGCTCCCCGTCGCCCGACCAGTGCGGGAAGGTGGAATAACCCGCACCGGGCTATGTAGGCGAACCGGGGACACCATGCGTAAGGCTGGTGCCATGTATACCGGCCCGAGGAGACGCACTGGAGACCAGACGCGTTGAGCCGGTATCATGGCACCTGGCTCAATGCCCAATCTAGCCCTACCAGTGCGGGAAGGTGGAATAACCCGCACCGGGCTATGAACACGTACAGGAGACACCGTGCGCTCTACTGCGTATCACGGTGTCCGCCCGTACTCCCGCTCTCCACGGTTAGCCTGGGAAGTGGGCGCAGGTCTCCTACCTGCCCTCGGCCCACTACCTCTTAGCCCCCCCCCCCCCCCAGGAATTTTTTTTACCGCATCGTCGTGCTGCCTCCATTCCCCGGTATCCCTCCTCACACTGCGCCAGAGAATCCCAGGCGGGCTCCGGCACTCGCCCTGGGTCGATCGCCCACCTGTCGATCTCCTCCCACGTAGTGTAGTCCAGATTACGCTCCCATTTCCATTCCTCCTTGCGCTGCTCCTGTTGCCGCTGGTCATGTTGCTTGATCCGGTATTGGTGGGTCATTCTGTCACGATCGCGTTGACATGAACGAGAGGACCAAGGCGCAACATGATTTGAATACATCTTCTTTTTAATAACAACGACGAAGATGAACACGACACACTTATACAACACTAACGAAAACAACAAACGATCGTGAAAACTTCAAAACGTAAGTGCACACACAAACTACTTACGTCGAACTATACATATACACAAACAATGACCCACAAACAGCTAAAGCCTATGGCAGCCTTAAATATGGCTCCCAATTAGAGACAACCGAAATCAGCTGTCTCTAATTGAGAACCCATTCCGGCCACCATAGACTTTCCTAGAACTACACCCAACATAGACACAGCTAGACACATACACTCAACACAAAACCATAAACTACAACAAACACCCCCTCTACCATATAATACCCCAAAATACACACATACCCCATGTCACACCCTGACCTAACTAAAATAATAAATAAAACAAATAATACTAAGGCCAGGGCGTGACAGCAATAGCCCATCCGTGACAAGGACGGACAAGTTGTGCTTTCCGAGATGCCATTCTGCACACCATTCTTGTACTGCGCCATTATTTGTCTGTTTATGGCTCACCTCTTAGCTTTGAAGATTCTTGCCATTCTCCTTCGACCTCTCTTATTGACGAGCTGTTTTTCTCCACAGGACTAATGCTGACTGGAGATTTTTTGGTTTATTTCACCATTCTCGGTAAACCAAGATATGGTTGTGCGTGAAAAGCCCAAGAGGGTGGACGTTTCTGAGGTACTGGATCCGGCGCACCTGGCACCGACGATCATACCAGGCCCAAAGTCGCTTAGGTGACTTGATTTGACCAGTCTAACATTCAATCGAACAGTAACTGAATGCTTTATATAGCAAGCCACGTGACTACTGTCTGTAGGAGCGATCCTTCTTCATGAATGGCGTGGTGTACCTAATAAACTGTCCAGTGAGTGTACACGTTAACAGTTTAATTTTTTTTCAATACAATGCATTGTAATTTAAGCCAATTTGCAATCCTATTTGTGAAAGAATTTGCTGATTTCCCATGGCCACCCCTGACTCATGTTTGGTCCCTCTCTGCCCCTCCATAAAGAAATCTATAAATGCCCCTGGATGCATCACTGACACTTGTCTCTGACAGTGTGATTGTGTTGGTGAGACCAGAGACCTAGAGTGACATTTAGAAATGGGAATATGTATTTAGCTTAGGATGGATGACAGGGGAAAGAGAAAATACATCTCTAAGTTGCAGACAGCGTATGTTTGTCAAGGCTGATCATAGAGGTTAAGAGAGGCCTTACTAACAGTCTATTTATGATATTTTAGGAGAGTAGCAGGTCTTTCTGCTGATGAGTCTGAAACACACACACAGCTTAATTCCCCTATTCCCCATAAATGAGATGATCCTGTTCTCATCGAACGTAGTGGAGATCCACGTCAAGCCATCCCCATCCACTGAGTCGTGTTGCAGTTTCTACTTAACGACATAAATTCTTCCAAAGCAACCTATATCTGTAGGATAATAACAATGTTATTGCAGAAATAACAGTGTTCCTACACAGCCATAAGATCAACTAAATAGATACATACTTTTTGCCTGTGCCATTAGTACGATGAATAACAAGTATGGAGCTAAGGGTTAATAAAAGGTCTAAATCATGCCAAAAAAGCAGACAGTAGGCTGTACTTACAGCACATTCATGAATTAACTATGAATTGACTGTTTATGAAAAAATACATAAACATGTCCTGCTATAGTGTATCATTGGACCTCTCTCTTTCTCGCTCATAAAACAACGTTTTGACTGAGTTTTAGGGAAATGATTTAATGGTTCGAAAACTCGAACGAAGGTTTGAACAACACTAGGAATATCTGTTTACTTGCAATTCAAATAATCTTAATGTGTTTAGTTCATTTATTTATCTATACAATATATAACTAACTACAGTCAGGCTTCTGTGATGAATTACTCAAATGTAAGTGTGCAGCTGAAATCCATTACATATCGACCCGTCGCGCAACTCCTTCTCTTTTTTTCCTTGGCACACGGTTTTTCTTAGCTTCCTCTCCCCTTGGTTTAGTGCAATATAACTCAGCTCCCCTATTGCTGAAGTGTCAACCGTGTAGATGGGAAAAAGAGAGCACACAGAAGGAATCAGAAACATCAATAGTGGATAGGCAGACAGGGAAGACAAATACTAGCCCTTGAACTCTCATGTTTATCACTGAGGCGACAGGTTTTGTAACCTTACCCAAAAGGTCATGCTCTGCCCACCTCTGATTGGCAACTGCCTGCGTGAATGCTATACGACACACAGCGAATTGGGGGAAAAAACATGTTTACTGTATATTAAATGAGTGGAAATTAAGCAAACATAAAACCAATATATTTTCAAACACTTGAGATAGCTTACTGCTTTTCTACACAAGTACCCTATTACATTGCTCTCATCCTCGTTACGGATGATGCATCAATTGTTTATTATGCAATAAAAGCTCTCACACAGCATTTCCATTTTAAAATAAACCTTTTATTACTCTTCCTAATTATCTCTCAAAACTACAAAATGTCTGAAGTTTACAGTTTCCAATTTTCACAACTCCCAGGTTGGCTAATTGTAATGCATTAGTCCAATCAGCGGTGGCTTATGAAAAATGACCACGTTCGCAAGGCCTCTCTATCTCTTGGGGGAGAAGAGATTAATATGAGTCCCTCAATGACCTTTATTGTGTGGGGACTGCAGCAGGTAATGCTTCCACCACGTAATGTGGAGTGATGATACCAGGAGCAATTAGAACTATTCCTCCTGGTCATTAATAAAGTCAGCTCTCGCTCTCTCTCTTCTGAGGCTTCTCTCTTTCTCTCTCTCTCTGAGAGAGAGAGAGAGAGAAATATTTACCAATTTAGAGAGAGAGAGAGAGAGAGAGAGAGAGAGAGAGAGAGAGAGAGAGAGAGAGAGAGAGAGAGAGAGAGGGCGAGAGAGGGAGAGAGAGAGAGAGAGAGAGAGAGAGAGAGAGAGAGAGAGAGAGAGAGGAGAGAGAGAGAGAGAGAGAGAGAGAGAGAGAGAGAGAGAGAGAGAGAGAGAGAGCCTCTCTGGGAAACCTGATTTATCATGAGTCTGCCTGGGTGTCGCCATGGTGAGACTGAAATGAATATGTGATGAAAAAGTGCTATCAGTGGGCACGTCATCCAAAATGACCAAAACAAATATTTACCAATTTAATGCTTCATGGATCATCCATAGTGGTTATTACCAACAAGTCTTATTGTCTTATTAGTCTGATTGGATCCAAATAGTAAAGACATTTGCATAGAGGGGAATTGATACATTTTGATATTGACATTATTGACATTGATATTGATATTGATATTGACATTGATACACTTATTGATACATTTACTAGTTTGCCCACAACTAAACTGCACAATGATGACAAATCAGGTTGATCCAACTATAAATACTGTACATGCTCAAATAGTTTCTGCATATCTCCCTGTGGAGTTAAGGAAGTTCAGCAGCATGTACAACTCTAAGTCTATAAGATAAATGACAAGATCCGCCCTGGAGTCTCTGCACTGATCCAACAAAGAAACCAAATTCATCTTCCTTTGAGTCTACATCAGAAAATAGGTCACTTAAGGGGAAGCCTGTCTGCCATTCTCCTTCTGTGAAAAAGTTATGGGGCTTTAGCTGTCTGTCTTTCTGTCTGTCTCCACATAAGTTTGAGTGGAATTTGGTAGATAGGAAATTTGCATCTGAGAGGAAACAACTCCTTGGAGGAGGAGCATTGGGATGGGGGAGATCAATGCAATGGAGGAAAGCCCACGTTTTTATAAAGCATGTCTCAGTGTTTTCAAAGCATTGCCTGGACATGTTGATAAATCAGTGGAGAGGTCCTGATGGAGGTGTGTGGATGCGTGAGGGATGTTGACCTAACAGTTGGGAACCGGCAGGGGGAAGCTGGGGGAGGCGGGGTTGCCACGAGAGTGGGGTTCGATGACAGAGCTAATGGATGTGTTAGTACTCAGAGCAAGGTTGGTCAAGACGACTCACAACTCAGAGCGTCTTAGTTTATCAGTGAGGGCCACTAGGTTCCCAGTTCTTGCCCCACAAAATCTGGCCCAGCATCAGCCTCTCCAACTACTTTTCTCTGACTACACAGAACGACAATAATGATAGCAATGACAATATATCATCATCATTGTAAAGACCTTTTCAAGATCCTAGGACATTTGACTAATGCTGTACATTATACGGTAGGCCTACCTTAAAACTTCTTCTGGATTGGTGGGTCCCCCCAAAATATCACGGCTTAACAAGGGAAACCCAGCCAGGGCTGTCGAGTGACGCGACTCTACCAGCATGCGCTGACCAGCTGGCAAGTGTATTCACTGACATTTTCAAACTCGCCCTGACCCAGTCTTTAATAGCAGACCACCATAGAAATTTTGTCAGCCTGTGATTGTTAAGCAAATAACTACCTATCTCACGGTAATTGACCGATAATTAACATAAACACATTTAGTATCTCCTGACTTCCACGCATAGCATACAAGTCACTGATGCAGACCTTTGGAACATCTACATTTAAAAAGTCTAATCAATCCATTTAATTTAGCACAGAATAGCATACTCTGAGTTGTCTTTATGTTAGGCCCTGATCTAACTATGCCATATGGCTGTGGGCTACACTAGTTCATTTAGTAGACAAGATTTGCTTAGAATTCAGTGGCATTATTTTATATTATTTTAGAGTATGATGAATACAATCGAACACAGCTGAATAAAATAGAAAGTAGCTGAATAAAATAGAAAATATTTTCTCATAACGATGATATATGTTTTAATTTTTAATACATTCGAAGGCTGCATGATGCGACCATAGTTGCATGAAAGGCATGACCTCTGCTCTGTTTCTTGTACAGGCTGCACACACTTCATCAGTTTCTCATCCACAATTTGATAAGCACTTGATAATATTCTCACCAGGCCTCAAATTTCCTGGCGGCCTCCCCCTTGTGTGGCCATAATCCCCCCCCCCCCCCCCCCCAAAAAGAAAAATCTATGCCCTTGCGTTCAAAGTGGCCGTTGTGCCCTTGCCCTCGAACTTATTTGGCCACTTTAGTTGTGATACACACACATACTACACTGACACTCCAACACACACATATACACACACACTACATATGCTCTCACACACACACACACACGCACACACACACGCACACATGCCACACTCACACATAGATAACCTTTCACATTCTTCACATCTGCTGCTGCTACTCTGTTTATTATCTATCCTGATTGCCTAGTCACTTTCACCCCAACCTACATGTACATATTGCCTCAATTATCTCACTACCACATTTACTTTGTACCAGTACTCCTTGTATATAGCCTCCTCATTGTTATTTATTGTGTTACTATTTTTTACATTTTTGAATTGCTTATCTTTTCTTACTTTTTAATCCTGCATTGTTGGGAAAGGGCTAGTAAGTAAGCATTTCACAGTAAAGTGTATACCCGTTGTATTCGGCGCCTGTGACAAATAACATTTGATTTTATTTGAATATCAAATGTTCTACACACTCCAGGATTAAAGAGGGCTAACTATTTAATTTCTACTTCAGACCTCAGTTTCACTACAGTTTCAATTGATTTTGCTGGATGAAAGCGTTGGGTAACATTAATAATGACACATTATGCCATGTGGTTAATGTGTGAGCTCAAGGCATGCATTTAAATGGCTTTAATTAAACCGCATGCAGATAAGAGCAATTGGCTCTTTTGTTTTATCGGGAATGACATGTTTCAGAGTAATTGGCAGTGATGTTTGTGCATTAATACCATTTGAAAGCACTGCTTTTCAACCTGCATCCTTAGTAGGGCTGTTATGGAGAGTGCATTACCGCCCCACCGGCAGTCACGAGTCACGACTACAGTATATAGACTTTTTAAATTTAGCAGGGGGTGCTGCAGCGCACTCAGCACCCCATACTTCCAGCGGCTATGAGCACATATACAGACAGATTTTATAGGGCCCTATCTCAGTCAAATTCCACATCATGACTGTGGAGTCATGGCAACTAGGCTTCTCCAGAACTGCGCTCTGATGTCGCTGATGGTCATTAGTAGCCTACCAAACTTGCTAACAGCCAATCGCTAATGGCCTGGTACTCAGCACTCTATTGTCCTTCTAATCACTCTGACATCAATGCAAATGTCTTAGAAAATCTAGTCAAACACTTCATTAGAGCCTTAGCATTCAGAGTTTGAGCGGAATAGGATCATCTGTATAGGATCACCAGTGAGAGCCATCTCCAAATACCTGGTTGATGCATGGAATGAAATGTGTTCCTATAAACCTATATTGTACAACATTGTTATGAACCCATGTTGCACAACATTGCTATAGGCTATGCTATGCAATGGAATGAGAAAACAGAGGTTTGATGGCCTCTATTAAAAAGAGGATCCCAAGATTTCTATAGGCTAGGCCTACTATATTTATTTATACATTTCCCTAATATTAACTTCTCTGAAAATATGCTTTACGGAGAAATAAATCCAAGCTTTTGTGAGTGTATCAATCAATGCTAGAACAGCTAGCCCCAAATTAGCATGGTCACGAAAGACAGAAAAGCAATAAAATTAATCGCTTACCTTTGATAATCTTCGGATGTTTGCACTCACGAGACTCCCAGTTACACAATAAATGTTATTTTTGTTCGATAAATATTACTTTTATAACAAAAGAACGCAATTTGGGTTGCACGTTATGTTTAGAAAACTACAGCCTCGTTCCGGTGCTGAAAGGCAGAAGAAAATTCCCAAACGTATCAGATTCAAAAATATTACAAAAAATATTTATAATCATGCAATCACAAGTGAAATATACCAAAACACAGCTTAGCTTGTTGTTAATCCACCTATCGTGACAGATTTTGAAAATATGCTTTGCAACGAAAGCAATCTAAGCTTTTGTGAGTGTATCAATCAATGCTAGAACAGTTAGCCTTATATTAGCCTGGTTAGCTTGGTCACGAAAGTCAGAAAAGCAATAAAATGAATCGCTTACCTTTGATAATCTTCGGATGTTTGCACTCACAAGGCTCCCAGTTACACAACAAATGTTATTTTTGTTCGATAAATATTACTTTTATAACAAAAAAACGCTATTTGGGTTGCGCGTTATGTTCAGAAAACCAAAGCCTCGTTCCGTTCGACGAAAATTCCCAAAAGTATCCGTAATGGTCGTAGAAACATGTGAAATGTTTTTTTATAATCAATCCTCAGGTTGTTTTTAACAAACATAATCGATAATATTTCAACCGGACCGTAACCTATTCAATAAGAGAGAAATTGAAAATGGGGAGCTACCCCTCTCGCGCTCAGGAAGTAATCAGAGGACACCTGACTATTTTTGAAAAATCTTGCTAATATTTCAAAATAAAAGCCTGAAACTATGTCTGAAGCCTGGTCTCAGCCGGAGGAAGCCATTGGAAAAGGAATCTGGTTGATAGTCCTTTAAATGGAAGAAAGACGGGCCAGGAAACACAGATTTTTAAAAAAAGAAATCACTTCCGGGTTAGATTTTCTCAGGTTTTCGCCTGCGGAATCAGTTTTGTTAGACTCACAGACAATATTTTGACAGTTTTCGAAACTCTGGAGTGTTTTCTATCCTAATCTGTAAATTATATGCATATTCTACGATCTGGACCTGAGAAATAGTCTGTTTACCTTGGGAACGTTATTTTAAAATAAAAAAAATCTGACCCCTAGCGTCAAGAGGTTATTAAGCACATTGCTTCACTTTACAACTGGAGTAGCCTGGCTGGCATGAAAATGGACCACTGGAAATTAATCCTCCATTTGCTTCTCATGTGCATATGGATTACAGGTCTTTTTTCCACCTGCCCCTGCATGACAATGGCCCATTCAAAACTATTTACACACATACAGTACAAGTCAAAAGTTTGGACACACCTATTCAAGCGTTTTTCTTTATTTTTTACTATTTTCTACATTGTAGAATAATAGTGAAGACATCAAAACTATGAAATAACACATATGGAATCATGTAGTAACCAAGAAAGTGTTAAACAAATCAAAATATATTTTCTATTTGAGATTCTTCAAAGTAGCCACCCTGCCTTGATGACAGCTTTGCACACTATTGGCATTCTCTCAACCAGCTTCATGAGGTAGTCATCTGGAATGCATTTCAATTAACAGGTGTGCCTTGTTAAAACTTCATTTGTGGAATATCTTTCCTTCTTAATGCGTTTGAGCCAATCAGTGCTGTTGTGTCAAGGTAGGGGTGGTATAGCCCTATTTGGTAAAAGCCCAAGTCCATATTATGGCAAGAACAGCTCAAATAAGCAAACAGTAACAACAATCCATCATTACTTTAAGACATGAAGATCAGTCAATCCGGATAATGTCAAGAGCTTTGAAAGTTTCTTCAAGTGCAGTCGCAAATGCACGTGCAGTCGCAAGTACAGTCGCTACGATGAAACTGGCTCTAATGAGGACCGCCACAGGAAAGGAAGACACAGAATTTCGTGTGCTGTAGAGGACAAGTTCATTAGAGTTACCAGGCTCAGAAAATGCAGCACAAATAAATGCTTCACAGAGTTCAAGTAACAGACACATATCAACATCAACTGTTCAGAAAAGACTGCATGAATCAGGCCTTCGTGGTCGAATTGCTGCAAAGAAATCACTACTAAGGGACAGCAATAAGAAGAAAAGACTTGCTTGGGCCAAGAAACACGAGCAATGGACATTAGAGCGGTGGAAATCTGTCCTTTGGTCTGGTGAGTCCAAATGAGGTTTTGGGTTCCAACCGCCGTGACTTTGTGAGACACAGAGGAGGTGAGCGAATGATCTCCGCATGTGTGGTTCCCACCGTGAAGCATGGAGGTGGAAGTGTGATGGTGTGGGGGTGCTTTGCTGGTGACACTGTCTGTGATTTATTTAGAATTCAAGGCACACTTAACCAGCATGGCTACCACAGCATTCTGCAGCGATACGCCATCCCATCTGGTTTGCGCTTAGTGGGACTATCATTTGTTTTTCAATAGGACAATGACCCAAAGCACACCTCCAGGCTGTGTAAGGGCTATTTGACCAAGAAGGAGAGTGATGGAGTGCTGAATCAGATGACCTGGCCTCCACAATCACCCGACCTCAACCCAATTGATATGGTTTGGGGTGAGTTGGACCGCAGATTAAAGGAGCATCATTATTTGCATCATGCAGCCTTAGAATGTATTAGAAATCATAACATATTGCCTAAGGTTTGTGTCACAGTTGCATAAATAACGCTAAATTAAGCATATAGGAGGACGTGTTTTAAATTATCACTTTGTTAATGCTCAACAGAGAAATCGTTTGGGAAAAATGTTCCTTCTATTTTATTCAGCTATGTATAATTGTATTTTTATAACTATAAAATAATATAAAATAATGCCACGGGAATTAAAAGCAAATCTTGCCTGCTAAATTAAGTAGTGTAGCCCACAGCCATATGGCACAGCCAGATCAGGGCCTAACATATTCTGTTCTTCTGAAATAGGCTACATTTTCATTATATCATGATGTTTCTTTCAAATAAATAATGGATTTATTGTGATGATTTAGGCTACATTAAATTGATTCATTACACTTTTTAAATGTAGATATTCCAAAGGTCTAGATCAGTGGCTTGCAAGCTATGCGTGGAAGCCTGGAGTTGCTAAAAGTGTTTATGTTAATTAACGGTCAATTACCGTGAGACCGGCAGTCCATTTCATGACACTTAGGTCTACCGGCTGACAAAATGTCATTACCGCCACAGCCCTTAGTCCATTGTTTACAAGAAGGGATACTTGAGAAAGGACACTTTTGCAAAGACGTACTAGTACTGCTCCCCTATAGGCATGCCTTCTGAGGACACATAAACAACCAAGAGCCTAAAACCAGAGTGAGTCTGGCCAAGAGGAATTCATTTATCTGCTGTAGCTTCCCCAAACCTCTTGAGCTGTGCACAGTCACACAGCCACTGGTAATGGAGCCAACTGGATTGGTTCTGCTGCAGCCTCTAGTTGATCTGCTATCTACATCGAGCAGAGGTGTCTCTGTCTGGAGTGGAGGAGGGATAGTCAATATATTACAGCTACACAGGGATTTGTGCCCCAACAGGGGGGTAATGTGTGTGTGCATGATGGGTATAATGGACTGTTTATGGTGTCACGCTATAATGCAGAAACTAAATTAGCCTATAAAAACTGTGCATGAGATCATCAGATTTATCCTTGCCTTTAGGAGACAATGAGGGGATGCAACAAAACCTAGAAAGGGAGGGAGCATGGATGGAGGGATGGCGAGAGAGGGAGGAAGAGAGAAAGATTACTTGATGTGTTCCTTGGTCTTGGTCTTTCTCTGTGTATTGCACATGAATATTTTCTGAAAATGCTACATAAAGATAAGTGTGGATCATGAATATCAGCTGCTATTGGTCTATCAAAAGGTCAAAGCACCCTTAGGTTTTTCCAATGTTCTCATTAGCATTACATTTGATATGCAGGAAAGTGTTTTTTTCACGTCACCTTCAGGTTGAAAACCACAAAACAGATATGTTTTGTTTACTTTTGGTAACCATGACAGCATCTGTAGCAGTGTCATTTCTGTGGCCTTAGATTAGGGAAGTTTGTGCAGCGTAACAGCTCTGGCCCACAGTACACCACTTGGGCATTGTTTGTAGAGGGCAAAATCCATCCAGTCATAACAATGCACTCACTCGTCTTTGAGCTGTGTGTTCACCATTAATTAGACTACCCTTGAAGAGAGACAACCCACGAGGCGGATCAGTAACTCTGGACCGTCGGCTGCCAAACACAAAAGCCTAGTGCTGACAAGGTGTTTATAACAGCCTGCCACAGTATGATATGCACTTTGTCAGGGAGGATGCTACTCCCTGACAGATACTAGGAATACCCAGGGAACAACAGCCAGAGTTTATTGACCACCTCACACGTCAGCCTGGAATGGGTCGGAAGCTATTGATTCAAATCCTGGGCTCCTAAATAAGTGATAACATCTGTCCAGATGTCAATGTTTCCTGATATTTATTGAAGACTCCCTGTGAGGAGTGACAACAGGATAACCATCCTCAAAGGCATCACTAATCACCATCTGGGCCCTGAGAGACACAAACATCTACCGTTATATATTTATATGGCCAACACAGGGGGTGGAAGTGACTTCATACTAACACACAAACACACACACACACACACACACACACACACACACA
Organism: Salvelinus fontinalis; assembly: GCF_029448725.1. Taxonomy (NCBI): domain Eukaryota; kingdom Metazoa; phylum Chordata; class Actinopteri; order Salmoniformes; family Salmonidae; genus Salvelinus; species Salvelinus fontinalis. Next base: position 16,973,235 of record NC_074691.1, read on the forward strand.
CACACACACACACACACACACACACACACACACACACACACACACACACACACACACACACACACACACACACAGACACACACACACAGAAAGAGAAGTGGAGTACTGTACTGTTATACTTGCAGTTTCAGTCAATCTTCTAGGAAAGGATGTCATTACGTGCTGCAGTTCGGAGATGTGATTCCCCCTCATCAGATGCCTAGTAAAGTACTGTACCTCTAGGGAAAACATCAAAAGAGAGTCCCACTGGCCCGGTCCTCAGCCAGAGATGACTTTACCACTTGAGATGTAAGTGCCAAACAGACATGGCACAACAAGCACCTCTTCAGCATTATATCTCAGAGAAGCAGTGCTGTTTCTGCAGGGGCTATTCTGTACTGTCAGTCATCTGTTGGTAGTTTGGGATAAAGAATGGGTCAGCATTGTATTCTTCGTTCAATCTCTAAGATGGAAGATACTTGGCTAATTGTGGAAAAGTCCAAACCTGCACTCAGGGGTAGACGTAACATAGTAAACAAAAATCCGGGACATTGACATTGACGTTAGCTGGGTGGCTAACTTTAGCTAGGCTAGGGGTTAGGTTTAGGGGTTAAGGTTAGGGTTAGGGTTAAGATTAGGGTAATGTTAGGGTTAGGGAAAGGGTTAGCTAACATGCTAAGTGGTTGCAAACTAGCTATAAAGTAGTAAGTAGATGCAAAGCTGCTGATTATTATATTAAATGTTAAAGCTGTACGTGATGAGATTCGAACACGCAACCCTAAACGTTCGTGTTATACGCCTACCCATCCACCCAGACCAACCATCCAACTTGTGTTTTTGCCTTCAGTAACCTGTCTTACACTGAACAAAAATATAAACGCAACATGTAAACTGTTGGTCCCGTGTTTCATGAGCTGAAATAAAAGATCCCAGATGTTCCATATGCACAAAAAGCTTATTTCTCTAAAATGTTGAGCACACATTTGTTTACATCCCTCTTAGAGAGCATTTCTCCTTTACCAAGATAATCCATCCACCTGACAGGTGTGGCATATCAAGAAGCTGGTTATGGTATGGACAGGAATAAGCTACGGACAACGAACACAATAGCCTTTTTCAATGGCAATTTGAATGCACAGAGATACCGTGACGAGATCCTTAGGCACGACTGTCGTGCCATTCATCCGCCGCCATCACCTCATGTTTCAGCATGATAATGCACAGCCCCATGTCGTAAGGATCTGTACACAAATCCTGGAAGCTGAACATGTCACCCATTGAGCATGTTTGGAATGCTCTGGATCAACGTGTAAAACAGCGTGTTCCAGTTCCTGCCAATATCCAGCAACTTCCCACAGCCATTGAAAAGGAGTGGTACAACATTCCACACGCCATAATCAACAGCCTGATTAACTCTATGTGAAGGAGATGTGTTGTGCTGCATGAGGTAAATGATGGTCACACCAGATACTGACTTGTTTTCTGATCCACGCCCCTACTTTTTTTTTCTTTCACCAACAGATACATATGCCAGTCATGTGAAATTCATAGAGTAAAGCATAATTCATTTTTTCCAATTGACTGATTCCTTATATGAACTGTAAGTCCGTAAAATCTTTGAAATTGTTGCATGTTGTATTTATATTTACTTCACTATATACAGTGCATTTGTAAAGTATTCAGACCCCTTCACTTTTTCCACAATTCGTTATTCTAAAATGTGTTATCATTTTTATTACCTCATCAATATACACACAATACCCCATAATGACAAAGCAAAAACTGTTTTTTAGAATTTTTTGGAAATGTAAAAAAGACATGAAAAAAATACCACATTTACATCAGTATTCAGACCTTTACTCAGTACTTTGTTGAAGCACAGCAATTACATTATTGAGCCTTCTTGGGTATGAGACTACAAGCTTGGTGCACCTGAACTTGGAGAGTTTCTCCCATTTTTCTCTGCAGATCCTTTCAAGCTCTGTCAGGTTGGATGGGGAGCATCGCTGCACAGCTATTTTCAGGTCTCTCCAGAGATGTTCAATCGGGTTCAAGTCCGGGCTCTGGCTGGGCCACTCAAGGACATTCAGAGACTTGTCCGGAAGCCACTCCTACATTGTATGGCTGTGTGCTTAGGGTCATTGTCCTGTTGGAAGGTGAACCTTCACCCCAGTCTGAGATCCTGAGCGCTCTGGAGCAGGTTATCATCAAGGATCTCTCTGTACTTTGCTCCATTCGTCTTTCCCTCAATCCTGACTAGTCTCCCTGTCCCTGCTGCTGAAAAACATCCCCAAATAGCATGATGCTGCCACCAGCATGCTTCACCGTAGGGATGGTGCCAAGTTTCCTCCAGATGTGACGCTTGGCACTCAGGCCAAATAGTTTAATCTTGGTTTCAACAGACTAGAAAAATCTTGCTTCTCATGGTTACAGTCCTTTAGGTGCCTTTTGGAGCAGGTTATCATCAAGGATCTCTCTGTACTTTGCTCCATTCGTCTTCCGTCTGGCCACTCTACCATAAAGGCTTGATTGGTGGAGTGCTGCAGAGATGGTTGTCCTTCTGGAAGGTTCTCCCATCTCCACAGAGGAACTCTGGAGCTCTGTCAGAGTGACCATCGGGTTCTTGGTCACCTCCCTGACCAAGGCCTTTCTCCCCCGATTGCTCAGTTTAGCTGGGCACCAGCTCTAGGAAGAGTCTTGGTGGTTCCAAACGTCTTCCATTTAAGAATAATGGAGGCCACTGCGTTCTTGAGGACCTTCAATTCTGCAGACGTTTCTTGTTACCCTTCCCCAGATCTGTGGCCTCGGCACAATCCTCTCTCAGATCTCTACGGACAATTCCTTTGAACTCTCGGCTTGGTTTTTGCTCTGCCATGCACTGTTAACTGTGGGACCTTATTTAGACAGGTGTGTGCCGTTCCAAATCATGTCCAATCAATCGAATTTACCACAGGTTGACTCGAATCAAGTTGTAGAAACATCTCAAGGATGATCAACGGAACAGGATGTATCTGAGCTAAATTTCGAGTCTCATAGCAAAGGGTCTGAATACTTATGTAAGTTTTTAGTTTTTTTGTTGTTGTTGCTTAAGTTTGGCTGTAACGAAACAACATTTGGAAAAAGTCAAGGGTTCTGAATACTTTCTGAATGCACTGTTTAACCATTCCAAACGTAACATATCATACTCATTTGTGTCCCAGATTTCCTTTACTATGTTATGTCTAGTCTACTGTATGAGACCAGCCTGAGAAGTCAGGCTTTGTTTTGAACTGCTGCTGGTTGGAGTGTCACTACTCAAAGATTTTAATAGTATCAAGACCTGAGGGTCATGTTTATTTATTTATTTATTTTACCGTTATTTTACCAGGTAAGTTGACTGAGAACACGTTCTCATTTGCAGCAACGACCTGGGGAATAGTTACAGGGGAGAGGAGGGGGATGAATGAGCCAATTGTAAACTGGGGATTATTAGGTGACCATGATGGTTTGAGGGCCAGATTGGGAATTTAGCCAGGACACCGGGGTTAACACCCCTACTCTTACGATAAGTGCCATGGGATCTTTAATGACCTCAGAGAGTCAGGACACCCGTTTAACGTCCCATCCGAAAGACAGCACCCTACACAGGGCAGTGTCCCCAATCACTGCCCTGGGGCATTGGGATATTTTTTAGACCAGAGGAAAGAGTGCCTCCTACTGGCCCTCCAACACCACTTCCAGCAGCATCTGGTCTCCCATCCAGGGACTGACCAGGACCAACCCTGCTTAGCTTCAGAAGCAAGCCGGCAGTGGTATGCAGGGTGGTATGCTACCAACTATCAAACAAGTATCTTCTAGAGGTGATTTTTACTGTTGGATGGTTATGTACGTCAATATGAAGAAAGGGAAAGTAAATCGTTTGATGGACCCAACAAAGGTCAAGATCTTGAGTTTTGATAATGTTTTTTTATTATAGCTAACAGCATTAGTCATATTCATTAATGACTGTAAAGTAAACCGTATCGGTCCATATACCTCACTGGCCTGAAGCATTAACCCAAATACATTTTGGAATACTTTAATATTTTTAACCAGCTGCCCCTCCTGCCTTTCTTTAACCAGTGTCAGAGATTCACAATTTATCTCTGAGATAGTCAATTTGGGGAGCTGTTTGGAAATGCATTGAAAAGGCGAAGGCATCACAGCCCTGTGTCTGATGGCTTGCAGTCAGAGTAGCATGTCCATGGTGGAATTCATGAAACAAGTACTGTCTGCATGGGAGGTTCAATGCACTTTGAATAACACTCGTGATGTTACAATGTGTGTCTGCATGTTAGTTTCAGTCAGTCAGTCTCTCTGTCAGAGGCTAGAGAAGGGCCCTTAGTATACCGTATATCTCTTTCCTATGGGTAAAAATCATCTGAAATCCACATGGGAAAGTGAAGTGGCCAGCTTGGGTGAACGAGGTGATTTGTAATGCTCTCTTGTCTCGTAGGTGGCTCAGCACTCTAGGTAATACACTCTAGCTGTGGGGACCCTTCAGTGTGCACATAGGCAGGAATGCCAAAGGGCATTTTGGTGATTAAATAGTCGCCATTTGCTCCAGTTCATTCCCTGCCATTTCAAATCAGAGGATAAACTGAGTTCAGTTGATAGGAAGAACTCAATACTGCAGCAGTACAAGCAGTACTATGAGGAATTCAATCCCCTAGTCCCTACCCCTGTGCACTACTGTATTCTGAAATGATTGGATAAGTGTGAGCAATAGGCCAGAAGTCCAACCCAGCCTATCAGAAGGCAAGATCAAACAATTGATTGCCAAGCCCTATCAGCTAGCTTATGATGAATTCCAACCCCTACCCCCTACCCCTATGCACTTCTGTAATCGGAAATTATTGGATAAGCGTGAGCAATAAGACAAAAATCCAACCCACCCTATCAGAAGGCAAGATCAACCAATTGATTGCCATACCCCATCGGCTTGCTTCAGATTTACACAAGTGCCTGGGGATTAGAAGCCAAGGGTCGATTTAGAATTCTGCAGCAGTAAATCCTTTAGTGGACTGCTTTGACAACAAAAACACTCAAGGCCTTTTGAGGGGAAACTTTTAGCCTGAGAGGAAAGCAGACAAAGTAAAGTTGATGGCTAGGAATAATTTATGTCAACAGAATGAAAGTTATGATGTGCGCACCATACACAGATGGACTGTCTCTGGAATAGAATTGCTTCATCACCTCTTTGTTGACAGAGTGAAAAAGTGTTATTCAAATCTAAATAACCTTAGAGTTGAGATACAAAGAAATATGGTAGAAAACAAATTACCTATTTCATTTTTCACAACAGTCCAAATGCAGAACAGCCACTTCACAACCATATATACTGTATATCTGGTTAAAACCTTCACTGCACTTCACTGAGTATTATATGGTTCAATTAATTCACAGACAAGAATCGTGACACTCTTTGATAGCACAATAGCAGTCAATCAAACCAACTATATTCGATATAAAATGCTGGCCGCATCTGTCATAATGAGCAACGTAGAGCCAGTTGAAATGTCTACAGTGTACATAGGGGGGGGGGGGGGGGGGGGGGGGGGGGGGCAGCGTAGCCTAGTGGTTAGAGCGTTGGACTAGCAGCTGTAAAGGTTGCAAGTTCAAATCCCCGAGCTAACAAGGTACAAATCTGTCGTTCTGCCCCTGAACAAGGCAATTAACCCACTGTTCCTAGGCCTTCATTGAAAATAAGAATTTGTTCTTAATGGACTTGCCTGGTTAAAAAAAGGTTAAAAAAAAATAAACATAGAGTAGAATCTCCAAGAGTTAGTCATTTGTCATGATTTCTGAGTTTAAAAAAATGATACTAATGAAGTATTGTCATACAATATTCAGACAGTGTTCAAAGGGGATGTGGATCTTCGTAAAGATTGCTACGCTGCGTCTCTAAACAGCCAGGGGAAAACAGCACAGACGGGAGTGAGGGACAGTTTTAATCAGAAAGACATAGCAAAATGCCAAGGCATATGGGGAACAATCTCAGACGCAATCTAATTTTGTCCTTGACTTAGCCCAGGCACTTCTAGGCAGCAGAGAAGCATTAACATATGCTCTACTTTAATGAGAAGGCGACAGATGGCAGCCCATTATTGTGTTACTCAACAGATAGAGTTTTCACAGACACCATGACTTTGCAGCACAGTTGATCTCTGGTTGCACGGAGAGAGGGGAAAGACCCCCTCCACAGAGATACCTCACAGGGATGCAGAGATGTTGATGAGGGAACGTTTGGGAATTGTGGTGGGGATGGATGGGGGTGACAGAGTGCTTGTTGAGCGAGGAATAGTAATTAGCTATACGTCAGACTCTACTACAGTATGCACTGCATTGGGGGTACGTTACTGTAGGTGTACTGTCCAAAATTGGTGCTCTGACAACGTTCTTTATCAAACTATGTTTATCAAGTATCTGAAAACAAGTCTAAATAGAATAAGAACCAAGGCCAAAAAGGGTATGTATTGCTCAATGCACTTCTGTTGATGGTTTATAAATGTTGTAACAATTCAATAGTATTACTGGGGCAACAAGACAGCAAGAGCTACATTTGGCATTTATAGATATATGACATATGTGTATTGTGTAGTCCCTGAGTCAGTGCTGTATGGTTACATATAGAAAAGAGATAGCCATGACGGCAGAGTGACTTATGAATATACTGTACAGTAGGCTATTTAGAAGGGCTTTTAACACTTTCCATTTCTACAATAAGCCTCCTATTTACTAGGAGTCATCAGTGGACTAAATCCAGAGCTTTCGGGGTTTAAGTACTTGAATTACATCACAAATGGACACTTAGAAAAGGTTTAGAGGACAACTTGAGGGGCCTGAAGGCTCAAGTACTTACAGTGGAAGACAGCGGAAAACCTTGGCTGAATCAAATAGGAACTACAGATGTAAGTTCCCGTATTGTCACAGCAAAATAATCCTGCAGCAACAGGATTTTAACTTTTGGTCCATAATGTTGCTTGATCAGTGGTTAGGCCATTAGTTGGCTGAAATTAGATGACATGAAAAGTGCAATACTGCTAATATAACCGTGTGTTAGTGCAGGTTTTCAGTGAATTTATGTAAATCACAAAGCTCATCTGGCAACTAAAGAGTGCTCAAAATAGGACCCTTATACCTGAATACTGGACAACGCTACATCATTTTTCAGTGTCATACTACAGATCTACAGTCAAAACATGTATTATGGTTGTCCTTGACGCCCAGCACAGTTCCACATTCTACAACACATTACAAATGACACCCAGGCACAATGGTTTTTCTGCTGCAGGCCCAATCAGAGTGAGTACTGGAGGCATATTGCCTTCTCCTCTGATGTACTCCTAATTCGTTTACAGTGACTTGTGTGCAATGAACAATCACATAAAAGCAACACAATTGCAGTCGTTTTTTCCCCTCACAATGTTTTGAAGATTAAATTCCATTAGACTTTCTCTGAGCTGGGGCAATCTAAGCCTGGGATGATGGCTTAATTAGCCAGACTGCAGTTTTGTTCTGATAAATTAAACACATCAATATTTCAGCATTTCCTCCAGCAAGGAAAGTATTAATCAAATGTAATTGTTTATGAAATAATATTCCTATGTGACAACTCTTACACAATTAATATAAAATACAATTAATATTACTATAAAACTCTTAAACAAGTAAATGTTTAATCAGCAATGGTATTTTTTTCCTCAGTGTCAGGATAATTTGTTCATTCAATAACTTTTAAGACAGACCAAAATACTAATACACACAGAAAGCATTTCTAGTTATCAGAGAGCTGAGTAAATATAATGATACAAGGTGATTAAATCTGCCTTCTCTAGGAGTTCCCAGGCCTCCTTGATGATGTCATTTGTCTCTGTGCCTCTGGGCAGTTGGAAAAAATAAATGGTAGACCAGGTACTGCAAATCTCCTGGATCTGGCTCCAGCAGAACTCATGCAAGGTCAGCACACAAAAGATTACCCACAGAGGAGATCTCACTGCTCCCACATTCCAGAGTATCGTAGTCTTGAGAATACAAACTCCTCATTGCCGTTCACACAGACCACAAACTAGCCCTGAAACTAGAGCAGACAGTCCAAAATGTCTAGCTAAGGGATCTTTTACGATTGAAGCTCGAGCTACTCAGGGTTTTCTAAAGCCAGCCAGCTTTAGTTAGCTTCACATTTCAGCTTAGGCTTCATCTGTACTGCGAAGGTGAATATTGCTCGTCCGCCTGCCACTAACTCTAGCAGGCTTGTAACTGCGCTTGCATGTCGCACGTTGCTAGTCGAAGGCCAAAATCTTTTAGTTTTACCGTGTGTGAAGTTTCAAATGCATTCTGACATTACTAAATGTGTAATGTGATATATTTTAACATCACTATTTTTTAACACACAAAAAAAACATTTGAAAAATAAAATGTTTAATCAGTCATCTACCTCAAATGAAGGGGATGATGATGATGCAATCTTTGCGAGACGGAGGGAATATGTTTTCCCTGGTCCTTAACTCGCAGCTCAGACATTTCATTCAGGATAAAGGGAGTTAGCGCTGAGGTAGCTTGACTGGGAGCAGGTTAGTTCTGCCAGATTCGTAGCCATAGAAATGTTCCTCTCTAAAAGGTGACTCACTTTCATGGTACCGGTTACCCCGAGTAGAACTCAGAGTTGACCAAAGTTACATGGCTAACTCCTCAAACCACGTACGTAGTACAGGGCTCAGGTATGGAAAGGGAGGGGGCAGTTAATGGTTGAGATTCCTCTCTCATATTGAAATACCACAGAGAGAGATGAGAGTGGTTTCAGTCCCACAATGGCCTTTATTGTGTGGGGAAGGCAGCAGGTAATGCTTCCACCACATAATGTGGAGTGATGATACCAGGAGCAATTAGACCTGTTCCTCCTGGTCATTACAGTTGTTAACACACTTTTGCTGAAACTACATCTCAGGTACTCAAAACACAAAACAGTTTCCCCAAACCCCACAGACATCTTGCAAAATGAAACACAGCAATCAAAATCATGCACTCCTGCTCGAAATGAAATTCTGCAAACAATTGAGACACTCATAGGGCTGTGACGGTCACAACATTTTGTCAGCCTGTAATTGTCAAGCAAATAACTGTCGGTCTTACGGAAATAAAAATGCAAACATACAGTAAATATATTTAAAATCAAATCCAACTTTATTTGTCACATGCGCCGAATATAACAGGTGTAGATCTTACTGTGAAATGCTTACTTACAAGCCCTTAACAAACAATGTAGTTCAAGAAAGAGTTAAGGAAATATTTACCAAATAAACCAAAGTAAAAAATTATAAAAAAGCAGCACAATAAAATAACGAGGTTATATACAGGGGGTATCGGTACCGAGTCAATGTGAGGGGGTACACGTTAGTCGAGGTAATTTGTACATGTATGTAGGGGTAAAGCATTGATAATAAACAGTGAGTAGCAGCAGTGTAAAAAACAAATGAGGAGAGAGCGGTGTCAATGTAAATAGTCCAGGTGGCCATTTGATTAATTGTTCAGCAGTCTTATGGCTTGAGGGTAGAAGCTGTTAAAAGGAGCCTTATGGTCCTAGGGAGAACAGTCTTTGACATGGGTGACTGGAGTCGGTGACAATTTTTTGGGCTTTCCTTTGACACCGCCTAGTTTATAAATCCTGGATGACAGGAAGCTTGGTCCCAGTGATGTACTGGGGCGTATGCACTACCCTCTGTATTAAATCAAATCAAATCAAATTTTATTAGTCACATACACATGGTTAGCAGATGTTAATGCGAGTGTAGCGAAATGCTTGTGCTTCTAGTTCCGACAATGCAGTAATAACCAACAAGTAATCTAACCTAACAATTCCACAACTACTACCTTATACACACAAGTGTAAAGGGATAAAGAATATGTACATAAAGATATATGAATGAGTGATGGTACAGAACGGCATAGGCAAGGTGCAGTAGATGGTATAGAGTACAGTATATACATATGAGATGAGTAATGTAGGGTATATAAACATAAAGTGGCATAGTTTAAAGTGGCTAGTGATACATGTATTACATAAAGATGGCAAGATGCAGTAGATGATAGAGTACAGTATATACATATACATATGAGATGAGTAATGTAGGGTATGTAAACATTATATTAAGTGGCATTGTTTAAAGTGGCTAGTGATACATTTTTACATAATTTCCATCAATTCCCATTATTAAAGTGGCTGGAGTTGAGTCAGTATGTTGGCAGCGGCCACTAAATGTTAGTGCCTTACAGTCAGCTGCCGAGCAGTTGCCATGCCAGGCGGTGATGCAACCGGTCAGGATGCTCTCGATGGTGCAGCTGTAGGACTTTTTGAGGATCTGGGGAACCATACCAAATCTTTTCAGTTTCCTGAGTGGGAAAAGGATTATCATGCCCTCTTCACGACTGTCTTGGTGTGTTTGGACCATGATAGTTCGTTGGTGATGTGGACGCCAAGGAACTTAAAGTGACTAGCTCCTCTACAGCCCGTAGATATTAATGAGGGCCTGTTCGGCCTGCCTTTTCATGTAGTCCACGATCAGCCTCTTTGTTTTACTCACATTGAGGGAGAGGTTGTTGTCCTGGCACCACACTACCAGGTCTCTGACCTCCTCCCCATAGGCTGTCTCATTGTTGTCGGTAATCAGGCCTTCCACTGTTGTGTCGTCAGCAAACATAATGATGTTGTTGCAGTCGTGTTTGGCCACGCAGTTGTGGGTGAACAGGGAGTACAGGAGGGGACTAAGTACGCATCCCTGAGGTGCCCCAGGGTTGAGGATCAGTGTGGCAGATGTGTTGTTGCCTACCCTTATCACCTAGGAGTGGCCCGTCAGGAAGTCCAGGATCCAGTTGCGGAGGGAGGTGTTTAGTCCCAGGGGCCTTAGTGATGAGCTTTGTGAGCACTATGGCATTGAACGCTGAGCTGTAGTCAATGAACAACATTCTCACATTGGTGTTCCTTTTACCCAGGTGGGAAAGGGCAGTGTGGAGTGCTATTGAGATTGCGTCGTCTGTGGATCTGTTGGGGCCATATGCGAATTGGAGTGGGTCTAGGGTATCCGGGATGATGCTGTTGATGTGATCCATGACCAGCCTTTCAAAGCACTTCATGGCTACCGACGTGACTGCTATGGGGCGGTAATAATTTAGCTCATCTGGTAGGTTTGCGTCACTGGGCAGCTCGCGGCTGGGTTTCCCTTTGTAGTCCGTAATAGTTTTCAAGCCCTGCCACATCCAACAAGCGTCAGAGCCGGTGTAGTGGGATTCAATCTTCATCCTGTATTGACGCTTTGCCTGTTTGATAATACGTCTGAGGGGAAAGTGGGATTTCTTATATGCTTCCAGGTTAGTGTCCCGCTCCTTAAAAGTGGCAGCTCTAGCCTTTAGCTCGATGTGGATGTTGCCTGTAATCCATTGCTTCTTGTTGGGGTATGTACATATGGTCACTGTGGGGATGACATCGTCGATGCACTTATTGATGAAGCCAATGACTGAGGTGGTATACTCCTCAATGCCATTGGATGAATCCCGGAACATATTCCAGTCTGTGCTAGCAAAACAGTCCTGTAGCATAGCATTCGCATCTTTTGACCACTTCCGTATTGCGCGAGTCACTGCTACTTCCTGCTTTAGTTTTTGCTTGTAAGCAGGAATCAGGAGGATAGAATTATGGTCAGATTTGCCAAATGGCAGGCGAGGAAGAGCTTTGTATGTGCCTCTTTGTGTGGAGGACAGGTGGTCGTAATTTTTTTCTCCACTGGTTGCACGTGACATGCTGGTAGAAATTAGGTAAAACGGATTTAAGTTTGCCTGCATTTAAAACTTCTTAGGGCTAGGGTCCTTTGTTCAGAATTTCACCTGACTGACATGCCCAACGTACTCAGGCCCAGAAGCCAGGATATGCAAATAATTGTTAGCATTGGATAGAAAACACTTTGAAGTTTGTAGAAATGTTAAAATCATGTATGAGACTATAACACAATTAAGAAAATCCAAAGAAAAACCAACCAGAAATATACATGTTTTGAGATCCCATGCTCTTACAATGGAAAGCTATGGGTCCTTTGCAATTACAGCTCCAAGATTGCAATTCCTATGTCTTCCACTAGATGTCAACAGTCTTTATTCAAGGTTTCAGGCTTGTTTCTTCCAAAACTAGGAAGAATTTTCAGTTTTGGTACAGGGAGTCACAGTGGGCGCACTTGCTAATTTTACTTTCTATTGAACATACTTCTTTCCATATGAAATATTATAGTTTAATTACATTTTAGGGTACCTGAGGATTAAATAGAAACATAGTTTGACTTGTTTTAACAAAGTTTAGCATTCGCTTTTTGGATTCCTTTGTCTGCATGTTGAACTCAAATCGATGGCGCCAACTAACCAGACTTTTTTGGATATAAAGAAGGATTTTATTTAACAAAACGACCATGCATGTTGTAGCTGGGACCCTTGGGATTGCAAATCAGAAGAAGATTTTCAAAAAGTAAGTGATTATTTAAATCGCAATTTGTGATTTTATGAAGCCTGTGCTGATTGAAAAGCATGTTGATGGGGGCGCCGACCTCAAACAATCGCATGGCATGCTTTCGCTGTAAAGCCTATTATAAATCGGGCAATGCAGTTAGATTAACAATAATTTAAGCTTTTGACCGATACAAGACACTTGTATGTACCTAGATGTTTAATATCCATAATTTGATGATTATTTACTTGAATTGCACACCCTCCAATTTCACCGGAAATTGGCGACAGGTGTCCCGCTGACGGGACACCGAGCCCTAATTAATGTACCGGCCACTAGGACCACCGCTTCTGGATGAGCATTTTCTTATTTGCTTATGGCCTTATACAGCTTGATGAGTGCGGTCTTAGTGCCAGCATCGGTTTGTGGCGGTAAATAGACGGCTACGAATAATATAGATGAAAGCTCTCTTGGTAGATAGTGTGGTCTACAGCTTATCATAAGGTACTCCACCTCAGGCGAGCAATACCTCGAGACTTCTTTAATATTAGACATTGCGCACCAGCTGTTATTGACAAATAGACACACCCACCCCTCGTCTTACCAGACGTAGCTTCTCTGTCCTTCTGATGCATGGACAATCCCGGCAACTCTAGATTGTCCGTGTCGTCGTTCAGCCACGACTCGGTGAAACATAAGATATTACAGTTTTTAACCTCTAGTTGGTAGGATAGTCTTGATTGTATATCATCCACTTTGTTTTCCAGTGATTGCACGTTGGCTAATAGAACAGAGGGTAGTGGAGGTTTACTCCCTCACCTACGAATGCTCAGATGGCAGCCCGACCTCCGCCCCCTTTTTCTCCGTCTTTTCCTCAGGCAAATGACAGGGATTTGGGCCAGTTCCCGAGAAAGCAGTACATCCTTCACGTCGGACTCATTAAAGAAGAAATAGTTGTCCAGTTCGAGGTGAGTAATCGCTGTTCTGATGTCCAGAAGTTATTTTTGGTCATAAGTGATGGTAACAGCAACATTATGTACAACATTAGTTTAAAAAATAAGTTACAATCAATGCAAAAAAACGAACAAATACACAGTTGGTTAGGAGCCCGTAAAACGGCAGCCATCCCCTTCAGTGCCATTTTGCATATGCAAAGGAAGAAAAATAGGTCTATTTGTACTACTGTACTGTATGTTAGATCAATTGTACGTAATAAATAAAGAAACTGTCAAAATACAGTCAAATCTAAATCTTAAGTCATGAAACAAATTCTCCATTGTGAAAACAAAATCAGTCATGCCTGTTGTTTTGGTCAGGCCACAGCTTTCAACATCACAGGCGATATTCTCCTTGGCAAGACAGCAGGGAAAATATCTTCTGGCATGATGCATCCACCCTTGACAGAACTCTGCTGAATTGTCACCACAGGCCTCCTCCATTGCCTGGAGAAGGGCCATACGTTCATGGGGTTTGCGATCATACACCTTCCACCACCATACTGCCATGTAAGGTGTTCAGGAAATTCAGGAGATGGCAGTGTTTTATGGTCCAAGACTGGCATGGCGGTGGAGGACCCCATTGTGGCTCATTGCTGCGCATATTGTGACATTTCCCCAGTGCTGACCAGGTACCTCAATCATTGACCAATGATGTTCCTTCCTCTCCTCCTCGTCTTCGCTAAATTGAATCCAGCCTCATCTCGTAATATGAGTTCCTGGGGGATGATTCTCTGAAATTACAGTAAATACTGTAATTGCTGTATAGTAAAGTTCACTAGCTACATCAATGAGTCTCTAATGTTTCAAGAGTGTAATACTAGTTCATTACATACTTGCACATATTCGCACCGTTTATCCTTATATTTTTGGGAATTCCTTTCAAATGGAACTCTGTAGATGTGCTTCATCCGGAGATGGTGTTTCTTAAGGAAGCGGGCTGTGGTTGATGAGCTCACTCTGATGTTAAGGAAGATGGCAGGGTTTTAAATAATATGTTGTTGGATTTCCATTGTTCTCCAAACACAGGAGTACTAACCTGTGGCCTTTTTATCCATACCAGAGGTCTGATTGCAAAGTGAACATTTACGCAATTAGTGTTTGCACATTTAAAGTGTGAAAGTGATCAATTGGTAATTGACCAATTGTTGCGTTTGTTGCTTTTCATTTTCACACAATATATTTTAGTTGGAGGTTGTGCCAAAGGTATGGAATTGTGTGTTGTGTTTTGCCAAATGATTGTTATAGAACTGCAAAGCAGTGTAAAGTGTTAAACAAAACATGTGCCAGTAGTATTTTTATTTATTTTAAAAAAATTTATTTTACCGTTATTTTACCAGGTAAGTTGACTGAGAACACGTTCTCATTTGCAGCAACGACCTGGGGAATAGTTACAGGGGAGAGGAGGGGGATGAATGAGCCAATTGTAAACTGGGGATTATTAGGTGACCATGATGGTTTGAGGGCCAGATTGGGAATTTAGCCAGGACACCGGGGTTAACACCCCTACTCTTACGATAAGTGCCATGGGATCTTTAATGACCTCAGAGAGTCAGGACACCCGTTTAACGTCCCATCCGAAAGACGGCACCCTACACAGGGCAGTGTCCCCAATCACTGCCCTGGGGCATTGGGATATTTTTTTTTTAGACCAGAGGAAAGAGTGCCTCCTACTGGTCCTCCAACACCACTTCCAGCAGCATCTGGTCTCCCATCCAGGGACTGACCAGGACCAACCCTGCTTAGCTTCAGAAGCAAGCCAGCAGTGGTATTGCAGATTTGCTGTATGGTTCTGCTAAATGAGATACAGGTTTGGGTCATTGTGCCCCACGGGCCAGTTGTAGTATGTAAACAATTTGGGAAAACTGTAATAAAGCCATCTCTCTCTCGCTCTCTCTCTCTTGCTCTCTCTCTTTCTCTCTCTCTCTCTCTGAAGAGTAATAGACTGCTTTTACTTGAATAATGCAGTTGTCTCGGGTGAGATGTTGTTTCTCAGAGGCTATTGATTTGATAATGCTGGGTCTCCGTTTGGCAGTAAAACCACATCACAAACTCAAACTTTCAACTCTCAGAGGAAAAGAAAAGGGAAACTATACAAATCATGGTAGCTAGTCCTCAAAGACAAGGGCACAGCGATAAATAACTTATATCACAGTACATTGAAATTATATTTAATGGTTTACAAATAACTGTCTGTGATATCCCCAACCACAACATGACAGCACACTTTCCATTTACTATAGTCATTATAAAAAAGTCCACAGAATGCTAGAGTAGTGTGGAGAAGGAGACCCCACAGTAAAAATAAATTGCTGCACTTCACAGTTCAATGGAGATAAACAGCTCTTTGGTGCGAGAGAAACTTCTTGTAGCTTTGGCGGTGACCCTCTCTGTCAATACACACTTATGTACGCACACACACACACACACACACACACACACACACACACACACACACACACACACACACACACACACACACACACACACACACACACACACACACACACACACACACACACACACACACACACACACACACACACACGCGCTAGAAGATGGTCTGGTCACGAGCCGGTTGATCAATCACGCCAATTTGGGATAGACAAATCCACTCTGACTGTCACTGTGATTGGCTGCAACAACACAGGCCCCAGAAAACGGGCAGGCCAACTGATGGACAGATCCTGTAATTGCACTCATTCTCCCCCAGAATAAGGACTGACTGCAAAATATCTCCTGGGCAGAGTTCATAGAGAGCGTAGAGAGAGAGCTCAGTAATAGACACACAAGCATGCAGGCACGCACATTCACAGAGAAATACATATGTCAAATACAAGCACAGACACACACACACTGAAGAATGCTGGGCTAGCTTGAAACGCAAACAAGAGCAATGAGGTGATGGAACACACCTCAGTGGATAGCCCCGAGACATGAAGGAATTAATTTAACCTCACATGGCAGACTGATGTTTAAAGATTGGTAAAAGGACAACGTCAGATATTTTATCATCCATCTGGACAATGTCTTTGTGAACGTGGCAGCTTTCATGCTCTTGACTTAATAAGAAAACATAATCATTCATATATACCAGAATATGTACATTCTACATGCACAAAATACACTGTTTGCCTCTTCGATGTCCATCTCTGGGTCTACATCTCTGGGTATACTGACAGTTCTAGAGCTAGACCGACTAGCATTTGCCAAGAAACCGATGAACTCCTGGCCCTTTAGTCGACACTCTCTTCTGAAGTCTCTCCACACCCTGTCACCTTCCTGAGTAGGGCTCCAGCTCTGCTATGAGGCCATGGAAATCATCAATCATCAGTCTTATGTGTTCCTCTGCCTTCAACGTTGACCCCTGGTCATCCACCATTGAGGTGTGATGTGGTGCTGAGCAAGCCCAGGGAGGTACAGCCCCGTGGTTCTGGTCCAGGCCTGGTGCCTGGTTGGGGTATTCCCTGCTCTCAGTGGTGTGAAGCAGCTTGACAACCAGGCTGTTGCTGGGCCATTACCCAAATCCATCTCCTCAATGTTTTGTGTCAGACAGGGGGAGAGTCATTGTCTTGGGGGAAAATGGCTTAACTCAATGTCTCTGATTCTGGTGGACATCTATCAAAGGAGAGTAATGATTATGAATAAGAGGAGAGTTTGCAGGTTTGCTTAGCCCCTTATAGATGGACACTGTTCAATTGTTACTGTACTTGTGCCAGGCACTATTGGTAAATTCTACAGTATATCCATTAGTTGTCACCTGTCTTCCATTACACATCTTAGGCAGTACAGAATAATTGCTTTCTGAAAATAATCATCTTCACATTGTGATCCGCTACAACACATCAGAGTCTATATTTAGACAAACAAAGTGCAAGTTTCTATTCAAGAAGACGTACTACTAGTGACAGTACACGGACTTAGCTGCCAGTCATACACTATTTGATGATTTGTTTCAAATTTGGATCTGATTAAAAAAAGTGATGGAAAGAACATCCATGACAAGCAATCAAACAGCAAGACAGCACTTTAAATTGGTCGCTGTTTTGTTAGAGGGATAAAGATGGCAGGCCAATCAAAACATGTGGATTCTGTTGGTTTTATTACCTGCATTCAACCGCTACTAACTGGTTCTATCAGTGTTATATTGTGGAAAATTCTTGTGGAACTCAATATAGTATCAAACATCACAATAGGTTGTTAAAATTATAGGCGCATCAATAGTTATTATAAAGTCCTTTCACTACCATTTCCAAAGCCCATAACTTGCTCAATTTACAGTACCGCAGACATGTTGTGTGTGGAAAAAAATCCACCCTGATTTTACTGAAATAGATGGTGAGAGTGAGTCTTAGTAAGGGCACCAGGCAGCTGTGGAAAGCCCCTGCAGGGAGCGAAAGGACAATACCCACTAAGATTGCCTACTTTCCCCAAGGTTGCTGTTCCTTGACACATTGACATGTAGGCAGTTATAAAAATAAAGTCTTTACTGAACAAGAGGGGAAAATAACTCACGGCAGACGGCCACGCACGCACACACGCACACGCACACGCACACGCACACGCACACGCACACGCACACGCACACACACACACACACACACACACACACACACACACACACACACACACACACACACACACACACACACACACACACACATTGATGTCCATTCAAATATCCTAGGGCAATTTAAATTGTCATTAAGATTCCCTACAGTACATCACGCCTAAGGCCTATCTCGTGATTCTAGTCTAGTCTCATATGATCTATTGTCGTCAGTTCGAGGTGGTAAGAGGAGAGTTTGCAGGTTTGGTAAATTCTACAGTATATATCCATGACTTGACACGTTATATTCATGGAAATAATCATGGAAATAATTTGATCTCTGCTCTGGTCTTTGCAGGAGAGAACCGGTGATAACAATCGAAGTTAGCTGATCCGTTGAATCGCCTCACGGTTGAGAGACTTGGTGCTAACTGATCACCTGACTGACTCTGGAAGGAGGAGAAGGTTTCCTTTGACAAAACATCTAATTCATTTACATAAATCAAACAGAGAAGCTGGGAAAATACTTTCTCTATCCCTCTCTCTCCCCCTCTCCTCTCGCTCTCGCCACTCTCCATCTCTCTCTCCCTCCATCTCCCCCTCTCCTCCCCTCTCTCTCGCTCTCTTCCTCTTACTCCCCCCCACTCTCTCTCTCTGCAGCAGCATTATCACTCCTTCTTACAGCAGTGATGCAATTAGCTGCTAGCTTTCCAGGCCTCTTTGCTACGGCTAATTTTAGTTTCAGCTGAGATGCTGCCTAAATGCAAATGATCTGACTGCCGAGGCTGCATAATTCAAGCAGCATATTTCACAACCTGAGATTGTAATAGGTGGAGCAGAAAAGAAATCAAACAAACTGAACTATGACAGGTTTGATTGCAACCCCAGAACATATCCTGTCACCGAAGTCGTCGATAACGTGTGAATGGATGCCTGAACGCTGTCATTGAAGTCCTTAATTTCTACTACATGATTTAAAAAAAATATCCCCGGAGACATGCAATGGATAGCTCCAATCAAATCACAGATGCTTCCCTTTTTATAGGATAATGTTACAATATTCCAGGCTCTAGCTTGAATTCTGTTTGATATAAATAGATAGTGTGGTTTCTTTGGTGAGGTGGGTTTATTTAGTTGTTTCAGAACCATGGACAGCTACCATGAACGACAATAGAATCGTCAAGGACTCCTCTTGGCAAGCCTTTATCTGGTCCCCCTGACGACAGCTTTCCCCCTCTCTTTTTCCAGACACACCTCTTTTATTCCCTCCATCACAGCAGTAGGGATTCTCTCCTCCTCCTGCATTGTTTTTATCCCTCCGTCTGGGTTGATGAAGAATATATTATTCTTCATATTCTTCCCTGTAGAAGAACTTAGAAAAAAGAGACAGGAAAAACATTGCTCCTGAGCTTCTCAGCAGGTAGCGCCACTCTGCAGATTCTAAACAGCTTAGCATACACCTAAGCGGTGCCTCAGCTGATCCACTCTCCTCAGGAGCATAATGGCTGCTCCCAACTCGCCTCCCAGCTCATAGTCATGGCCATGCTGATTGGCAAATAACATGTTAATTGAAACACAGGATGTGGGAGGCTTTTCACAAACCATAATTTCCAGAGAGAGTTCAGCAAGTTAGGAGAGCTGAGTAGGCCTAACAATCAGCTTGTGTTCTGCCACTCAAATGTAGGATCTTAATTTGAGACAGTTTGCTACAGGAGAAAAACCATCCTCTAGCAACAGGAAATATAATAATTAATGGAAATGTTTGTAGGGGTTGATACATTTTTGTAAGGGGAAATACATTCTGAAATTTCAAAGTGGAAATTACATACTTCAGAAGCCTTTTTAAACCTCAAATGTGACCGACCACCTCGATTCGGTGCCATGTTGCAAAATTTGAAATTGTGATTTTTACGTTGGATAAAAGTAGAGACTCAGAGCTACAAAATGGTATATCATACGCTGCAGTTGATGAACAATGGGGAAGTAATTCTGCTTTGGAAGTTGATAAACTTGTATCCCCATATAAAAATGTTGTATAAATATTTAATAATTTTTAGATGATGCTTACCCAGACACACTTGTCTTACTTGATGGGTCATGTGAAAGAAATGCTTTAACCACCCCCCCAGCCACATCTAGCTAATACAATATATGGCCGTAATCACCCCCAGACACACCTGGCTAACTTGATGGGTCATGTAATCATCTGGTGAAGTGGAGTCTTTGGTTTAGACATGTAGCTAGCTAGGTAAACAATGAACCATAATCCCAACTCATACAGTACAAACGGATTGTCATAGCTACTATGCATGAAATGCTGCAGTATGAATCTGCAGGTAGCTAAAGCTAACCAACTAGGTTCAATGTTAGCTAGCTAGTTAACATTAGGCTATAACTAGCAATGCAAATGGATTTCTGAGATACGAATAATATTACTACACAGATCATACAGGTAACGTTAGCTCGCGAGCCAGCAAGCTAATGTTCACTAGCTAGCTAACAGTACTCTTTAACTTGCAATGAAAACAGCTTTCTGATAAAATTAGAAACGTATGATATCTGAAAATGTAGCTAGACTCTTACCCATATACATGGATGAATGCTTCACGGTGAAAGACGTCCTGTGTCTTTTCTGTTTTGTTTGTAGCTACAGCTTGTTTGGCCCATTAAACAAGTCTCTCTGGTTCACACCATGTGCAGAAAGTAGTCTATCACAACCTTTTCCCACTAAATCTTTGTCGTTAGCACCTGCTAAATTCAGGGCAGCAATGTTGTTGAGAGCAGTAGCAACACATTTACAGTTTTCCATAGCTAACGTTATATCTTTCAAAAAAGCCTTGGTAGCAAGGATTATCTACACATACTGAGTAGCTCATGCTATAGACAGATGCGTGCTACATGGCAGACCAATCTGAACTCATCTCGACTGATCCTGCCCATCCATTATCTCAGCCAATCATGGCTAGAGGGAAGAATCCTGTCTTGTTCTGTGGCTCAACCAACTAGGCTCGTAATTTAACAATTGTATTCGTATTTGCAGATGGCATACAAGTTTGTTATTAAGGCACATGAAAGTTCACACGTTCCAGAAGGCATTTCTGCCAAAAACGCATAAAAAAAAACATTAAAATGCTTCTACTGTGAAGCAGTGATTTGCGACATATGCCTAGCTTCCTGAAACTGGTCACAAATACACAACAATCTTTAATTCTCCTGCATTGCAGGAAACTTCTCATGCTACAGGGTGTTCAAATTAAGATCCTACATCTGTACATCCTTCACCTTGGAACAGGTACGGCTGTGCTCCCACACAGACACAGTGTCACAATCAAGTTACATCCCTCACAGAAGAAACACTGATGCACAGCCATAGCATCATTTCCATACAAGTTTGCTTACACCAAAAGTTGTTGGGAATAATTCAATCAGAACCGATCATGCTGATTGAATCAATGTGCTTTTGTGCTGTGCATAGTTTTACAATATTAGATCAGTTTCCCAGATAGAGAATCTTTCCTGGGAGACAGCAGTACACAACAAAGTGAGTTGCATTGCTTGTTTCTTTCTAATAAATAATTTATATGGAGGCATTGTGGAGTCAATGTTAGCTCCCTCGTGTAGGAAGTTGCTCATGTGGCTTTGCTGTCTGATAATCCTCCTACTTCTGTTTTAATTGTGTTGGTGATGTGAGACAAAAAAGGAGGTCACGTCGAAATGGATTATGATGATTCATTTGCATTTTTGATGTATCTAATTAATTGCTATCTCTTCCTTTATTTTGGGTAAACTACTGACAAATTTGGGGTGGGAACGATCTTGCCCATTATTTCACCTGGCGACCTGGGGGTGAGAGAAGGGAGAGAAGAATGGAGAGAGGGGCAGAGGAGGGGAGAGAGAAGGGGGGAGAGAGGAAGGAGGGGAGAGAGGGTGAAAGGGAGGGAGATAGAGGGGGAGAGAGGAATGTAGGAAGGGGGAGGAGGCGCCTCCCAGAGAGAACAGAAGGTTGCTGTAAAGTACCTCTGAGACTGAGGAGAGAAAAGCATTTCACTTCCTAAATGGTCCTAAAACAGAGAGACAAAAGCTATATTTTTATATTTAAAAAAAAATGCATGAATTGGTCGCTGCTGCTTCTGAAAGCATGGTTATGCTATTTAAGACGGTATTAAATGGGGAAGGTTCATGTGGCCATAAATGTCAAATGTGTGAATTGATTGCTGTGTAGGGAGAGAGTGCTGGCTGGATGGGTGCCCGCCTTGGGCCTCTGACAGCACTTAAGGCTTTCTCTTTATACACCACATTTCCAGAGAGCTAATATTATGTTGCTACTTCGCTCTTTCACATCTTAGCTGCATCTACAGTTAGCTAACGTGCTGTTCTAATGGATGCTAAACCCTAAATACAAACAATTCACACTTACAGTAGAGGGAGCAGTGTAGTTAGAAAGGTAGTGGTTACATGAGTGTTCTTACCTTATGATGAAGGTAACCTGGTCATAGCCATAGTAAACTATCTGGCTAATCCGTTTGGAATGGTTTTACGTGCTGCTTTGAGAAGTAGACTAGCTAATCAGGCTAACTAATGGGGTAATAGTTGTTTGGTGAGAGAATAATATATCTATGGCTATGCAATGTTCTGAGGAGGAGACCAGGCAGAGGACAAACAGGTCGGACCAATTAGGCTTCCCATTATCAGATAACGGACAAATCTGTCACACACCAAAGTTGAACTATTTCAGCCCTCTCTGAGTAGCCCTCATTTTTTAGGCATGAGAAGGAGTGACCTTGGGTGACTTGACTATTTTAGGTAGGAGGGAACATTTAGCGCCGTTTAGAGATTGTGATTATGAATCATGCAGCCCGTTGAGAATTCAAAAAGAGGAACAGTGTCTATTAATGTATAACCTAGATGTCTTAAACTGAGAAAAAATACTCATCCAACTGCCCCAGTAGACGTCTTCAAAGGACATAGTCTGGACGACGTGTTAAAGCACCAAAGCAAAACTCAAGGATCACACAGCCTTTGTATTCAGTCACAGCCTTTGTATTCAGTCACAGCCTTTGTATTCAGTCACAGCCTTTGAAGTTCAGCCTTTCAGTTCAGCCCAAATTCCTAAGTACTTAAGATATTTTATCCATGTTGTAGCCTACTCTCATGTAACAAAGGCTCATGGGTGATGACAGCATATTTTTTCTACACCCTGCGATGCTTTGACATGTAGAGAGGTGAGTGATGAAAGCTCCTAACTATCAACATGAATGACAAGCAAGGGGTACCCCACAGATACCGAGCAATGGGGCTACCATCTAGAAGGCGGAGACAGTACAGGTGCATACACGCTGGACTGATTAACAGCTTTTATCACCAGACCATCAGACTGTTAAACAGTAATCACTAGCCGGCCTCCACCCAGTACTCTGCCCTCTCTGCTACCGCATGGCAAGCGGTACCGGAGCGCCAAGTCTAGGTCAAGAGGCTTCTAAACAGCTTCTACCCCCAAACCATACGACTCCTGAACTTCTAATCAAGTGACTATTTGCATTGCCCCCCACCCCCTCCCCTCTATTTTACACTGCTGCTACTCTATGTTATTATCTATGCATAGTCACTTTAATAACTCTACCTACATGTACATATGATCTCAATTACCTCAACTAACCGGTGCCCCCGTACATTGACTCTGTACCGGTACACCCTGTAAATAGCCTCGCTATGTTATTTTACTGCTGCTCTTTAATTATTTGTAACTTTTACCTGTTTAATTTTTTTTAAAGGTATTTTTAAAAATATATATTTTTGAAACTGCATTGTTGGTTAGGGCATGTAAGTAACCATTTCACTGTAAGATCTACACCTATTGTATTTTGCGCATGTGACAAATAAAATTTGATTTGATTTTGATTTGAACATTAGTCACTGTTACTAAGCGGCTACCACCCGGTACACTACCTGCACCTTAGAGACTGCTGCCATATGTATATAATCATGTTTGCATAATGTTTTTATACTGTCTTTATACTGTCTTTATATGTATATACTGTATTCTAAACAAGGCTCATTTTATATAAGTACTGCTGTACACCAGTGGTGGTCGGTACCGTTTAAGATGAGGGAGGATCATTTTTTTTAATGAGCAAGGCCTTTTTTATATTACAGGATATTAGATGACTGTCATTCATATTCCATTCACCCAGTTCAATGTAACAGCGATAGGTTTAGGCTACTACATGATACTCACATTTTCCATATACCCATCATGAGGTTGCTGCAAAATAGCCTATGAACGAAAATGTACAATGTAGGTGCAAAGTGTCAAGAGAGATTTGAGTAATCAGGTGACAGACATTGACACATTCAATAACACCTTGCACACTCTTGCCTGAATCTAGCTGATCTAGGGTGTAATCATTAGTCCAACAGTTGCAAACGAGAGATTCTATTGTACAAACTCAGGTATGTTTATCCAGGTTTTGTTTCATTTTGTTCTGTTTAAGAA
The DNA here is from genome assembly GCF_029448725.1 of Salvelinus fontinalis. NCBI lineage: Eukaryota > Metazoa > Chordata > Actinopteri > Salmoniformes > Salmonidae > Salvelinus > Salvelinus fontinalis. The sequence continues at coordinate 16,997,753 of NC_074691.1, forward strand.
AAGTTTTTCAACAGAATTGGCAGAATGAATACATCCCTGATCACGCGTAAACACAATTCACCTTCAAAGCAGCCATGTTGTATTCATTCTCGCATCTATGCACTCTCCTCCTCTCACCTTTTCCCTTCGCTTTTGGACTTCAATGCACAACACATCAGCTGTATGTGACCAGGTTAAAAAACCTTTCCAAGCCAAACCATATCATAACCGCTACACACAGCCTACATAGTTGTCACCATATTAGCTAAAGTAACATCATAGTCAACGTAGCTAATAGAACTAACATATTAATAAACCCGCTACAATCATACAGTAACGTTACAGTGTACAGTCAGTAAGCAGTTTAGCATTTACACCGGCGGGCCCAGGTGGCAATACATTTGTCAAACCAAAAGCTTACCTTAACTTGGAAGAGTTCTAGTGTTGTGTTGGATAATCATAGCCAGTTAGCTAACATAGCATCCCTCTGTTTGAGCAGAGTGTTTCAGTAGGCTAAACTAGCTAGCGGCATTTGCTAGTTAAGTAAGTGAAACTGAATGTGAAACAACATGAAAAAACTCCTCTCTCTCTATCGCTCTCTTGCTTCACCTTCCTTTTGGAAGAAATTAATTTGTTCAAAACTGTTCAACTATTGTCTTTCTCTCTCTTAGAGACAACTGCACACCACATTTTATGCATTGCAGTGCTAGCTAGCTGTAACTTATGCTTTCAGTTCTATATTCATTTTCTGATCCTTTGATTGGGTGGACAACATGTTAGTTCATGCCGCAAGAGCTCTGATAGGCTGGAGGACATCCTCCAGAAGTTGTCATAATTATTGTTAAAGTCTATGGAAGGGGGTGAGAACCATGATCCTCCTAGGGAATGTATTGAAGGCAATGTACCCAGAGGAGGATGGAAGCTATCTGTCGGCTACTCCATGGTGCTACCCTACAGAGTGCTGTTGAAGCTACTGAAAACCTTAATTGCAAAACAGTGTGTTTTAATAAATTATTTGGTGACATTAATATATTTCATATAGTTTTATTTACAAAGGGATCACTTTTAAAATATTTTACAGTTCAGATTTTTTTTTAAATCACTGAGGAGGATGGTCCTCCCCTTCCTCCTCTGAGGATCCTCCACTGCTGTACATACTTTTCTATTCATATACTGTCCATACTGTCTAAACACACCATTATACTGTCTATATATAGTACCAGTGAAAGGTCTGGACACACCTACTCATTCAAGGGTTTTTCTTTATTTTGTACTATTTTCTACATTGTAGAATAATAGTGAAGACATCAAAACTATGAAAAAACACATATGGAATCATGTAGTAGCCAAAAAAGTATTAAACAAACCAAAATATACTTATATTTGTAACGGATTTCCTCCTCCTCTTCAACCGAAGAGGAGGAGTAGTGATGGAACCAAGGCGCAGCGTTGTGAAATGACATATTTAATAAAGACACGACAAAACAACGAAGACAGAAAACGAACTATACTTGAATTTACTAACAAAATAACAAAACGAATGTGTAGACAGACCTGAATCATACGAACTTACATAAAACACGAAGAACGCACGAACAGGGAAAAATAGGCTACACAAAAAGAACGATGTACAAAACAAACCGAACAGTCCCGTATGGTGCGACAAACACTGACACAGGAGACAACCACCCACAACGAACACTGTGAAACAACCTACCTAAATATGACTCTCAATTAGAGGAACGCCAAACACCTGCCTCTAATTGAGAGCCATACCAGGCAACCCTTAAACCAACATAGAAACAGACAACATAGAATGCCCACCCAAACTCACGTCCTGACCAACTAACACATACAACAAACTAACAGAAATAGGTCAGGAACGTGACAATATTTGAGATTCTTCAAAGTAAACAAATATATATAGTTGAAGTCAGTAGTTTACATACACCTTAGCCAAATACATTTAAACTCAGTTTTTCACAGTTCTTGACATTTAATCCTAGTAAAAATTCCTGTCTTAGGTCAGTTAGGATCACCACTTTATTTTAAGAATGTAAAATGTCAGAATAATAGTAGAGAGAATGATTTATTTCAGCTTTTATTTCTTTCATCACATTCCCAATGGGTCAGAAGTTTAAATATACTCAATTAGTATTTGGTATAATTGCCTTTAAAATGTTTAACTTGGGACAAAACGTTTCAGGTAGCCTTCCACAAGCTTCCCACAATAAGTTGGATGCATTTTGGCCCATTCCTCCTGACAAAGCTGGTGTAACTGAGTCAGGTTTGTAGGCCTTCTTGCTCGCACACAAGCTTTTTCAGTTCTGCCCACAAATTTTCTATAGGATTGAGGTCAGGGCTTTGTGATGGCCACTCCAATACCTTGACTTTGTTGTCCTTAAGCCATTTTGCCACAACTTTGGAAGTATGCTCGGGGTCATTGTCCATTTGGAAGACCCGTCAGCGACCAAGCTTTAATTTTTGGACTGATGTCTTGAGATTTTGCTTAAATATATCCACATAATTTTACTCCCTCATGATGTCATCTACTTTGTGAAGTGCGCTAGTCCCTCTTGCAGCAAAGCACCCCCACAACATGATGCTGCCACCCCCGTGCTTCACGGTTGGGATGGAGTTCTTCGGATTGCAAGCCTCCCCCTTTTTCCTCCAAACATAACGATGGTCATTATGGCCAAACAGTTCTATTTTTGTTTCATCAGACCAGAGGACATTTCTCCAAAAAGTACAATCTTTGTCCCCATGTGCAGTCACAAACTGTAGTCTGTCTTTTTTTTGCTATTTTGGAGCAGTGGCTTCTTCTTTGCTGAGTGGCCTTTCAGGTTATGTTGATACATGACCCGTTTTACTGTGGATATAGATACTTTTATACCTGTTTCCTCCAGCATCTTCATAAGGTCCTTTGCTGTTGTTCTGGGATTGATTTGCACTTTTCGCAACAAAGCACGTTTATCTCTAGGAAACAGAATGCATCTCCTTCCAGAGCGTTATGACAGCTGTGTGGTCCCATGGTGTTAATACTTGCGTACTATTGTTTGTACAGATAAAAGTGGTACCTTCAGGCGTTTGGAAATTGCTCCCAAGGATGAACCAGAACTGTGGAGGTCTACAATTTTTTTCCTGAGGTCTTGGCTGATTTCTTTTGATTTTCTCATGATGTCAAGCAAAGAGGCACTGAGTTTGAAGGTAGGCCTTGAAATACATCCACAGGTACACCTCCAATTGACTCAAATGATGTCAATTAGCCTATCAGAAGCTTCTAAAGCCATGACATCCTTTTCTGGAATTTTCCAAGCTGTTTAAAGGCACAGTCAACTTAGTGTACGTAAACGTCTGACCCACTGTAATTGTGATACAGTGAATTATAAGTGGAATAATCTGTCTATAAACAATTGTAGGAAAAATTACTTGTGTCATGCACACGGTATGTGTTCTAACCGATTTGCCAGAACTATAGTTTGTTAACAAGAAATTTGTAGTGGTTGAAAAACAAGTTTTAATGACTCCAACCTAAGTGTATGTAAACCTCTGAATTCAACTGCATATATATACATATACGATATATATATATATACACACTGAGTGTACAAAACATTGAGAACACCTGCTCTTTCCATGACATAGACTGACCAGGTGAATCCAGGTGAAAGCTATGATCTCTTATTGATGTCAAGAACTGCAACGCTGCAGTTTTTTTCACGCTCAACAGTTTCCCATCTGTATCAGGAATGGTCCACCACCCAAAGAACATCCAGACAACTTGACACAACTGTGGGAAGCAATGGAGTTAAGATGGGCCAGCATCCCTGTGGAACACTTTCGACACCTTGAGTCCATGCCCGACAAATTGTTCCTAATGTTTTGTACACTCAGCAGTGTATATATTCCGAACTCTGACATTGCTTGTTCTGATATTTATTAATTTCGATAGCATCTGCAAATCGATAACATCTGCAAATCTGTGTACACAACCAATTATCTTTGATTTTAGATGGAGGTCAAGATAAGATCTGTCACGATCGTATTGAGGTGAAAGAGTGGACCAAGGCGCAGCGTGATATGAATACATCTTCTTTTAATAAAACGAAGACGAAAACTGAAGAACACTGACAAACTAATACAAAAACGATCGTGAAGCTATACAAACAACGTGCACACATGCAACATAGACATAGACAATTACCCACAACCTACCTAATGCCTATGGCTGCCTTAAATATGGCTCCCAATCAGAGACAACGATAGACAGCTGTCTCTGACTGAGAACCATTCCAGGCAACCATAGACTTACCTAAACACCTACACTGAACACAACCCCATGAACTCTACAAAAACTCCCTAGACAATACAACCACCCAAGACGAGACAAACACACACAAACATCCCCCATGTCACACCCTGACCTAAAATAATAAAGAAAACAAAGATAACTAAGGCCAGGGTGTGACAAGATCACTAGTTCCTTGACCTCTGACCCTTACTATGTCCCCTGAATTCAACCTAGAATCATTCCAACTCAATCAGCTAAACATTTCAATTTTCCAGTCTGGCTAGAGGGTCATTAACACTGTTAACACTGTGAGCTTGGTCTTCTTCTAATGTCCGGTTTTCCCAGAGTTCAACCTTCTATGTCAGCAGAATTGGTTACAAATGACCTTTCCCTGCTGTCCTGATATTAATCAAGTTTGACTCCCTCCGCTCTCCGCTAACCCATGAATGAGGTTTAATTCATTCCCCAGCTCACAAAGCATGAAATTATTTTTGCTTCCAAACCATGAAATGGTTCATCCTTGAGCAAGTGAGTTCCTGGCATAAATCAAAAGTCATCCCCCCTCCTTATCCAGCTGCCCGTCTATTTTTAGATGGATCAAACAGGGCAGGTTGGCTAAAAGAACCATTCGCACAGCTTATCGGACAGTGCAGCATTGCTGGAGCGGCAGAAGCCCCATCTATATATTTGGCCTATTACAAGGTGCATTAGCCATTCTAACCTGCTGCCACCTGTACGCATCATCTGGCCCAGACAGACGCATGCCTGCCTGTCCAGTCACACTTCAATGGTGGTTGTAGACAGATAGGTCTCTTATCTCATCAGACCTAAATAAGAACTCAAGCAAAGACCAGATTTATCAGCAGGAAAATGTAGGAAATCAGATAATTTCATAGGTATTACAATCTAGGATGGTATTTGGTGTATACAGTTTTATGTAATGGTGTATACAGTTGTATGTAAAGAAAGTGTTATTTTTGTATTTTGTATTTGATCTCTTATCATATGTTGTTATGCTGCCATTGTACTGATCAATTATAGTTTCCTGTGGCACTTTAGTCAACAGTTTTTCAACTTTGAATATGATGACCTCTCTTCATGCAGAAACAGACACATTGTTCTGCAGTGTTTATGCTTATCCAGGCATCCATGCACCATTGGGTGCTAGCAGATGCTCGTGCCTCTAAGCTGTGATAGTATTCTGAGGGGTAGTCCTAAAATCTCCCTTTCAGCAGCATCCCACAGATCCCTTCTGTTTACGAAGATAAAGAGAACACCCAGGCATTCCATACGAGACAGAGAAACACCACAGCAATCTCAGGGGTAAACAACATTGTAAGTAGACGACATTGTAGGCTGGGTTTACTGTCTGAATAACGCCTCATGGATAGTTAATCAGCTCTGTTTTATGTAGCTGTGGGACATGAACATTTATCGATGGGAGCGTGGAGAATAGCGAAGATGGCCTTTGACTACCTCACTCCCAGACTCGCCGGCCTTTCTAAAGGACTCACATCAATGTTGTACAGGTTCTATGCAAGCAGGGGGGAGATATCAAAAACGAATTGCACAGTATTCACTAGTATCCTCAGTACTAGCAATATTATTTTGTGTCTTCTCATAGATTTCTCATTGGAACCTGTTGGGAGTAAATTTCTTTCCCTTTTAGATATACTGCACTTGTCTATAACAACTAACAAGAATTCATACACTACTGATTATGTCCCACACACTTACAGTGTTCCACTTCCTTGAGATCGTTCTTACCATAAGGTAGTTGATGTTAATGTTTTGAAGTAAGATAGAGATCTCTGCCTCCCCTTTTCTCTCATCCTGAAAGTCTCCCTTTATACTAAAAGTGTGTTCTAAATGTAAAATGTAAAAGTTGTGGTTTGGGGGAAGCATGAGGAGGCTCTTTCCCTCCCTCCCTGTTGCCAGGGGCCTTTCTAATTCTGTATACTGCACCACCTGCCCCAACATGAATAAAATATTATGTCCCGTCTCTCTCTCTCTCTCTCTCTCTCTCTCTCTCTCTCTCTCTCTCTCTCTCTCTCTCTCTCTCTCTCTCTCTCTCTCTCTCTCTCTCTCTCTTACTTTCTTATTAAAACCTAACCAATGCTCCATATCTTCACCCACATTGACGTGATGGGACTTATTTATTGACATTTTGAACCAAAGTCATGATAGACTGATAAGACCAGATTAATTTTCAATGTTCAAGTTTTTTGTGAACCATGCTAAATTGAGAGATCAAGGAAAGAGTTTCATTTCCAGTTGGGCAGGCAGGGAAATCGGTTAGTTCCCTACTTCTACTGTGCCTTGAGATCTTGTGTATAACTTCAATATGAACACTATCTCCTAGCCAGCTAGCAGAGCACCACACCTTTACCCACTTCATACCCTCCACCTATAGATACCATTTCAGTCCAGGGTATTAATTAAAGGCCATTGATCATCTTCGTAGGGTGAATTTGATAAGCAGCTTATCCAAAGACAAGTAAGAGTTGATCAATGTGAGGGGTGGGGCACTTTGAGAGGAGAGGAATCTGGCTAGAAGACCCATGCGTTCGCTGGTGGAAGGGATACAAAAGTCTACAAGGTTTTAAAAGGGAGGCGCTATAGCTGCTTAATGTCTGGTAAGCGTCAGAGAGAAATCTGTCATTACCTTGGCTTGCCCTTGATATCCACTTCCTCTGAAACCACTCAGTCACACAATATCCCGACTATTTAAATACATTTGTTATCTCGAGGGCAAGAGAGAATGTGATTTTTCAATTTATCACAGTAGTTTCTTATCTAAATATGAATTCACTAAATATATGGCTTTCTATTCACTCCTATGAAATTGTTGAATTGATCAATTCAATTTCAGGATAAACTGGCCAGCAGGAAAATGGGCTGTGGCTATGTTCTGTGAATTTATTATAATTTATCATGGCTGTCTCTGCATGCTATTCCATCCATGGAAAATCTTTGCGATTTAGGAAAATAATAGATAAGAGTGTGTGAAAAAAACTAGGATGGCGGAGGGGAAAATATATTGATTTAAGGAGAGGGGCTTTTCCATTAAATGCTACTTTTTTCTCAGAGCAGGAGATTTGTTGACAATAATTAATTGTACATCATTGATAGTCATGACTTTTTTTCACACCACAAATACATTTTCTGTGGAAATGATCTCCCAAATGTCATCCATTTGAAGCATTTGATCATTTGTAATTTTAGATAAAGCAGAACATGAGTAATACAGACGAGTAATCGTCTGTATTGGCTAGTACCCAGCAGCACCCCACCCTGCCTAGCAATAAGCCTGATCCCTATTGACAGGGACTAGGTATTGCTGCATTTGATTCTCTGCCACACTAACCCATGGGGTGGGAGGGGCTGGGATGACATAGCTGAGAGAGGTCACCGTGAGGCCCAATCACCGCAGGGCATCCTAATGAGGGCCTAAGTGCAACGCTAAAGCTGTTGACTCGTCCTCATCAGTATGCATGACATCATTTTTGGCAGTGTGTTTATGCTGATGAAGGCTAAATCCTCTGGTGACGTCAAGGTCGTGTGAGTGTGCAGGCCTGAGATGAATGGAAACAGTGCTCTCATTACTGTCTGTGCTCCCTGATGATATGAGGGCACACAGTCTTTCTCTTTCTCTCTCTCGCTCCACCCCCCCTCCCCGCTGGGAAAGCCTGGCCAGATCTAACGTACAGGGTAATATTACTTCACGATGTGGTTTACTTAGGTAATTAACCTGTCATGATAATTTGACTACAAATTACTAGAAAGATGGCTATGTCAAATAAACTCTCCATCAATGCTTCTCCTTTGCATTATCCCTGAAATAATGCTTATGCATTGGAAAGTGTTGCCCAAAAAAAGCTTCTCACTTTTCCCCCAGCCTCCCACAAAGAGAACAGAGGCACTTGGAGGGAAAACTACACCAGTGAGTCAAAAAATAATATTGATTACCTTGTCTTGTCCACTTTATTTCCAGTGTACAGTCACATCAGTGAGTTATCCTGTGAGAGTGTACAGTCACAGCAGTGAGTTATCCTGTGAGAGTGTACAGTCACAGCAGTGAGTTATCCTGTGAGAGTGTACAGTCACAGCAGTGAGTTATCCTGTGAGAGTGTACAGTCACAGCAGTGAGTTATCCTGTGAGAGTGTACAGTCACAGCAGTGAGTTATCCTGTGAGCGTGTACAGTCACAGCAGTGAGTTATCCTGTGAGAGTGTACAGTCACAGCAGTGAGTTATCCTGTGAGAGTCAATAACATGGCTGAAATGAGTGGGACATCAATGGGGCCTCTGTTGACTGATTGATGCCCAGCATGAAATAACCACTTGCTGATCACGTTGTACCTTAGGGACCTCACTATTAGCTTTCTCAGATAACCCACAAATGACTTCTGAAATGCCTCCCTTCTGCACAGAAGCTGGACGAGGCCCCTGATGGGCACATATACACTCCATTGCCTGATGGGTATAAGGAGGGTTACTGTATTCTAGATGGGGCCAGATGTGGTGTGTTAGTGCGTGTGCCTGTGCATGTGCGTGTTTGTGCTTCATGTGCACTGTGGAAGGTAGTTCATGTACTCAGGACAAGGTGGCGTGTTCCCACCCTACCTACGAAGAGCCTGGATAGACATTGCCTTACTCATCACTGAACAGTACTCTCACATTTAGTCTGGGAATGATGACCTTTATTCGTTCATAATTCAACTGTCTTCACAATTGAATTATAGTAAATTGCTTTGGATGGCAAAACTGCTGTGATGAATAATATCGTTCTGCATTTGTTTGAAATTGCTTTGGTTTCGTTTTCTATTATCTCCGTATTTTTTGATAGGGCTGTGCTCTCATCATACAGTAACTCTCGCTCTTATCACTGAGCTTAGATACAGTGATTTGTAGCCTGCCCTACAATATGTCATTGTTTACGGCCCAATGTCCATCTGCAGTTCAAAAGCACAGGTTAATCGCTAATAAAACATTTGTTAATGATGCAAAATAACATTAAACCCTCCCTCCAATATATTAGGAGGATAGCATATAGCCCATATAGCCCATATAGCCCATATAGCCCATATAGCTCCAGTCCTTGATAGAAAGTCCTCCATATATTTCTATGATCCATACCCAGCATCTCTAGCTGTGATCCGTGAAAGGGGCCAGAGATGGGTTGGAGCCAGCGCTATGGGGAGCCAGAGCCGCTTTCTGCCTGGGAATGGGATAAATGGGCCCATGATGGCTTTTTTATTGCAGTTTTATCTGCCCATGATTGAGTCGAGAAGACCATTAGGATTCTGGATTTGTTCTGATTCATCCCCAACATTGATATCCTTGCAAACGTCCATCTCCACCGGCAGGATTGGCTTGGTGCAGAGAGGGATACCATATGGGAACGTTATCTGAGTATCGTAGCCTAAAGAGACTGAGTAAGAGGAAATTGTGCCCTATGCACTGATTTAAAGGGCAATTGAATGCAAGAACCAACTTCGGCTGTTGAAAACAGCCTATGTGGCATCGATATTAGTCCGAAACGTTTACTCCAGAGCGAAAATTGACAAAAAAGTGCAAGTAGGATAATTTTGGTCATAAAGTCAGTATATTCCAACATTTTGTTTTGTGAGATTTGCGTTACTGAGTTTGTCCTGATTTACGTGGGCTTGGATTTTGATTTAAATTGTGCCAACTTGCTCAGTAATTGTCAGGCAAAATGAGACAATGCATACTTATTTGAATCCAGTGGCCTGCCGTGGGCCTGGGGCCTGGGCTTTCAGTGAGGTACTACACAGTCCCACCCGAATTAATCCACCTCTTATTACCATCATTATGATGCCATGGCTCTAGACACTATACATTTAGACAGAAACGCAGTATAACCAGGCGTTGCGTCACCTTGAAATTGACAAATTGACATTTTTGGGTAAACAGTGTTTACCCAAAAACATGACACAATCAATGAGTCTTTTCAATATTTCCCTTCACCTTTTCATAATCATCTTGTGTCCTGCAGTGACCTGTTTTGTAACATGATTCCCTATGAAACACTGCCAGACAGACACACCCTGGTAATAGATAGTGAAAAAGTTGTAAAAAACGAAATGGCACCAAAGCACATACACCAGTGACTTGATAAGCTAATTTAGCTAGCGTGGCTCGCCTGCTCAATGTGCCTACTATCTACTGCTAGCTAGCTTGATTGACAAACACAAATGGAACTTAGCTAGCTAGCTAGTGATTTTCAGTGGTGGAAAAAGTATACAATTGTCATACTTGAGTAAAAGTAAAGATAGCTTGACTCAAGTAAAAGTTAATTACTTTTACTTGAGAATGACTCAAGTAAAAGTGAAAGTCACCCAGTAAAATACTACTTGAGTAAAAGTATACTTATATGTAATTGCAAAAATATACTTAAGTATCAAAAGTAAAAGTATAAATTGCAGTTTTATCTGCCCATGATTGAGTCGAGAAGACCATTAGGATTCTGGATTTGTTCTGATTCATCCCCAACATTGATATCCTTGCAAACGTCCATCTCCACCGGCAGGATTGGCTTGGTGCAGAGAGGGATACCATATGGGAACGTTATCTGAGTATCGTAGCCTAAAGAGACTGAGTAAGAGGAAATTGTGCCCTATGCACTGATTTAAAGGGCAATTGAATGCAAGAACCAACTTCGTTGGCATTGACTCTTTTCATTGTGCAGCTCCATTGCCCTGCGCACTTGTTCTTTGAGCTGTAGATCCACTCCGGTGTCCCCAAAGGTTTTCAAAAGCACCATTGCTTGTAAGTGCCCAGCCGTACTTTGGTGTCTCGTTGCTGCCTTGGTTAGACAACTCAAGTTTGCAAAGCCAGTGTGGCTCCAAACACCAAATCGATCACTTGTAAATAATAGGCATTCCCAGCAGTACAGTTTGCAGTGTTTCTCGGAGCCTGTGAGCCATTGACAGCACTCGTAGTTGAAACTTTGAAAGTGGCGAGCGAATGTACCCCTTTCCTGCCTGTGACAGACTTTGTGGCGTCGGGCGACCTCTCCTTACAATGTCTAACTTTTCTTGAAAAGTTTGTCTTGAGAATGGCGTTGTAATAATATCCTCGACCAAATCGATATCTTCTCCTCCTTCTGCCATTGTTGGTTGAAAAAACAGCTTAGTAGTACACTAATTAATTTGTTTATCAAATTCAGTTTCCTAGATCTGCATATACCTGCCCATAGGACCTGCCTCTCAATATTGGTAATCCAATCAAAAGACGTGCACGCACTACGCCTGCTAGCTGGCTCCTGTGTAACACTGGAGCCAGCCAGCAGGTGTACAATAGCCAACTCTAAAGCTGATTGGTTGACACAAAATTTTCATTTCCATTCACTATAAGCTACAAGCGCCCGCACTGTTGATTCTGAAGGCCTGAGGGCAGATTTTAGACCCCTGGCAACACATGATGGCTGAATATGATTGGATAAAAGATCTAACATAAAGACCAGCCCTCCAAATCTCAACCTGGGGCTGGAAGCAGTGCAATCAAGAGGAAAGCTATGAAATGAAGAGTATAACTCTTACTCTGGGGAATAATTTAATACATATTTGTGGGAAAATATATTTAAAAAAATATATATATATTCTGATTATGTTTAGGCCAGCAGAGAAGGCCTTGCAGGCCCTGATGGCCCACCACTGTTTGAATCCCAACTGCAATTTGTCAGTATTAAAAAATTCTAAAACATATTCATAATCATCTTGTGTCCTGCAGTGACCTGTTTTGTAACATGATTCCCTATGAAACACTGCCAGACAGACACACCCTGGTAATAGATAGTGAAAAAGTTGTAAAAAACGAAATGGCACCAAAGCACATACACCAGTGACTTGATAAGCTAATTTAGCTAGCGTGGCTCGCCTGCTCAATGTGCCTACTATCTACTGCTAGCTAGCTTGATTGACAAACACAAATGGAACTTAGCTAGCTAGCTAGTGATTTTCAGTGGTGGAAAAAGTATACAATTGTCATACTTGAGTAAAAGTAAAGATAGCTTGACTCAAGTAAAAGTTAATTACTTTTACTTGAGAATGACTCAAGTAAAAGTGAAAGTCACCCAGTAAAATACTACTTGAGTAAAAGTATACTTATATGTAATTGCAAAAATATACTTAAGTATCAAAAGTAAAAGTATAAATCATCTCAAATTACTTATATTAAGCAAACCAGATGGCACAATTTCCATGTCTTTAAAACATTTTTTACAGATAGCCAGGGGCACACTACAACACGCACACATCATTTACAAAAAAAACATTTTGTGTTTAGCGAGTCCTCCAGATCAGAGGCAGTAGGGATGACAAGGGATGTTCTTTTGGTAAGTGCGTGAATTGGACCATTTTCCTGTCTTGCTAAGCATTCAAAATGTAACGAGTACTTTTGGGTGTCTGGGAAAATGTATTGAGTAAAAAGTACATTATTGTCTTTAGGAATGTGGTGAAGTTAAAGTTAAAGTTGTCAAAAATTTAAATAGTAAAGCAAAGTACAGACACCCCAAAAATCGACTTACACCACTGGTGAATTTGGGCTCTGATAAAGTGTGTAGCTTGTACTTAACTTACGATAGTTTGACAGCTTGTTGACAGTCCTGCACAGCGGCAGACTCGGTAATGTGACTGTATGCAGTGCACTGCTTGTTTTCATGCACATTTTTGAACTTGAGAATTACTGCACCAAACACCTCAGCTAGATGTAAAATTGAGCGACTAAACCTCCTCAGAATTTTTTTCTCCAAATTAATTATAGATTTATTGATTTATCTTAGATGAATTCTGACTATTTTAAGGAAGTGGTAGGCTAGTGGTTATGTTGTTGCTACGCTGTCTCAGGAGTGACAAACAACAGTACCTGCCAGGGTACAGTAAACACATCGAACCACACCCCCAAGACTGAAATCTTGTTTTTCTTAATGAGCAACAGAAAAACGCATGGAAAAATCGATGAGTTCAGTCGCTCTTTAAAACTTCTTCTGGCTGCAAGCCCGAGGCCGGCCACAATATGACAACAGCCACTTCAAGTGCAGGGCGCGAAATTCAAAATATATGTTTTAGAAATATTTAACTTTCACACATTAACAAGTTCAATACAGCAAATGAAAGGTACACATCTTGTGAATCCAGCCACCGATTTTTTAAATGTTTTACAGCAAAAACAGCACGTATATTTATGTTAGCTCACCACCAAATACAAAAAAGGACAGACATTTTTCACAGCACAGGTAGCATGCACAAAGCCAACCTAACTAACCAAGAACCAACCAAACTAACCAAGAAACAACTTCATCAGATGACAGTCTTATAACATGTTATATAATAAATCTATGTTTTGTTCGAAAAATTTGCATATTTCAGGTATAAATCATAGTTTACATTGCAGCTACAAACAGAAATTGCACCGAAAGCAGCCAGAATAATTACAGACACCAACGTCAAATACCTAAATACTGTGATTCCAGACAATATTTCCGATTTATTAAGTGTTTTACAGCGAAAACACAATATAGCGTTATATTAGCTTACCACAATAGCCAGAAACACAAGCCATTCCCCAGTAGCAAAGGTTAGCGATCGTAAAAAAACAGCAAAAGATATATAATTTTTGACTAACCTTGATATTCTTCATCAGATGACTGTCCTATAACATCAGGTTATACATACACTTATGTTTTGTTCGAAAATGTGCATATTTAGAGCTGAAATCAGTGGTTATACATTGTGCTAACGTAGCATATTTTTCCCACAACGTCCGGATATTTTTCTGACACTTTTTCTGACACACATATTCTGACCAAATGACTATTCATAAACATAACTAAAAAATACATGTTGTATAGGAAATGATAGATACACTAGTTCTTAATGCAATCGCTGTGTTAGAATTCTAAAGATAACTTCATTACGACATAAGGCTTACGTTATGGCGAGCGAGTGCCCAAAACCTGGGCGCAAAACTAATAGTACACAGTTCGACAGATATATGAAATAGCATCATAAAATGGGTCCTACTTTTGATGAGCTTCCATCAGAATGTTGTACAAGAGGTCCTTTGTCAAGAACAATCGTTGTTTGGATTTAGAACGTCCTTTTTCCCTCTTGAATTAGCAAGCGCACTAGCCAAATGGCGCGAAGCTCTCCTTCCTGAACAAAGGCACACAACGCAACACGCCTAACGTACCGAATAAATTTCCGAAAAATAATCTAATAAAACTATATTGAAAAAACATACTTTACGATGATATTGGCGAGCGAATGTACCCCTTTCCTGCCTGTGACAGACTTTGTGGCGTCGGGCGACCTCTCCTTACAATGTCTAACTTTTCTTGAAAAGTTTGTCTTGAGAATGGCGTTGTAATAATATCCTCGACCAAATCGATATCTTCTCCTCCTTCTGCCATTGTTGGTTGAAAAAACAGCTTAGTAGTACACTAATTAATTTGTTTATCAAATTCAGTTTCCTAGATCTGCATATACCTGCCCATAGGACCTGCCTCTCAATATTGGTAATCCAATCAAAAGACGTGCACGCACTACGCCTGCTAGCTGGCTCCTGTGTAACACTGGAGCCAGCCAGCAGGTGTACAATAGCCAACTCTAAAGCTGATTGGTTGACACTAAATTTTCCTTTCCATTCACTATAAGCTACAAGCGCCCGCACTGTTGATTCTGAAGGCCTGAGGGCAGATTTTAGACCCCTGGCAACACATGATGGCTGAATATGATTGGATAAAAGATCTAACATAAAGACCAGCCCTCCAAATCTCAACCTGGGGCTGGAAGCAGTGCAATCAAGAGGAAAGCTATGAAATGAAGAGTATAACTCTTACTCTGGGGAATAATTTAATACATATTTGTGGGAAAATATATTTAAAAAAATATATATATATTCTGATTATGTTTAGGCCAGCAGAGAAGGCCTTGCAGGCCCTGATGGCCCACCACTGTTTGAATCCCAACTGCAATTTGTCAGTATTAAAAAATTCTAAAACATATTCATAATCATCTTGTGTCCTGCAGTGACCTGTTTTGTAACATGATTCCCTATGAAACACTGCCAGACAGACACACCCTGGTAATAGATAGTGAAAAAGTTGTAAAAAACGAAATGGCACCAAAGCACATACACCAGTGACTTGATAAGCTAATTTAGCTAGCGTGGCTCGCCTGCTCAATGTGCCTACTATCTACTGCTAGCTAGCTTGATTGACAAACACAAATGGAACTTAGCTAGCTAGCTAGTGATTTTCAGTGGTGGAAAAAGTATACAATTGTCATACTTGAGTAAAAGTAAAGATAGCTTGACTCAAGTAAAAGTTAATTACTTTTACTTGAGAATGACTCAAGTAAAAGTGAAAGTCACCCAGTAAAATACTACTTGAGTAAAAGTATACTTATATGTAATTGCAAAAATATACTTAAGTATCAAAAGTAAAAGTATAAATCATCTCAAATTACTTATATTAAGCAAACCAGATGGCACAATTTCCATGTCTTTAAAACATTTTTTACAGATAGCCAGGGGCACACTACAACACGCACACATCATTTACAAAAAAAACATTTTGTGTTTAGCGAGTCCTCCAGATCAGAGGCAGTAGGGATGACAAGGGATGTTCTTTTGGTAAGTGCGTGAATTGGACCATTTTCCTGTCTTGCTAAGCATTCAAAATGTAACGAGTACTTTTGGGTGTCTGGGAAAATGTATTGAGTAAAAAGTACATTATTGTCTTTAGGAATGTGGTGAAGTTAAAGTTAAAGTTGTCAAAAATTTAAATAGTAAAGCAAAGTACAGACACCCCAAAAATCGACTTACACCACTGGTGAATTTGGGCTCTGATAAAGTGTGTAGCTTGTACTTAACTTACGATAGTTTGACAGCTTGTTGACAGTCCTGCACAGCGGCAGACTCGGTAATGTGACTGTATGCAGTGCACTGCTTGTTTTCATGCACATTTTTGAACTTGAGAATTACTGCACCAAACACCTCAGCTAGATGTAAAATTGAGCGACTAAACCTCCTCAGAATTTTTTTTCCAAATTAATTATAGATTTATTGATTTATCTTAGATGAATTCTGACTATTTTAAGGAAGTGGTAGGCTAGTGGTTATGTTGTTGCTACGCTGTCTCAGGAGTGACAAACAACAGTACCTGCCAGGGTACAGTAAACACATCGAACCACACCCCCAAGACTGAAATCTTGTTTTTCTTAATGAGCAACAGAAAAACGCATGGAAAAATCGATGAGTTCAGTCGCTCTTTAAAACTTCTTCTGGCTGCAAGCCCGAGGCCGGCCACAATATGACAACAGCCACTTCAAGTGCAGGGCGCGAAATTCAAAATATATGTTTTAGAAATATTTAACTTTCACACATTAACAAGTTCAATACAGCAAATGAAAGGTACACATCTTGTGAATCCAGCCACCGATTTTTTAAATGTTTTACAGCAAAAACAGCACGTATATTTATGTTAGCTCACCACCAAATACAAAAAAGGACAGACATTTTTCACAGCACAGGTAGCATGCACAAAGCCAACCTAACTAACCAAGAACCAACCAAACTAACCAAGAAACAACTTCATCAGATGACAGTCTTATAACATGTTATACAATAAATCTATGTTTTGTTCGAAAAATTTGCATATTTCAGGTATAAATCATAGTTTACATTGCAGCTACAAACAGAAATTGCACCGAAAGCAGCCAGAATAATTACAGACACCAACGTCAAATACCTAAATACTGTGATTCCAGACAATATTTCCGATTTATTAAGTGTTTTACAGCGAAAACACAATATAGCGTTATATTAGCTTACCACAATAGCCAGAAACACAAGCCATTCCCCAGTAGCAAAGGTTAGCGATCGTAAAAAAACAGCAAAAGACATATAATTTTTGACTAACCTTGATATTCTTCATCAGATGACTGTCCTATAACATCAGGTTATACATACACTTATGTTTTGTTCGAAAATGTGCATATTTAGAGCTGAAATCAGTGGTTATACATTGTGCTAACGTAGCATATTTTTCCCACAACGTCCGGATATTTTTCTGACACTTTTTCTGACACACATATTCTGACCAAATGACTATTCATAAACATAACTAAAAAATACATGTTGTATAGGAAATGATAGATACACTAGTTCTTAATGCAATCGCTGTGTTAGAATTCTAAAGATAACTTCATTACGACATAAGGCTTACGTTATGGCGAGCGAGTGCCCAAAACCTGGGCGCAAAACTAATAGTACACAGTTCGACAGATATATGAAATAGCATCATAAAATGGGTCCTACTTTTGATGAGCTTCCATCAGAATGTTGTACAAGAGGTCCTTTGTCAAGAACAATCGTTGTTTGGATTTAGAACGTCCTTTTTCCCTCTTGAATTAGCAAGCGCACTAGCCAAATGGCGCGAAGCTCTCCTTCCTGAACAAAGGCACACAACGCAACACGCCTAACGTACCGAATAAATTTCCGAAAAATAATCTAATAAAACTATATTGAAAAAACATACTTTACGATGATATTGGCGAGCAAATGTACCCCTTTCCTGCCTGTGACAGACTTTGTGGCGTCGGGCGACCTCTCCTTACAATGTCTAACTTTTCTTGAAAAGTTTGTCTTGAGAATGGCGTTGTAATAATATCCTCGACCAAATCGATATCTTCTCCTCCTTCTGCCATTGTTGGTTGAAAAAACAGCTTAGTAGTACACTAATTAATTTGTTTATCAAATTCAGTTTCCTAGATCTGCATATACCTGCCCATAGGACCTGCCTCTCAATATTGGTAATCCAATCAAAAGACGTGCACGCACTACGCCTGCTAGCTGGCTCCTGTGTAACACTGGAGCCAGCCAGCAGGTGTACAATAGCCAACTCTAAAGCTGATTGGTTGACACTAAATTTTCATTTCCATTCACTATAAGCTACAAGCGCCCGCACTGTTGATTCTGAAGGCCTGAGGGCAGATTTTAGACCCCTGGCAACACATGATGGCTGAATATGATTGGATAAAAGATCTAACATAAAGACCAGCCCTCCAAATCTCAACCTGGGGCTGGAAGCAGTGCAATCAAGAGGAAAGCTATGAAATGAAGAGTATAACTCTTACTCTGGGGAATAATTTAATACATATTTGTGGGAAAATATATTTAAAAAAATATATATATATTCTGATTATGTTTAGGCCAGCAGAGAAGGCCTTGCAGGCCCTGATGGCCCACCACTGTTTGAATCCCAACTGCAATTTGTCAGTATTAAAAAATTCTAAAACATATTCATAATCATCTTGTGTCCTGCAGTGACCTGTTTTGTAACATGATTCCCTATGAAACACTGCCAGACAGACACACCCTGGTAATAGATAGTGAAAAAGTTGTAAAAAACGAAATGGCACCAAAGCACATACACCAGTGACTTGATAAGCTAATTTAGCTAGCGTGGCTCGCCTGCTCAATGTGCCTACTATCTACTGCTAGCTAGCTTGATTGACAAACACAAATGGAACTTAGCTAGCTAGCTAGTGATTTTCAGTGGTGGAAAAAGTATACAATTGTCATACTTGAGTAAAAGTAAAGATAGCTTGACTCAAGTAAAAGTTAATTACTTTTACTTGAGAATGACTCAAGTAAAAGTGAAAGTCACCCAGTAAAATACTACTTGAGTAAAAGTATACTTATATGTAATTGCAAAAATATACTTAAGTATCAAAAGTAAAAGTATAAATCATCTCAAATTACTTATATTAAGCAAACCAGATGGCACAATTTCCATGTCTTTAAAACATTTTTTACAGATAGCCAGGGGCACACTACAACACGCACACATCATTTACAAAAAAAACATTTTGTGTTTAGCGAGTCCTCCAGATCAGAGGCAGTAGGGATGACAAGGGATGTTCTTTTGGTAAGTGCGTGAATTGGACCATTTTCCTGTCTTGCTAAGCATTCAAAATGTAACGAGTACTTTTGGGTGTCTGGGAAAATGTATTGAGTAAAAAGTACATTATTGTCTTTAGGAATGTGGTGAAGTTAAAGTTAAAGTTGTCAAAAATTTAAATAGTAAAGCAAAGTACAGACACCCCAAAAATCGACTTACACCACTGGTGAATTTGGGCTCTGATAAAGTGTGTAGCTTGTACTTAACTTACGATAGTTTGACAGCTTGTTGACAGTCCTGCACAGCGGCAGACTCGGTAATGTGACTGTATGCAGTGCACTGCTTGTTTTCATGCACATTTTTGAACTTGAGAATTACTGCACCAAACACCTCAGCTAGATGTAAAATTGAGCGACTAAACCTCCTCAGAATTTTTTTTCCAAATTAATTATAGATTTATTGATTTATCTTAGATGAATTCTGACTATTTTAAGGAAGTGGTAGGCTAGTGGTTATGTTGTTGCTACGCTGTCTCAGGAGTGACAAACAACAGTACCTGCCAGGGTACAGTAAACACATCGAACCACACCCCCAAGACTGAAATCTTGTTTTTCTTAATGAGCAACAGAAAAACGCATGGAAAAATCGATGAGTTCAGTCGCTCTTTAAAACTTCTTCTGGCTGCAAGCCCGAGGCCGGCCACAATATGACAACAGCCACTTCAAGTGCAGGGCGCGAAATTCAAAATATATGTTTTAGAAATATTTAACTTTCACACATTAACAAGTTCAATACAGCAAATGAAAGGTACACATCTTGTGAATCCAGCCACCGATTTTTTAAATGTTTTACAGCAAAAACAGCACGTATATTTATGTTAGCTCACCACCAAATACAAAAAAGGACAGACATTTTTCACAGCACAGGTAGCATGCACAAAGCCAACCTAACTAACCAAGAACCAACCAAACTAACCAAGAAACAACTTCATCAGATGACAGTCTTATAACATGTTATATAATAAATCTATGTTTTGTTCGAAAAATTTGCATATTTCAGGTATAAATCATAGTTTACATTGCAGCTACAAACAGAAATTGCACCGAAAGCAGCCAGAATAATTACAGACACCAACGTCAAATACCTAAATACTGTGATTCCAGACAATATTTCCGATTTATTAAGTGTTTTACAGCGAAAACACAATATAGCGTTATATTAGCTTACCACAATAGCCAGAAACACAAGCCATTCCCCAGTAGCAAAGGTTAGCGATCGTAAAAAAACAGCAAAAGATATATAATTTTTGACTAACCTTGATATTCTTCATCAGATGACTGTCCTATAACATCAGGTTATACATACACTTATGTTTTGTTCGAAAATGTGCATATTTAGAGCTGAAATCAGTGGTTATACATTGTGCTAACGTAGCATATTTTTCCCACAACGTCCGGATATTTTTCTGACACTTTTTCTGACACACATATTCTGACCAAATGACTATTCATAAACATAACTAAAAAATACATGTTGTATAGGAAATGATAGATACACTAGTTCTTAATGCAATCGCTGTGTTAGAATTCTAAAGATAACTTCATTACGACATAAGGCTTACGTTATGGCGAGCGAGTGCCCAAAACCTGGGCGCAAAACTAATAGTACACAGTTCGACAGATATATGAAATAGCATCATAAAATGGGTCCTACTTTTGATGAGCTTCCATCAGAATGTTGTACAAGAGGTCCTTTGTCAAGAACAATCGTTGTTTGGATTTAGAACGTCCTTTTTCCCTCTTGAATTAGCAAGCGCACTAGCCAAATGGCGCGAAGCTCTCCTTCCTGAACAAAGGCACACAACGCAACACGCCTAACGTACCGAATAAATTTCCGAAAAATAATCTAATAAAACTATATTGAAAAAACATACTTTACGATGATATTGTCACATGTATCAAATAAAATCAAAGCCGGAGATAGTAGTCGCCTATAACGACAGCTTTTCAGAAGGCAATCCCCGGTTCCTTCTCGCGCCTTCCTGAAAACAGGAAATGGGTGACACGTCATTCCAAGAGGATTTATTCCAACTCAGACCAAGATAAACACTCCATTTCTTCTCTCACTGCCTCTTGACATCTAGGGGAAGGTGTATGACGTGCATGTATACTAATACGTATCATGCCCATTTATAGGCAGGACCTAGAACAGAGCATAGTTTTCAGACTTTCCACTTCCTGGTCAGGAAGTTTGTGCCAAATGAGTTCTGTTTTACTCACAGATATAATTCAAACGGTTTTAGAAACTAGAGAGTGTTTTCTATCCAATAGTAATAATAATATGCATATTGTACGAGCAAGAATTGAGTACGAGGCCGTTTGAAATGGGCACCTTTTATCTGGCTACTCAATACTGCCCCTGCAGCCCAAACAGGTTAAGGCTAGTTTCGTCCTAACCCAACTACCGCCTAAAATAGGATTGGGGTATGGTAAGCTGATCCTAGGTCTGTGCCTAAGGGCAAGCTCTACCTGAAGCATGTGGTCCTCACCTTAGATACAAGTTATGTAAAAACATAAACTTTGAAGCGACAATGTCATCATCAATTACAATGAAGGTACATGCTTGTCACCACAGCTCAAATCACAACTGACATGTTGACAGTGACTCACTGTATTTATTGATCAGCAGGGATGACAAGTTTGTCACATTGCTGTCACTGTCATCAGAAATTAACCTTGTAGTTTTGCCTGCATGGTCATTATAAACTCCAAAATAAAACTTTCGGGTGAGTTTTTGCATGGCTTTAATAACATAATAAATCCACATTTCAGTTGTGGCTTTGCACTTGGCATCTCTCAGTGGTCAGGGTTCAACTATAAAGGACATTACTGTAACCTTGTCATCGGATGTGTGAGGCCAGGACCATCTACCGTACCGTACTGTAATGATAGAGGTCCGATCCACAGCACCTGGCCTGGCCACCGACAGAACGGACCTTCATCTGCACAGGACAGACATCCATGCCACACTGTACATGCTGAGGTAGCATATTATAAACATCAGCTGAAAAAGTAGGATGATCATGTTACTATGGTGTAAGGGCCGACGCCGGAGATGAGAAGCAGGTACGGGGAGTCAACATTTATTCAGGAACAGACAGGTAACAAGACAGGCACAGCGTCGGCACACTAGTAAACAAGGACATGTGACAATTAATGCTGCAGCAGGGAATAGAGCGGGGAACAGACAGATATAGGGGAGGTAATGACAGAGGTGATTGAGTCCAGGTGAGTCCGATAAACGTTGATGCGCGTGACGGGTAAAGGCAGGTGTGCGTACTGATGGTGGCAGGAGTGTACGTAATGCTGGTGAGCCTGGCGCCTTCAACAACCAGGGAGGGAGAGGGGAGAAGGCGTGACATACGGACTATGTACAGTAAAGAGAACTACTGGTTTAGCAATGCGTGTGATGTACATGTTGATGTCACTCTGTTTAAACATCAGCCCAAAATACACACCCTTCCTGGATCAAGTCGCTGTAGAGTATAAAGATAGAACACCTTGGGAAGTCTAACAACTAAGTGTATGATGCTGGTAATATTAGCAGCTGGCTACCTCTGAGGAGTATTTCCCTTGCTTGCTGTGTCGGGGGAATGTTCAGGTGCATTTTCAAATGACCCAACATTAGCTTGGAGGTTGTGATCATTATCAATGACTTAGCTATAATGGTTTTCATCCTTACCAACGTTCTGCTCTGTTGACCAGAACTACAGCAGTTACACATCTTGTCTCCTCTTTTCCAATTAGATGAATAGGAGCAGGAGCGACCATATTCTCCACTCCTCCTCAATCTGGTCTTTTACCATCCACTCATTACTGTTAGATCTCGGCTAGAGGAACAGTAGTGTTGTTTTGGAGTTTAATGATTAACATCATTGGTTGCAATTGCAGAACACTCTCTTGGAAAGCCTGTCATCACCTATTGTGATGTTCTCTCCAGTGATCAGGTGAGGGGGTTCAAAGAGCCTCTTTTAGCCACTCTAGCAAAGAAAGGCATTATTTCCTGA
This sequence comes from Salvelinus fontinalis, assembly GCF_029448725.1. Classification (NCBI taxonomy): domain Eukaryota; kingdom Metazoa; phylum Chordata; class Actinopteri; order Salmoniformes; family Salmonidae; genus Salvelinus; species Salvelinus fontinalis. Next base: position 17,021,017 of record NC_074691.1, read on the forward strand.
GTGAAGTTAATGGAGATAATTTACATGAGTAGTGGACTGATGATGCAGTACAGATAGATTGAAGTGGTGTTGGAGATGATTTGTCATGTGCCCCGAGCGATTAACTCCCAAAATGTGAATTTATCACATCGATAGGCTCGTACCATGCTTCTGTGGTTTGTGTACAAATGGTGTGTGTGTGTTGTGTGTGTGTGTGTGGGGAGGGGGGGGGGGCAATAGAGATACTGTATGTCTCCAGACCATGACTGAGCAAATTACTTTTTTTTAATCCACACTCAGACAATCATGTCATTGTATTCTATATCTCTAGCTCAGTTTATACCTGGTTCTAGTATATGTCCTGTTTCATGATCTTGTCTACGTTCTGATTGTGCCTACATTTTCAGACATGTATCTACACATAAAATGTGTCTCATCTGTCCACTGTGTCCACATTTTGACAAGATTTCCTATGCAAGTTATATGACAGATATTATTTCAAAATAATATTTATTTTGACAACAGTTGATGCCATAAGTCAATGGTGCCACCTGTCAATGATTTTAGAGGGTGGAATAATTCGGATTTAAATGGTTTATCTGTCCAGATCTGTCTACACTTGTAAGATATCGAGACGCAATGCATGTCTGACTACCTCCAGAGGTGGGCAGGATGAACTGATCACAATCAGATTACAACGTGTATTTTGATTGTCAACACCAGTCTAAAAATGTGGGCACAATCTGAATGTGGACAAGATCAGGAAAAGGATGCATGTTGGAACCAACGGTGTATATACACTGCTCAAAAAAATAAAGGGAACACTTAAACAACACAATGTAACTCCAAGTCAATCACACTTCTGTGAAATCAAACTGTCCACTTAGGAAGCAACACTGATTGACAATAAATTTCACATGCTGTTGTGCAAATGGAATAGACAAAAGGTGGAAATTATAGGCAATTGGCAAGACACCCCCCAAAACAGGAGTGATTCTGCAGGTGGTGACCACAGATCACTTCTCAGTTCCTATGCTTCCTGGCTGATGTTTTGGTCACTTTTGAATGCTGGCGGTGCTCTCACTCTAGTGGTAGCATGAGACGGAGTCTACAACCCACACAAGTGGCTCAGGTAGTGCAGTTCATCCAGGATGGCACATCAATGCGAGCTGTGGCAAAAAGGTTTGCTGTGTCTGTCAGCGTAGTGTCCAGAGCATGCAGGCGCTACCAGGAGACAGGCCAGTACATCAGGAGACGTGGAGGAGGCCGTAGGAGGGCAACAACCCAGCAGCAGGACCGCTACCTCCGCCTTTGTGCAAGGAGGTGCACTGCCAGCGCCCTGCAAAATGACCTCCAGCAGGCCACAAAGACCTTTCTTCTGAAAGTCGTCAGTCTATTCTTGTTCTGAGACAAGAAGGCTATTCAATGCGAGAAATTGCCAAGAAACTGAAGATCTCGTACAACGCTGAGTACTACCACCATCACAGAACATAACAAACTGGCTCTAACCAGAATAGAAAGAGGAGTGGGAGGCCCTGGTGCACAACTGAGCAAGAGGACAAGTACATTAGTGTCTAGTTTGAGAAACAGACGCCTTACAAGTCCTCAACTGGCAGCTTCATTAAATAGTACCCATGCTTCTCTGTGCAGACTGATATTTCTTCTGTGTGGCAGTCCCGGGGGAGCTGCGCGCCCGCGTGCAGCTTAGAGGGAACATTGCTGCCTACGTGTGTGCATTTTATAATGTGTGTTCTTGCATGCATTAGTCTCATTGTGAACCATGTTGAAGGCCATTCTGTGTCAATCCTGTGCATGTGAATGAGGTAATGACAGCTGGGAGGCAATACGATTCCATGCTGTCAGAACCAGTCTCTATGGTGACCAGATGCCACTATTGTAACAACACTGTTTGTGTATGTAGACTACACCATAGCATGCAAAGGCCTCACCATATACACCAGAGAGATTCGTAGCAGGGAGAAACTGTGAGAAACTGTTGGCCCAAGAACAGTTTGGGGAAATTGCTGAATCCCAGAACAACTCTAAAAGAGGAAAGAGGGAAAAGTAGGTTGCTTTACATTTGGCTCATTGGCGTTGCTCATTTGGATAATCCCCTGTTAAATCACAGGAGAATCCACCCTCAAAACAACGCTATGCTTCTCAAAAAAAGAGAAAGAAAACTGTTGCTGTGTGCCTTCTTCTACAGTTCTCCTCTTACTTGGTGGCATTGCTCTCTTTGTGCTACAAAGACAAAACAAAAGGAGCTCAAACACATTTAAACAGTACATGCACGCATACACTCACACATACCTTTTCTTCCCTCTGTCTTTTTCTCTCACTGTTTCTCACTCACACATGTACGTGTGTACACACTCATGGCATGCACTCTCTCTCTCTCTCTCTCTCTCTCTACCTCTAATCTCTCTCTCCTCCAGCACATATGCTACTTTAGAAAAGGGCTGCTCTCTCAGGGGACCACCATAGCATCTGGAATCCCATATCATTCTTCCTGTGCATTCTAGCTATCTGCACAGAACCAGATACTCTCTCCACTCCAACTGATCACACACATAATGGAATTGCTGACACACAATCACGGCCATAATGACACAGATCAAGGTGTTGCCTTGGAAAACACTCCACTCATCTCCAAAGGGAGATGCTGCCTGGTCCTAGTTGATAGAGCCCATCACCATCTTGGCAAGGTGCTAATATAAGTGGCTGATCCTTGAATTGCAGAAGAAACCTATTTTAGGTGGGTCTGTATCTGACCAAAGTCCATGCATTGAATCTGATTCGACTAGATTCTATCCACTTAATAGTTAAGACACACAGCATATATTCTCCCTGTTCTTTCTACCTTTTGATGTTTTATTTACAGTTCAGACTCCTGCTGGTGTTGGATTATATTCACTTCCTTATACAAGTTTTTTTGTTTTGCTTTGCCTAGCTGCCTTACGTAATGAGAAGACATGCAGTATATTCATGGTTCTCTGGTTGTTGTGTACCTCTGTCACATTATACAGACTTTCTAGTGCAAACCTCGGAGCAGATTACTAGGTTACAGGCTCAAGTGGACCTCTGTTTGAGCCCTGTGGATGACAAATCAATGGAAATATATTCTACCGGAAGGTCAGTAAACTTTGTGTAGTGATCGCATTGAGGGGGAACTATTCAGTCCAAAAGTAAATGTAAAGATATTTTATTTGATTACTATTTTTGTTTCTTTAACCTCTATGAAAGCACAGAAACAGTATTCAAATAATATATGAGGGAATGTTTCAAAAACTTTTTTGCAGTGTTTTTGAGTGATCTTATGTCCAGAAGTCGACCATTATGTACAGTAAAGTTTAGAAATGTATCTTTTAGTGTTCTATCAATATTCATGTGTTCTTGGGGAGAGACAGTGTATGCCCTATTTAACACTGTACAGAGAAAGAACATCATTTGGGAGATCAAAGATAATTAATTCCCCATCCACTCCCATTATTACACTCACATGTTTCTAATTTGTAGTTCCGTTCATTAGAAATTTTCCACTAATTAGATTTTCCTCTTGTTTTCCCCGTTGTCGCTTCTGCAATGTGGTTGTTGTCATGTGTGTGTGTGCGTGTGTGTATGTGTTTTTTGGACCCATTCCGAAATGGACATATAGAGACCCGTTCTGTAACGGACCCGAGGGACAGACCCATTCCGTATAGACCTGGTTGGATCCAGACCAGGTCCAATCCAATCCGAGTGAGGGAAGCAGCAGAAAAATAAATTAAGCTACTTTATTAACCAGTCGATAAAGTGCGAGAGGAGGGAAAGATAAAGTGCGAGAGGAGGGAAAGAGGTGCCACTCTAGCAGGGAGGCAGGGAGGGGCCGTACTGTGAGCGAGTGACACAGGGAAGAGGGAGCGAGAGACGAAAGACACCAACCAACCAGACTTGCCATACCTAGGTTAAGCTAGCTAATGTTAAGCTAGCTAATGTTAGCTAGCTAGGCTACCTAAGGCTGCAGTGCATTGCAGTTTTGATGACTCATGATTGGCCAACAACAAGCCACACCCGCCACGCTCCACTCTCGTGAAAAGCAAGTGCAGCACCACAAACAGCAGCATTTCTCTCTTTCTCTACTGTAGCAGTCACGTTTGGATCTGTACAAGTCAGTTAAAATTACACATACCCGAAACCCTTGACAATCATATCAAATCCGATCCAGACCTGTGACATTATTTAGAATTCTGGATCCGGACACGCTCGGGTCCCGGATCAGGTCTCGGGCATTCGGGTACAGGTGGATCAGTGAAGACCTCTAGTATTTGTGTGTGTGTGTGTGTGTGTGTGTGTGTGTGTGTGTGTGTGTGTGTGTGTGTGTGTGTGTGTGTGTGTGTGTGTGTGTGTGTGTGTGTGTGTGTGTGTGTGTGTGTGTGTGTGTGTGTGTGTGTGTGTGTGTGTGTGTGTGTGTGTGTGTGTGTGTGTGTGCGTGCGTGCGTGTGCGTGTAAGAGAGATATGATGATGATGTCAGACTAGCACAAACCTTCCTCACATACGCATGGTCATTATGGTCCTTATCTATATACTGCATGGAACAACTCAAATGTTATCTATGGATTTTATTCATTTAATCTCAAAAACGACTCTCGTGTGTAATAAACAATGAGGCCTTCCAGATATATTGACCAATGATAACAGAAGAAAGTAATTTTAGTGTCTCTCAAAATTCTCCCACAGGCCAGATCTTGGCCTTCTAATTCAGCTACTCTGTGGAGTAACCCAGTGCGGATCACTAAGTGGATATCATTCCCTAAGTTACACATTGCGAGTCTACACAGCCTACACATAGTATATAATGAAATGCCTTTAATGTCTATGCTTATTTTCTTTGATGTATAGAGACACATTAGTGTGTTATTGGAAAACGAGAGACCCAAAATAAAAAAAATGCAGCAGCAGTCAACTTCCTCACTGCCCCTTCTGCACACATAAGGCTGAACAATATATGGACAACAACCACATCAAAGGTCATGCTTCAGTGAGGCACATGACCTTGTCTTTCAAAGATAATTCGTAAAATTCCAAATAACTTCATAGATCTTCATTGAAAAGGGTTTAAACACTGTTTCCCATGCTTGTTCAATGAACCATAAACAATTAATGAACATGCTCCTGTGGAACGGTTGTTTAGACACTAACAGCTTACAGACGGTAGTCAATTAAGGTCACAGTTATGAAAACTTAGGACACTAAAGAGGCCTTTCTACTGACTCTGAAAAACACCAAAAGAAAGATGCCCAGCGTCCCTGCTCATCTGCGTGAACGTGCCTTAGGCATGCTGCAAGGAGGTGTGGTTGTGGACTGCAGATGTGGCCAGGGCAATAAATTGCAATGTCCGTATTGTGAGACGCCTAAGACAGTGTTACAGGGAGACAGGACGGACAGCTGATCGTCCTCGCTGTGGCAGACCACATGTAACAACACCTGCACAGGATCGGTACACCCGAACATCACACCTGCGGGACAGGTACAGGATGGCAACAACAACTGCCCAAGTTACATCAGGAACGCACAATCCCTCCATCAGTGCTAAGACTGTCCGCAATAGGCTGAAAGAGACTGGACTGAGGGCTTGTAGGCCTGTTGTAAGGCAGGTCCTCACCAGACATCACAGGCAACAATGTTGCCTATGGGCACAAACCCACCGTCGCTGGACCAGACAGGACTGGCAGAAAGTGCTCTTCACTGACGAGTCGCGGTTTTGTCTCACCATGGGTCACCATCAGATTCGCATTTATCGTAGAAGAATGAGCGTTACACTGAGGCCTGTACTCTGGAGCGAGATCGATTTGGAGGTGGAGGTTCCATCATGGTCTGGGGTGGTGTGTCACAACATCATCGGACTAAGCTTGTTGTCATTGCAGGCAATCTCAATGCTGTGCGTTACAGGGAAGACATCCTCTTCTCTCATGTGGTACCCTTCCTGCAGGCTCATCCTGACATGACCCTCCAGCATGACAATGCCACCAGTCACACTGCTCGTTCTGTGCGAGATTCCCTTCAAGACAGGAATGTCAGTGTTCTGCCATGGCCAGCGAAGAGCACGGATCTCAATCCCATTGAGCACGTCTGAGACCTGTTGAATCGGAGGGTGAGGGTGAGGGCCATTCCCCCCAGAAATGTCCGGGAACTTGTAGGTGCCTTGGTGGAAGAGGTGGGTAACATCTCACAGCAAGAACTGGCAAATTTGGTGCATTCCATGAGGAGAAGATGCACTGCAGTACTTAATAACCTCTTATGGTTGAGATCGGCTAAGATCCCGTTAACAGGATCGATTTGACAACAGCCATTGAATTTACAGAAATACTCAAAATAAACATTGATAAAAGATACAACTGTTATGCATGTATTTTTAGATCCACTTCTCCTTAATGCAACCGCCCTGTCAGATTTTTTTTTTAAATTACGGAAAAAGCACACCATTGTAACGGTCGTCTGTTGAAGAAGGATCGGACCAAAGCGCAGCGTGGTAAGTGTTCAGGCTTTTTATTACAACTGAACACTAATAACAAAAATAACAAAGAGAATGAACGAAAACCGAAACAGTCCTGTCAGGTGCAGAAACACAAAACAGAAAATAACTACCCACAAAGCATCGGTGGGGAAAAGCTACCTAAGTATGATTCTCAATCAGAGACAACGATAGACAGCTGCCTCTGATTGAGAACCACACCTGGCCAAACACAAAGAAATACAAAACATAGAAAATGAACATAGAATGCCCACCCAAATCACACCCTGACCAAACCAAAATAGAGACATAAAAAGCTCTCTACGGTCAGGGCGTGACAACCATGCAATAATCTGAGTACAGCGCTCAGACAACAAAACACGCCAAACAGATATCCACCATGTTGTGGAGTCAACAGAAGTCAGAATTAACATTATAAATATTCACTTACCTTTGATGATCTTCATCAGAATGCACTCCCAGGAATCACAGTTCCACAATAAATGTTTGATCTGTTCGATAAAGTCCATCATTTATGTCCTCCTTTTTGTTTGCGTGTTTAGTACACAATCCAAACTCACAACGCGAGGGCAAGTCCATGCGAAAGTTCCGACGAAAACTCATATTACAGTTCGTAGAAACATGTCAAACGAAATATAGAATCAATCTCTAGGATGTTTTTATCATAAATCTTCAATAATGTTTCAACCGGAGAATTCCTTGGTCTGTTGAAATGCAATGGAACAGAGCTAACTCTCACGTGAGCACGCGTGATCAGCTCATGCCACTCTGGCAGAGCCCTGACTCATTCAGCTCTCATTAGCCCCCACGTCACAGTAGAATCCTCAAACAAAGTTCTAAAGACTGTTGACATCTAGTGGAAGCCGTAGGAAGTGCAATTTGTATATTGGATAGGCAAACATACAAACCTCAGATTTCCCACTTCCTGGTTGGATTTTTTCTCAGGTTTTTGCCTGCCAGATGAGTTCTGTTATACTCACAGCCATCATTCAAACAGTTTTAGAAACTTCAGAGGGTTTTCTATCCAAATCTTGTTAAGTAACAAGTTATAACACCCCTAAAAAAAAAATAATAATAAAAAAAAAATAGAACATTTAAATAAATACACTGATGTAACTGAAAAAATAGGGCAAATCAAAAAACGTGAATGTCAAATATATTCAATAAACTAAGAAAGAAATAAAGTCAGCAAAAAAAGATACGTCCTCTCACTGTCAACTGCGTTTATTTTCAGCAAACTTAACATGTGTAAATATGTGTATGAACATCAAAAGATTCATCAACTGCGACATAAACTGAACAAGTTCCACAGACACGTGACTAACAGAAATGGAATAATGTGTCCCTGAACAAAGGGGGGGTCAAAATCAAAAGTAGCAGTCAGTATCTGGTGTGGCCACCAGCTGCATTAACTTCTTACGGCTGGGGCAGTATTGAGTAGCTTGGATGAATAAGGTGCCCAGAGTAAACTGCCTCAGGCCCAGTTGCTAATATATGCATATTATTAGTAGATTTGGATAGAAAACCCTCTGACGTTTCTAAAACTGTTTGAATGATGGCTGTGAGTATAACAGAACTCATCTGGCAGGCAAAAACCTGAGAAAAAAATCCAATCAGGAAGTGGGAAATCTGAGGTTTGTAGGTTTGCCTATCCAATATACAGTGTCTATGTGGTCAAATTGCACTTCCTACGGCTTCCACTAGATGTCAACAGTCTTTAGAACTGTTTTTCCTCTCTTTCAGAGGTCACAATCATAAACTGTGGTTTCAGTTGTCGAAATGCGACACACATTCATTGTTGCTGTTGCACGCCAACAATAATCAACAGAACACAGTTTCTGAACACCTGACATACCATCAGCATCCAGTGGCCCCTCAAAAGTACCCAGAGGCCCTTAAACAGCGGCCAGTGGCCCCTCAAGAGCACCCAGAGGCCCTTAAACAGTGGCCAGTGGCCCATCAAGATCACCCAGAGGCCCTTAAACAGTCCACAGAGAAACTGTGTTTTGTGTTATGTTATGTTGTTTAGTAAAGCTGATGTTGAAGTCAGCAGAGTCTCTGATCTCTTTACTGGAGCTGGTTTAACTTAATGTACAAAGCACATTCAGCTTGTCAATATGTCTATATGGTATAGTCTGTCTCCATTCTCATGAGGAAAGTAAATAGCATTATAAATCAGGATAGGTAGTAACTGTTTATATATGCTCAATGAAATAATATAATTGCAAAGTTATAACATATATCAACACAATTTTAACAGTACATGACATACATAACAAGTCTGTTGTTCGCCGCAACAATATCAGTAGCTTGTCTCAAATATAGCATGAGGCCAAAGTGTTACTGTTCTGGTACAACTTTATATAACATTTCTTATGATCTTCAAAAAGGAAATACGTTTGTATTCAACGTGTGCCTTGCACAAACGTGTGTATTTGTATTCAGTGTGTGACTGTCAAACCTCCGCCCACATTGAGCCCGACCCTGAACTGCACATTGCAGTCAGGGGTACATGTGTCTTTCTGTGTGCGTATGTACAGTACTCAATGCCACTACTATTATTATGAGCAGTATCCTTTTCATTGGGGGACTGGAGCCGCGGTGAACATCTCTTCTGTTGATATTTTAATGATTTAGTCCTTTGCTGTCATCACCAGCCCCTCCACCCCTCCATCTCTAGTTCTGTGACAGCATTATGAATGTGAATGCCCCCCACCCCCTCCTCCAGAGATATCAGAGAGCCTCACAGCGCCAACCAAAATAATGAAGTCATTTTCATAACGAACCTTTGTAAGAAAAAGCACCATATGCCTTCTTGGGTCGGAGGAGATAAAAATGTCCAGTCTCCTTTACAACATTTGTATAACATTTGAGTGTGAGCCAGCTGGTTCGTCTTGGCTCGATGGAGTGCTGGTTATTTGCCATCAAATCACTCAAAACCTCTCCATAGCTCTTACACCTAAAGGACTCATTTGACCTTCATCTACACTGATTGTTTCAGCTGCATCATCTACCTTAGCCAGCCAGATGAGTCACCTAGAACTGGGATTTAACCCAAATGTCACCCTATTCCCTGTATTCGGCTCTGGTCCAAAGTAGTGCACTATGAAGGCAATCGAATGCCATTTGAGATGGAGACCTGGGCTTTGGGTAGCAGGCTCACGGGAAGGGAGGGGCCAGGAGATGATGGATGACCCATTACACCAGTCACGCGACTGTAATCGTCACCAGGAGGAGAAAGCAAGGGAGAAACCCCTAGACAATGAATTGCTACCACTCAACTTTCTACAAGTGGGTGAGTACTGAGAGGGAAGGAGGGTGTAATCCAGAAAAGCTATGTCAGCTTGGTGGCGGTAGAATCCACTGTGACAAGTTAAATTATTAATACGTTTTTTTTTTACCCCCACAACCCCCCACCCTGCTCCTTGTTATTTATGGGAAGTGGTTAAGAGATATTGCATTACAATCACAGCAGCATAATACTACCTATTGCAGAATAGTACTACAGTATAGCAGAACCAGTGTGGACCGGGGCTTGGCCTGTCTCCCCTTCTTACAGGAGGGTTCATGATCGTGTGCTCAATGAAGACGTACGCAAGGAAAACACGGTCAGATTTCCAGACCAGGTGGTACTTCCTGTTCCTCTGACCGGGTGCCAAGTCCATCCATGACTCAAGGTTGCTCTGACTGGGAATCAGAGGTGGGAGTCAGCACAAGACAAGGTACATACAGTATGTATAAAAGCCCATTGATAACACTAGCTAGAAACAACGGCAACAGACACTGTCCTTCTCTGGCCGATGTTCCATTGAATGGCTGTTGCGTTGTTTGTGATTAATTGATCAAAAGATAGGAACAATAATGAGAGACCTGCACCTCCCTCCCTCTCTTTCTTCTTCTTCTTCTTCTTCTTCTTCTTCTTCTTCTTCTTCTTCTTCTTCTTCTTCTTCTTCTTCTTCTTCTTCTTCTTCTTCTTCTTCTTCTTCTTCTTCTTCTCTCTCCCCCATCCCTCTCTCCCTACTGTTGTGAGCTAGTAGGATGTTTACCAGAGGCTATAAGTGCAGAGTAACACTTGGCCAACCAAGTGGTGTTATGAATTACCCTATGTGTATAAAAGCGTGTCACGTTGGAGCAAAACACCCATCATTTCAAATCGCCATACACCCGTCGTAGGCCTCGTTCGTAAGTTGCCGCAAATCAAACTACAGTACATTAGGCCATTATACATGTGATTGCTGAATATATAGCTCTGCAATGTTGACTCGCTTTCAAATGAGGGTTGTTGATCATCGACAGTCAAGATTCAAATTAAAAAAAGAAATTGCCTAGTGTGCACTTTGAGTACACTTATCCAATATCTCCAGCCCGTAGATATGATCCCATCCCACATGGGACGTCTTTAAAACTGCATTACGCAAGTAGATACGAAATAATGCATAAGGTTTCGTATTTATATGATATGGGTGTATTGACAGCAGCAGTCTATGTGGGTCCCTTCAAGAGGAAGCTCTGTTTTAAAGCCAGTCTTAATCAAAGAGGCTCATTAATTTTAGCTGGGATGTTATGGCTGGCCCAGTGGTGATCTATACACATTAGTGTCAGCTCATGTGGGTGGTGTCCTCCTAACTGGAAAACATGTCAATACTTCCGTATTCATACGTAGAAAAAAGCATAGCGATATGGCATCTGTTTGATATTGTATTATTGCATTAATAATGTAAATAGATGTAAAATTCTATACTATGAAATGAAAATGAAGTATCATTTTGCTACACTACAGAGAATATTAATATATACATAACAATTAAAAGCATTCTACCACCCACATAAACAATAACAATCACAAATGCAAATTCTCAGCTGATGTCAATTATAGGTAACAGTGAGATAGATACCAGTCGATATCTATAGATGTCTATATCATATACACAGCTTATGGATGTTGCATAAGATAGTCTTTAATATCCCTATACTGACGTTCAGTACTATTGAAAATCCGATATACTGTTATCGCCCAGGTTTTTACCCTACTACAGTAGCTCAGGCCTACTGCCAATTTGTTGCCATGGACATGGGCAGATTGGAGTGGTATAAAGCGGATTGATGGTCTGACAGTAGTGATTGTGGATTCTGTCTGTGGCTGTGTGATTTATGAATGTAAAAGTCGTTCTGGGCCGTGTTTCTGAGGCAGAGCACCTCCAGAGTGCAGCCCCTGGCAGCAGTGCTACATTAGGTGATCCACCCAACATCCCTGCATCCCTGCACAGAGGTAGGCCATCATTGTAAATAAGAATTTGTTTTTAACTGACTTGCCTAATTAAATAAAGGTGAAACAAAACATTTAAATAAAAAGAGAAGGGATCCTAACTCATGGAGCACCCTGTCCTGAACCTCATCCTCCTCCTGCCTACTCCACTCTGTTTCTCTGTCTCTCTCAACCCTATCACAATCTCTAAATGCATCAAGTCTTTCTCACCATGGTCTCTCCATCTCTCTCTATCAAGACTCAGCCCATCTCTTTCTCTAGGCGCTGTTCATGTACTATTATTCTTTGGGGAATTGATGATGTCTTGTGCTTCCCGAAATACACAGAATAATACTTTGCACTACCTTTTAAAGAAAAGCAGCATGTGCTGTACATCCAACATATGTATGTATGCACATATGTTTCCATTATTAAGTATTAATGAATGGATGTACAGTGTATTTCCATGGACAGTCATGAATAAAACAACAACAAAGCAACAAAGTTTAACTGGAGTAACACAGCACACACATCTCAGGCAATATCTGCAGTCGTGAGTTTGAAACCAGGAGTCCTCAATAGTGTAGCGTAATTGTTGCCTGACTGGGGGGGTTACTGAGGAAAACTTTGAGCTGATTGAGACTTAATGACTCCCAATTTAGGTTAAATTAGCTAACTAAGAAATGTAGAATACAGTACTCATTTGGTTCGTCTGTGGGGAATAGGCAAGGACAAGCTGAATTAATCAGTGACATTCTCCATTGTAACCTCATTAGGGACAAGGAGTGTAGATTTCTGCTATGTCACCTTTACATGGAGAGAGGGAAGAATTGCTCTTAAGATGCTCTGTGAATGTACTACTACAGAAAAAACTAGCTGCCGGCTAAATTTAGATTTTTTTGAAAAACATTTTTATAAATAATGATTAGAACAGAGATGGTGAAATTAGAACATGAATCAAATGACAAAGCTACATCCTTTAATACTTATTATACTTAGGTAGACAGTAGGCCTTTAGGAGTCAGGTAGAGACAGAAATAGATCATTTGAGCATATTCAAAGGCTCATTTGCTCAAGTTCTCCTGGAATTCACTGACAGTTTACTGATCCCCTTGAATCTAAGAGATCCCTAATTCCTTGTATTATATTCTTGTGGCTAAGTTCCTTGCAATATAATATTTGAAATTATATGCCTAAAGAAATGTTTGTTTTGTAACATTAGAATATTATAGCATAATTCAAGGGAACATTTTGACGGATGTGTATTGCATTTATGTGCCGAAAATAAAGCATTATTATAAGTATAAAGGGTATGATGATGCATTTGAATGTCACGATCGTGTGGAGGATTGACGGACCAAAACGCAGCTTTAGGAAAATAAGCCATCTCCTTTTTATTTAACGAAGAAGGCAAACGAAACAAAAACACTTAAACACTAAACAAAACAAGAAAACGATCGTGAAGCTAAACAACGATGTGCACACACTGGCTACAAACGTATCACATAGACAACTACTCACAACAAATGAAAGCCTATGGCTACCCTAAATAAGGCTCCCAATCAGAGACAACCGAAATCAGCTGTCTCTAATTGGGAACTCATTCAGGTAACCATAGACTCTCCTAGATAACTAAACATACATAGACAACGCTAGACACCTGAACTCAACACAAACCCATATACTACACCCAATAACCCCTTTACCATAGAAACACCCAAAACCAACAAAACACAAACATTTCCCATGTCACACCCTGCCCTAACTAAAATAATAAAGAAAACAAAGAATACTAAGGCCAGGGCGTGACATAACCCCCCCCTTAAGGTGCGAACTCCGGGCGCACCATTACACAGTCTAGGGGAGGGTCTGGGTGGGCTTCCATCCATGGTGGCGGCTCCGGCTCTGGTCGTGGTCCCCACGTCACCACAGTCCCTAACCGCCTCCTTAGCTTCCTCCAAATGACCCCCCTCCACATTAACCCCACTGCATTAAGGGGCAGTTCCGGACTAAGGGGAAGCTCCGAACTAAGGGGCAGTACTAGGGTAAGGGACAGCACCAGGATAAGGGGCAGCACCAGGATAAGGGGCAGCTCCGGACTGAGGAACGGCAGCTCCGGACTGAGGGACGGCCCATGGCTGGCTGACGGATCTGGCTGCTCATGGCTAGCTGACGGATCTGGCTGCTCATGGCTGGCTGACGGATCTGGCTGCTCATGGCTGGCTGACGGATCTGGCTGCTCATGGCTGGCTGACGGATATGGCTGCTCATGGCTGGCTGACGGATCTGGCTGCTCATGGCTGGCTGACGGATCTGGCTGCTCATGGCTGGCTGACGGATCTGGCTGCTCATGGCTGGCTGACGGATCTGGCTGCTCATGGCTGACTGACTGATCTGGCTGCTCATGGCTGGCTGACGGATCTGGCTGCTCATGGCTGGCTGACGGATCTGGCTGCTCATGGCTGGCTGACGGATCTGGCTGCTCATGGCTGGCTGACGGATCTGGCTGCTCATGGCTGGCTGACGGATCTGGCTGCTCATGGCTGGCTGACGGATCTGGCTGCTCATGGCTGGCTGACGGATCTGGCTGCTCATGGCTGGCTGACGGATCTGGCTGCTCATGGCTAGCTGACGGATCTGGCTGCTCATGGCTAGCTGACGGATCTGGCTGCTCATGGCTAGCTGACGGATCTGGCTGCTCATGGCTGGCTGACGGATCTGGCTGCTCATGGCTGGCTGACGGATCTGGCTGCTCATGGCTGGCGGGCGGCTCTGGCGGATCCTGTCTGGCGGGCGGCTCTGGCGGATCCTGTCTGGCGGGCGGCTCTGGCGGATCCTGTCTGGCGGGCGGCTCTGGCGGATCCTGTCTGGCGGGCGGCTCTGGCGGCTCCTGTCTGGCGGGCGGCTCTGGCGGCTCCTGTCTGGCGGGCGGCTCTAGCGGCTCCTGTCTGGCGGGCGGCTCTAGCGGCTCCTGTCTGGCGGGCGGCTCTAGCGGCTCCTGTCTGGCGGGCGGCTCTAGCGGCTCCTGTCTGGCGGGCGGCTCTGTAGGCTCATGGCAGACGGGCGGCTTTGCAGGCTCATGGCAGACGGGCGGCTTTGCAGGCTCATGGCAGACGGATGGCTCAGACGGCGCTGGGGAGACGGATGGCTCAGACGGCGCTGGGGAGACGGATGGCTCAGACGGCGCTGGGGAGACGGATGGCTCAGACGGCGCTGGGGAGACGGATGGCTCAGACGGCGCTGGGGAGACGGATGGCTCAGACGGCGCTGGGGAGACGGATGGCTCAGACGGCGCTGGGGAGACGGATGGCTCAGATGGCGCTGGGGAGACGGGCAGTTCAGGCATCGCTGTGCAGACGGCAGACTCCTGCCGGCTGAGGCGCACTGTAGGCCTGGTGCGTGGTGCCGGGACTGGTGGCACCGGGCTGGGGACACGCATCTCAGGGCTAGTGCGGGGAGCAGCAACAGGACGCACACGACTCTGGGGACACACAGGAGGCTTGGTGCGTGGTTTAGGCACTGGTGGTAAAGGGCTGGAGACACGCACCATATGGCTAGTGCGTGGAGGAGGCACTGGTGGTACTGGGTTGGGGCGGGGAGGTGGCGCCGGAAATACCGGACCGTGCAGGCGTACTGGCTCCCTTGAGCGCCGAGCCTGCCCAACCTTACCTGGTTGTATGCTCCCCGTCGCCTGACCAGTGCGGGGAGGTGGAATAACCCGCACCGGCCTATGTAGGTGAACCGGGGACACCATGCGTAAGGCTGGTGCCATGTACGCCGGCCCGAGGAGACGCACTGGTGACCAGATGCGTTGGGCCAGCTTCATGACATACGGCTCAACGCTCAGTCTAGCCCGGCCGATACGTGGAGCTGAAATGTACCGAACCGGGCTATGCACGCGTACAGGAGACACCGTGCGCTCTACTGCGTAACACGGTGTCTGCCCGTACTCTCGCTCTCCACGGTAAGTACAGGGAGTAGGCGCAGGTTTCCTACCTGACTTCGCCACACTCCCTTTAAGGCCCCCCCCAAGAAATTTTTGGGTTGTACTCACGGGCTTCCAGCCTTGTCTCCGTGCTGCCTCCTCATATCGCCTCCTCTCGGCTTTAGCTGCCTCCAGCTCTTCACGAGGAAGGCGATATTCTCCCGGTTGTGCCCACGGCCCCTTACCATCCAGTATCTCCTCCCATGTCCAAGAATCCTGTGTAGGTGGGTCCTGTTGCCGCTTTCCATGCCGCTTGGTCCTGTATTGGTGAGTAGTTCTGTCACGATCGTGTGGAGGATTGACGGACCAAAACGCAGCTTTAGGAAAATAAGCCATCTCCTTTTTATTTAACGAAAAAGGCAAAACGAAACAAAAACACTTAAACACTAAACAAAACAAGAAAACGATCGTGAAGCTAAACAACGATGTGCACACACTGGCTACAAACGTATCACATAGACAACTACTCACAACAAATGAAAGCCTATGGCTACCCTAAATAAGGCTCCCAATCAGAGACAACCGAAATCAGCTGTCTCTAATTGGGAACTCATTCAGGTAACCATAGACTCTCCTAGATAACTAAACATACATAGACAACGCTAGACACCTGAACTCAACACAAACCCATACACTACACCCAATAACCCCTTTACCATAGAAACACCCAAAACCAACAAAACACAAACATTTCCCATGTCACACCCTGACCTAACTAAAATAATAAAGAAAACAAAGAATACTAAGGCCAGGGCGTGACATTGAAACATAGCTTGACCTTATCACTGTTCAAACAGGATGTGCTGCAGTCACAGCTTAAGGTATTAGAGGTTTTAAATGTCAAAGCATTACCTCTGTTTGTCATGCTGCAGACCACATGGAGATTTGTGTTTGAACAAGTGCACACGCATATATCAACAAAACCATTGTGACGTACTGTACAGTATGCTTGGCAAGGCCAACCACCCTCTTGACAGTGACTGTCATCTTTCATAGAACTCCACAACAAAGGAGAGCAATCCGTAATTCAGTGGTTAAACGTGTATACACTCTCTCTCTCTCTCTTTCTCTCTCTCTCTCTGTGTCTGGGGCTGTTGATGAATAGGGGTGATTAGTTGTGAGAGGCAATGTGAGAGCCTTAATAGCAGTTTGCAGGATTACAAGCCATCACAAGGGTGGAAGACGATCACTGAGGCAGAAAATAACTTTCATAAAGAGTCTACATTTAAATAATACACACCACATACAAACAAGACCTGATAGGCCCAGGGTGCTGTAGTGGGTTTCGTAAAAACAATTTCAACATGGACAGCGAGGAACAAATTAAACCCCAATGCTGGTTCCCAACAAGAAATATAAATCAGAAAAAATCATTGCCATTGTAACGAATGTTCTCCTCCTCGTCTGAGGAGGAGCAGGGATCAGACCAAAACGCAGCTGGTGATGAATACATGTTGAATTTATTTAAACAAGACGAACACGAAACACACTTAATAAATTACAAAACAACGTAGACAGACCTGAACATGAGAACTTATAGAACACAAAGAACGCACGAACAGGAACCGACTAAAACAAACGAAACAGTCCCGTGTGGTAACAACACTGACACGGAAGACAATCACCCACAAACAAATGGTGTGAACAGCCTACCTTTATATGGTTCTCAATCAGAGGAAACGTCAAACACCTGTCCCTGATTGAGAACCATATAAGGCTAATTACCAATGAACCTAAACATAGAAACACACAACATAGACTGCCCACCCAGCTCACGTCCTGACCATACTAAACAAAGACAAAATAAAGGAAATAAGGTCAGGAACGTGACAGTAACCCCCCCACCCCCTCAAGGTGCGGACTCCGGCCGCAAAACCTGAACCTATAGGGGAGGGTCTGGGTGGGCATCTGTCCACGGTGGCGGCTCTGGCTCAGGATGTTTTCCCCACCCCACCATAGTCAATCCCCGCTTCCGTAGCCTCCTCCCAATGGCCACCCTCCAAATTAACCCACCTGGATAAAGGGGCAGCTCCGGACTGAGGGGCAGCTCCGGACTGAGGGGCAGCTCCGGACTGAGGGACAGCTCCGGACTGAGGGACAGCTCCGGACTGAGGGACAGCTCCGGACTGAGGGACAGCTCCGGACTGAGGGACAGCTCCGGACTGTCTAACGGCTCTGGCTGGTCATGGCTTGCTGACGGCTCTGGCTGGTCATGGCTGGCTGACGGCTCTGGCTGCTCATGGCTTGCTGACGGCTCTGGCTGCTCATGGCTGGCTGACGGCTCTGGCTGCTCATGGCTGGCGGACGGCTCTGGCTGCTCATGGCTGGCGGACGGCTCTGGCTGCTCATGGCTGGCGGACGGCTCTGGCTGCTCATGGCTGGCGGACGGCTCTGGCAACTCATGGCTGGCAGACGGCTCTAGCGGCTCATGGCTGGCGGACGGCTCTAGCGGCTCCTGTCTGGCGGACGGCTCTAGCGGCTCCTGTCTGGCGAACGGCTCTAGCGGCTCCTGTCTGGCGGACGGCTCTAGCGGCTCCAGTCTGGCGGACGGCTCTAGCGGCTCCTGTCTGGCGGACGGCTCTAGAGGCTCCTGTCTGGCGGACGGCTCTGAAGGCTCCTCACTGACGGACGGCTCTGAACGCTCAGGACAGACGGGCGGCTTTGAAGGCTCAGGAGAGACGGGCGGCTTTGAAGGCTCAGGACAGACGGGCGGCTTTGAAGGCTCAGGACAGACGGGCGGCTTTGAAGGCTCAGGACAGACGGGCGGCTTTGAAGGCTCAGGACAGACGGGCGGCTTTGAAGGCTCCGGACAGACGGGTGGCTTTGAAGGCTCAGGACAGATGGGCGGCTTTGAAGGCTCAGTTGGGCAGACGGGCAGCGCAGTCGGCGCTTGGCAGACGGACAGCTCAGACGGCGTTTGGCAGACGGGCAGTTCAGGCGCCGCTGGGCAGACGTCAGACTCTGGCCGGCAGAGGCGCACTGCAGGCCTGGTGCGTGGTGCCGGAACTGGAGGTACCAGGCTAAGGACACGCACCTTAAGGCTAGTGCGGGGAGCAGCAACAGGACGCACAGGACTCTGGAGACGCACAGGAGGCTTGGTGCGTGGTGCCGGAACTGGTGGTACCGGGCTGGAGACACGCACCATAGGGCTAGTGCGTGGAGGAGGAACAGGGCTCTGGAGACGCACAGGAGGCTTGGTGCGTGGTGCCGGAACTGGTGGTACCGGGCTGGAGACATGCACCATAGGGCTAGTGCGTGGAGGAGGAACAGGGCTCTGGAGACGCACAGGAAGCCTGGTGCATGGTGTTGGCACTGGTGGTACTGGGCTGGGGCGCGGAGGTGGCGCCGGATATACCGGACCGTGCAGGCTTACTGGCTCCCTTGAGCACCGAGCCTGCCCAACCTTACCTGGTTGTATGCTCCCCGTAGCCCGACCAGTGCGGGGAGGTGGAATAACCCGCACTGGGCTGTGTTGGCGAACCGGGGACACCATGCGTAAGGCTGGTGCCATGTATGCCGGCCCGAGGAGACGCACTGGAGACCAGACGCGTTGAGCCGGCTTCATGGCACCTGGCTCAATGCCCAATCTAGCCCTACCAGTGCGGGGAGGTGGAATAACCCGCACCGGGCTATGCACACGTACAGGAGACACCGTGCGCTTTATCGCATAACACGGTGTTTGCCCGTACTCTCGCTCTCCACGATAAGATCGGGAAGTGGGCGCAGGTCTCCTACCAGACTTCGCCACACTACCCTTTACCCCCCCCCCCCCCCCCCCCCCCCCCCCCAACAAATGTTTGGGCTTGAGTCACAGGCTTCCGTGCTAGCCGCGTACCTTCATAACGCCGGTTCCTCTCTCCGGTTGCCTCTGCTCTCCTAGCTGCCCCCTGTTCCCATGGGAGGCGATCTTTTCCAGCCAGGATCTCCTCCCAAGTGTAGCAACCCTTGCCGTCCAAAACCCCCTCCCATGTCCATTCCTCCTTCGTGCGCTGCTGCTGCTTTCTCCACCGCTGCTTGGTCCTTGGTTGGTGGGTGATTCTGTAACGAATGTTCTCCTTCTCGTCCGAGGAGGAGCAGGGATCAGACCAAAACGCAGCTGGTGATGAATACATGTTGAATTTATTTAAACAAGACGAACACGAAACACACTTGATAAATTACAAAACAACAAAACAATGTAGACAGACCTGAACATGACAACTTATAGAACACAAAGAACGCACAAACAGGAACCAACTAAAACAACACTGACACGGAAGACAATCACCCACAAACAAACGGTGTGAACAGCCTACCTTTATATGGTTCTCAATCAGAGGAAACGTCAAACACCTGTCCCTGATTGAGAACCATATAAGGCTAATTACCAATGAACCTAAACTTAGAAACACATAAAATAGACTGCCCACCCAGCTCACGTCCTGACCATACTAAACAAAGACAAAATAAAGGATGTCACGCCCTGGCCTTAGTATTCTTTGTTTTCTTTATTATTTTAGTGAGGTCAGGGTGTGACATGGGGAATGTTTGTGTTTTGTCGGTTTTGGGTGATTATATGGTAAAGGGGGTGTTGGGTGTAGTGTATGGGTTTGTGTTGAGTGCATGTGTCTAGCTGTGTTTATGTTGGTTTAGTTTTCTAGGAGAGTCTATGGTTGCCTGAATGAGTTCCCAATTAGAGACAGCTGATTTCTGTTGTCTCTGATTGGGAGCCATATTTAGGGTAGCCATAGGCTTTCATTTGATGTGGGTAATTGTCTATGTTATACGTTTGTAGCCTGTGTGTGCACTTCGTTCTTAGCTTCACGATCGTTTTCTTGTTTTGTTTAGTGTATAAGTGTTTTTGTTTCGTTTTGCCTTCGTATTCATTAAAAGGAATATGGTTTATTTTCCTACTGCTGCGTTTTGGTCCATCAATCCTCCACACGATCGTGACAGAATTACCCACCAATACAGGACCAAGCGGCATGTAAAGCGGCAACAGGACCCACCTACACAGGATTCTTGGACATGGGAGGAGATACTGGATGGTAAGGGGCCGTGGGCACAACCGGGAGAATATCGCCTTCCTCGTGAAGAGCTGGAGGCAGCTAAAGCCGAGAGGAGGCGATATGAGGAGGCAGCACGGAGACAAGGCTGGAAGCCCGTGAGTACAACCCAAAAATTTCTTGGGGGGGCCTTAAAGGGAGTGTGGCGAAGTCAGGTAGGACACCTGCGCCTACTCCCTGTACTTACCGTGGAGAGCGAGAGTACGGGCAGACACCGTGTTACGCAGTAGAGCGCACGGTGTCTCCTGTACGCGTGCATAGCCCGGTTCGGTACATTCCAGCTCCACGTATCGGCCGGGCTAGACTGAGCGTTGAGCCGTATGTCATGAAGCCGGCCCAACGCATCTGGTCACCAGTGCGTCTCCTCGGGCCGGCGTACATGGCACCAGCCTTACGCATGGTGTCCCCGGTTCGCCTACATAGCCCGGTGCGGGTTTTTCCACCTCCCTGCACTGGTCAGGCGACGGGGAGCATACAACCAGGTAAGGTTGAGCAGGCTCGGCGCTCAAGGGAGCCAGTACGCCTGCACGGTCTGGTATTTCCGCCGCCACCTCCCCGCCCCAACCCAGTACCACCAGTGCCTCCTCCACGCACTAGCCCTATGGTGCGTGTCTCCAGCCCTTTACCACCAGTGCCTAAACCACGCACCAAGCCTCCTGTGTGTCCCCAGAGTCCTGTGCGTCCTGTTGTTGCTCCCCGCACTAGCCCTGAGATGCGTGTCCCCAGCCCGGTACCACCAGTCCCGGCACCACGCACCAGGCCTACAGTGCGCCTCAGCCGGCAAGAGTCTGCCGTCTGCACAGCGATGCCTGAACTGCCCGTCTGCCAAGCGCCATCTGAGCCATCCGTCTACCCAGCGCCATCTGAGCCATCCGTCTACCCAGCGCCATCTGAGCCATCCGTCTACCCAGCGCCATCTGAGCCATCCGTCTGCCCCGAGCCATCAGAGCCGCCCGTCTGTCCCGAGCCGTCAGAGCCGTTCGTCAGTCAGGAGCCGCTAGAGCCATTCGTCAGACAGGATCTGCCAGAGCCGCCAACCAGACAGGATCTGCCAGAGCCGCCAACCAGACAGGATCTGCCAGAGCCGCCAACCAGACAGGATCTGCCAGAGCCGCCAACCAGACAGGATCTGCCAGAGCCGTCAGCCATCCATGAGCAGCCAGATCCGTCAGCCAGCCATGAGCAGCCAGATCCGTCAGCCAGCCATGAGCAGCCAGATCCGTCAGCCAGCCATGAGCAGCCAGATCCGTCAGCCAGCCATGAGCAGCCAGATCCGTCAGCCAGCCATGAGCAGCCAGATCCGTCAGCCAGCCATGAGCAGCCAGATCCGTCAGCCAGCCATGAGCAGCCAGATCCGTTAGCCAGCCATGAGCAGCCAGATCCGTCAGCCAGCCATGGGCCGTCCCTCAGTCCGGAGCTGCCGTCCCTCAGTCCGGAGCTGCCGTCCCTCAGTCCGGAGCTGCCGTCCCTCAGTCCGGAGCTGCAGTCTCTCAGTCCGGAGCTGCAGTCCCTCAGTCCGGAGCTGCCGTTCCTCAGTCCGGAGCTGCCCCTTATCCTGGTGCTGCCCCTTATCCTGGTGCTCTCCCTTACCCTGGTACTGCCCCTTACCCTGGTACTGCCCCTTACCCTGGTACTGCCCCTTACCCTGGTACTGCCCCTTAGTCCGGAGCTGCCCCTTAGTCCGGAGCTGCCCCTTAGTCCGGAACTGCCCCTTAATGCAGTGGGGTTAATGTGGAGGGGGGGGTCATTTGGAGGAAGCTAAGGAGGCGGTTAGGGACTGTGGTGGGGTGGGGACCACGACCAGTGCCGGAGCCGCCACCGTGGAAGGAAGCCCACCCAGACCCTCCCCTAGACTGTGTAATGGTGCGCCCGGAGTTCGCACCTTAAGGGGGGGGTTATGTCACGCCCTGGCCTTAGTATTCTTTGTTTTCTTTATTATTTTAGTTAGGTCAGGGTGTGACATGGGGAATGTTTGTGTTTTGGCGGTTTTGGGTGATTATATGGTAAAGGGGGTGTTGGGTGTAGTGTATGGGTTTGTGTTGAGTGCATGTGTCTAGCTGTGTTTATGTTGGTTTAGTTTTCTAGGAGAGTCTATGGTTGCCTGAATGAGTTCCCAATTAGAGACAGCTGATTTCTGTTGTCTCTGATTGGGAGCCATATTTAGGGTAGCCATAGGCTTTCATTTGATGTGGGTAATTGTCTATGTTATACGTTTGTAGCCTGTGTGTGCACTTCGTTCTTAGCTTCACGATCGTTTTCTTGTTTTGTTTAGTGTATAAGTGTTTTTGTTTCGTTTTGCCTTCGTATTCATTAAAAGGAATATGGCTTATTTTCCTACTGCTGCGTTTTGGTCCATCAATCCTCCACACGATCGTGACAAAGGAAATAAGGTCAGGAACGTGACAGCCATGTTTCAAATCAAAACCAGCAGTCACTGGTGAGATCAGTGTGTCAGTGTGGTATTCAAAACTCCACAGCTGAAACAAAATAACACTGTCCATAGAAAGTTTATGGAAGAAAAACTGAGCACTGTGAAAGAGGTAAAAAATATATACTATAATAACTGCATGTTTACAACAACATTGGTTGGCTTGACTGTCATCTGTATGCTATGTATTTAAGAAATGCATAACTTATGCAAGGCTTACGATCATTCAAATCAATTGTTATTTGTCACATACTTTGTAAACAGCAGATGTCGACGAACAGTGAAATGCTTACTTAGGGACCCTTCCCAACAATGCAGAGAGAAAGAAAATAGAGAAATAATAGAAAAGTAAAAAAAGTAATAATAAAAGTAATAATAAATACACGAGTAACGATGAATTGGCAACATGCACAGATGTTGTGACTTTACTTTCATTAATCTGATGACTGTTATTTATTTAATCAAATAACTATGTTTTTTAATGTTTATATTTATTTAACCTTTATTTAACTAGGCAAGTCAGTTATGAACAAATTCTTATTTTAATTGTTACCCGATTAAATGAATCATGTAACAATTAACTCATTAATATATATAATAAAGTCAGCTCTTGATCTTCTGAGGCTTCTCAGAGAGAGAGAGAGAGAGAGAGAGAGATTCACACAAATCAATGCATATTATTATCGTGTATATATTTCAGAACTATCCTCACAGTAGTCAAATAGTTTTGCCGAACCGCCGCCCGTTTGGAATAAGAAATCATGAATGTATCTACGTGTGACTGCCTTTGTTTTCTGTTTATCTCTGTCGGGAACAAGCCCACCTTAGGAAGGTTGTTGGCCTTTCAGCAGCAAGATTGTATGGCTCTGACTGTCCGAAAGGGGTCCCCCCTTTCTTGTCTTCCACTGTTGTTCACTCTGGAAGATAGCTAGCCAGCCGTGTCAACGGTTCCCATTATGTGATGAGCATAGTAGGATAGTCTCACTTAGATCAGCTAATCAGCTGTCTCAGTGATTGTCTGAGAGGGGAGTTTGTTTTCTACCTTGTGTTGGTATTCAGGATTCGGACCACAATGGACATGAGCTGCAGCTCACCGTCTTTCTGGTCTTAAGGAAGGAGAGTTTATTTCTTCACCTCATGTTGAGGTTCAAAGTTCAAACCACTTCAAACGTGTAGCTCCTGCCTCACATATCCTGGTCTCTGAGATTCAGTGTTTAAACCACTTTAGACGTGGGCTGCAACTCCCCGACTTTTCTGGTCTGAAATGTTAACTCTCAGCCAGTCCTTTTAAGCACTCTGGTCGAAAAGGATGGTCCCATCATGCTGAAACACTCTTCTGACCTCACTCGGGGCATGGCTACTTACTATGCACAAAGTTATGTAAAACTATTTTATCTTATGGCTCATAAAATCATGTACTTATCTTAACAATAATAATTTCTTCATTTTTCATATTACTTGCACATTGTATTGGATGGAAACTTGACAGATAAAGTGGACATACTTTCCAAGTTACAGTATTTCGTCCATACCATATTTAATGGCATCACAAAATAAAAAACAATATGACATTTGTTTTCTACAGCTCTCCACTGACCATTCCACACATTCTTATGTTTAAATTATTGTTTCCAGTATTCACGTTTGACCGCGTTAAAGTTTCGGGCAGGAAAACTGTCTGTGGAACAAAGGCACATTGCGATGCGCATTTGAAGAGGGAGCGAGAGAGTCTTCTTCTACCTTAATTTACAACAGGGTGTGGATGTGTTAAAACCCCCACACCAGTTCCCTCCTCCCCTCTCCTGTGGGTGAGAGAAGGTCTGGTTACTGTCAGCCATTGCCAAGCTGATCTGACCCATTCTGATCCTCATAGGACAGTACCTGAGTACCTGTGCCTAGTCAATGTGTAGGGGTACAAGGTAATTGAGGAAGATACACAATATATATAAAAGTATGTGGACACCCCTTCAAATGAGTGGATTAAGCTATTTCTTCCGCAACCGTTGCTGACAGGTGTATAAAATTGAGCAAACAGCCATGCAATCTCCATAGACAAACATTGGCAGTAGAAGGGCCTTAATGAAGAGCTCAGTGACTTTCAACGTGGCACCGTCATAGGATGCCACCTTTTCAACAAACCAGTTCGTTAAATTTCTGCCCTGCTAGAGCTGCCCTGGGCAACTGTAAGTGCTGTTATTATGAAGTGGAAACGTCTAGGAGCAACAATGGCTCAGCCGCGAAGTGGTTGGCCACACAAGCTCACAGAACGGGACCGCAGAGTGCTGAAGCACGTAGCACTTACAAATCGTCTGTCCTTGGTTGTAACACTCACTACCGACTTACAAACTGCCTCTGGATGCAATGTCAACATAATAACTGTTTGTTGGGAGCTTTATGAAATGGGTTTCCATGACCGAGCAGCCACACACAAGCCTAAGATCTCCATGAGCAATGTCAAGCTTTGGCTGGACTGGTGTAAAGCTCGCCACCATTGGACTCTGGAGCAGCGGAAACTCGTTCTCTGAAGTGATGAATTACACTTCACCATCTGGCAGTTCAACGGACTAATCTAAGTTTGGCGTATGCCAAGAGAACGCTACCTGCCCCAATGCATAGTGACAAATGTAGAGTTTGGTGGAGGAGGAATAATGGTCTGGGGCTGTTTTTCATGGTTCGGGCTAGGCCCCATAGTTCCAGTGAAAGGAAATCTTAACGCTACAGCATACAATTACATTCTAGAAGATTCTGTGCTTCCAACTTTGTGGCAACAGTTTGGGGAAGGCCCTTTCTTGTTTTAGCATGACAATGCCCCCATGCACAAAGCGAGGTACATACAGAAATGGTTTGTCGAGATTGGTGTGGTAGAACTTGACTGGCCTGCACAGAGCCCTGACCTCAACCCCATCGAACACCTTTGGGATGAATTGGAACACCAACTGCGAGCCAGGCCTAATCGCCCAACATCAGTGCCTGACCTCACTAATGCTTTTGTGGCTGATTGGATGCAAGACCCCTCAGAAGAAGCTGTTCAGTGTTCTTTTGGTTCCAAACTTGATGCATCAGTACCGCTTGCTGTGAAGAGAGAAAAGTCTATGACTTGGGTGATTGGAGTCTTTGACAATTTTTTGGGCCTTCCTCTGACACTGCCTGGTATTGAGGTCCTGGATGGCAGGAAGCTCGGCACCACTAATGTACTGACTCTACGACCTACCCCCTGTAGCGCCTTGTAGTCGGATGTCAAGCAGTGTCCATACCAAGCAGTGATGTAGCCATGTCAACATAATAACTGTTTGTTGGGAGCTTTATGAAATGGGTTTCCATGACCGAGCAGCCACACACAAGCCTAAGATCACCATGAGCAATGCCAAGCTTCGGCTGGACTGGTGTAAAGCTTGGCTCTCAATGGTGCAGATGTAGAACATTTTGAGGATCTGAGGTTCTGAGCGCCCATGAGAAATCTTTTCAGCCTCCTGAGAGGGAAGAGGCATTGTCATGAATGTATTGTTGTGTGTGGACCATGATAGATCTTCCGTGGACACCGAGGAACTTGAAGCTCTCAAACCAAGCTCTTCATCCAATGCAGATCAGCATGCAGCAAAACCTACTGTTCTACAATAAGGTTTCTTTCTTTCTAGAGTAATTGGAGAACTTACTTTACTAGCTTTGTTGGTGACTTAATTTCTTCCCTGACGTTATTATGATTATTTATTTGAGGTATGCCGTATATGACTTCATTGCCATGATGGATGTCTTGCTGCACTTTCAATGCCATGCTTGTTTTTATGTGCACTTTGGAGAATGCATCACCATAATTAGATCATTTCTCTTATAAGTGAGCTGAATGAAAAGTCATTAGTGTGAAGCAACGCAGACTGGAGGATTGTGTTACACTCTTTCACAACACCATTCATCAGAAAGCGTCACAAACTCAATTCATTAGTTTGTTGACGTGGTGTGACTGGCATTGAGTGAAGGGAGAGTTAGTTAACATTAGCCTACAGGTATTACATTGCATATTTGATCATATTGCAGTAACCAGGGTGGTCTCAGCATTAAGCCTCCACTTCATCCACTTGTCTTGAGATGTTTCCCTTTCACTTATAATAACAGCAGTGTGCATGTGACCATCCCACAGACCTGGTGGATTTTTAAAGAAAACCCTTGGCACATATTTAAAGGCAAGTGATCTGGTCAATCACTGAGGAGAGCAATAGTGAATCCGTTCTCCAAGGAGAGGGCACACTTCACAGTGCACAAGGGAACAAACATGACTATATTAGGCAACAATTTTGTCAATGTGTCTTTTGAATGTATGTATCCTAGTGGAGGTAGTTGCAGCTAGCGTCATGCAAGGATGCAGAGTTCATAGGGTGCCTTCCAGGTTATTCTAGGCGTCTCCCTCTCTATAGGCCCCTTTCCATGTATCCTGGCCTGGGACTCTCCAGTGTCAAGTGACTGTCGCTGTCCACGCTGTTCTGGTGCTGAAAATACGCCTCAATGGGGCTGAATTGGTTGTTTGTTTATTTACTGCCAATGAAACCCAACAGATAAAAGTGAGCTATAGATAGCCTGCTGTAACCCGATGGTATCATTGACAGTATTGTCCCAGATTGTGTGGCTGGTGTAAACAAGTGTTGTATTGAGAGGCAATCCAGCATTGTCTGTACTTTACTTTGCTCCTGTAAGTCACTCTGAATAAGAGCTTCTGCTAAATGACTAAAATGTAAATATAAACTTCCTGAGGTGAAAAAAGTACTTAATCAGCAATCTCCCCATGACTTTGAAAGGCTTTGAAGGACATGCTGTCTCCCCCTCTCACGAGGCTAATTCATTAGCTAGTGTTAAATTTGAGCAAGACTATGTGATTTATCAAATACACCCACGTATAAAATACATCTAGCATAGCCTAGGCTACTGGCTATTTAGCTTTAAGCGCAACAGTATGGTTCTCATTCATGAGGTATTGGGAGTGATTTCAGGAAGTGCATTTGGCCATTGTGCAACCAGTGAATATTTCACGACTCTTATGGCCATTGCGCGTGTTCCTAAAATAACCCACCATCAGCATTTCTCCATCTTCCCCCTTCAACCAGCACATGGTTACAGTCAAGTAGGCGGCACCGATAGTGTAGTTAGAACTTGGTATGCAAGCACATCAGACAGCCGCAGGTTGCTGCTATTGCAGCAGGAGCAATAGGACTAGTCACGGATCTGAGGTTAATAAGTGGGAGAAATGGCTTGAGATTAAACCCCCAAAAAAGCAACGAGAGATGAGCAATATCTGACAGTCTTGTTGGAAATTGCTGCAGTGCTCTTTTTCCAGGTGTAGTGTATTATCATACAGATTGAATAAACTGGTTAACGGAGTCTCATGTCACATGTGCTTCATAGGAAGAAACGGGGCATCTGCAAGCTGGATCTGGAGGAGGATGCTGCGGCAAATGATACACAGAGGGCTCAAAGCTTCTTTCTACTGGCTGGGCTTATTTGTTAGTAGGCATCCGGTTTTTTTCCTAACCGTTCCCGCAGTCTTAACCATCATTTTCGGATCTACAGTGCTGAGCAGATTCAAGCCCGAAACGGACCTCGAGATACTGGTTGCCCCGACCCACAGCTTTGCTAAAGTAGAGCGGAGTCTTGCGAACAGCCTTTTCCCCATCGACCAGTCAAAAAACAAGCTGTATTCCGACCTGCACACCCCCGGCAGATATGGCAGACTGATTCTACTGGCTAAGTCTGGGGGAAATATATTGGAGCTAGCCGACCAGGTCCTGCAGGTTCACAAGCAGGTGTTGGATTTGAGTGTTAATTACAAGGGATTCAATTACACTTTCGCTCATCTCTGTGTCCTGAGCCATCAGGATAAGCGATGCATCTTGGATGATATAATTACGATATTCGAAGATATCCGTTTAGCTATTCTGTCGAATTATACTTTCTCGAAGGTGCCCGTGAGCTATCCAAATACAACCTTAAAGGTAAGAAGGCGAGAATTCGGTTTTATTATAGTAAAATGATAGGCTACAATGTTTATGTTGGCCGCAAGCATCAATTACCGATTTTAGTGTCAGAGAACGTGACTGACACGCTGTGTTATTTAAAAAAAAGAAGAATTACTTGGATTAGCAGTGGGACAATGTTTCTGTAATGAGACCATAACCCACTGTCTGAAACCTGCAATAATTTCTCAATGAACGCAATAGTTGTATTCACTAAGCCTATTATGTAGGCTGCTGATGTCTTCATTTCAGGGAGTCAAGGCAAGGAAACACTCAGAATAGATTGATTGAATTGCCGGTGTGTAGGCTAGTTGTTAGCTGCAGGTTGTGAATTGGCGGCACAGCCCTGCACTGCTCCAGTATACAGGGAATGTCCCCCTTCCTATTCTGATGCAGTGTCTTTCTCCCTCTCCTGCACATATATAATGACATAGCTGATAGACTAGTATGGGCCTGCATCCCGTCTTCCCCTGTAAAATATTGTTATGCCTCCTAAATGTATGCTGTGATTGCAGCCCTCTGCAGATGTATGGCTAGGCTGCTAGGCTACCTCTGCCCATGTCATTTTAAACAGTAGGTTATAAATTAGGTTTATATTTTAATCAGCTGTTACACAGTTACAACAGGTAGCCTAATTTTACAACAGGTGACCAGATCTGTTGCTAGTAACATGGCACTTTGAGCCCATTAAATTAATGAGTGTAGATAGAGCCTTAGGTAATAATCTACCTTGAGTGAGAGTCATTATGCTGGGTAACATGAGTAGCCTAGTCACTGAGTGGAAAACTGTACTGTACTAAATAATGCTTTTGCTACACAGAGCATCTTAAATTGCAAGGCACATGTCTAGCTACTGTGTCTCCTCCAATATGAGCATTTCTAGTGTGAGCTAGCTAATCCTCCTGCACAAGGCCTAGCTGTGTAATGCACTTGGGCCTGCTCTGTTCATTCATACTGGGCTATCCCTAAATCACTTCTAGACAGCACATCCTACTACTGTTCATTCCTCTGCATCCAAGGCCACGGTCTCCATGCATTACTATTGCAGCTAGTTGCCTGATTCCCTATATGTCTCTGGCCCTTGTGCACCCTTTGCCACCAAACCCTTTCACCTCATCGGGGTAAAAGGCTTCCGTTTTAAAAGTTGGAATATACTGACCATATACTGACCTTCTTTTCAACCCCGCTTTGGAAGATACTTCCATGGCGCCATGCGTTGTGTGGTGTCGTCTGCATCATTGATATTCCCCGTCTGTCTGAGCTGAATGTCTTGACACATTTGTTGCTCTTCATTCAGTGCT
Source organism: Salvelinus fontinalis (assembly GCF_029448725.1). Taxonomy (NCBI): domain Eukaryota; kingdom Metazoa; phylum Chordata; class Actinopteri; order Salmoniformes; family Salmonidae; genus Salvelinus; species Salvelinus fontinalis. The sequence continues at coordinate 17,051,511 of NC_074691.1, forward strand.
GTGATATCAGCTGGTGGCTTTATTCATGTGCTTACTAGTCTGATGCTAAAACAAGCCACGTCACTGTACTACCAACGTTTACATCGCTGGTCGGTATGTCAGACTTTCATGTCGTCTGCTTGTTAGAGGAGTCTTTGTGGTGTGGGGTTGGCTATAATGTCCAGGCCCACTGTTTTAACAAGCTCTTACTGATTACCCCATCTACATGATAATGATAGGGAATGAATGGCAGTAATACCAGGCAATTCCCTGTTCTGCTGACAGTGCAAGTGATATTTAATGACAATACCCCATGGAATCATTCATTTTCTGACGTTAGAGTTGTACAATCAACATCAAGTATTGTATTGAAGCGATCCAGGATTGTCTGTACAGTACAGTAGCCTGCAGATTACAAATAGTGATCAAATCAGACCATCTAGGGCCCTTGTCCGAATTGAACAAACAATGCTCTATTACATTTGCATAATTTCACAATTGGCTGACAAGTTAACTGTTCCCCCACTTGTCTATGAGATCCATCTTCTCTGGAGGACAGTTAAGTGGTGTCCTATATCTCATCTCCACATATCAGTCACCTTCTGGGGGAATGAATATCACTGCATCCCTATACTAGTGGCGCACCGATCTGATAGGACAAAATATGCCTTTCTAAAAACAACTAGGCAGCCAGTGATTGGTTTAATGTATGTCTTATTCAACAGTGTTTTAGGAATCATACAGTACAGTGCATGTGCTCTGATTCTGTAGTAGCTGTAGTAATCAGACATGTTCAGGCATGATTCCCAGATACACAATTTACTATAGTATAAATGATGGGAATAGTTTATCATAGTGCAATTTTACTATTGCTTAGTAAATATGATATTATAACATTATTTATCTTACCGTAAAATGTATTAAATGTGTCATTATCTCTCCTGCAGGGAATTCATGCATTATGTAATGGTTGATTGATGGGTCACAGTGTTCAAATCATTCACAAGGTAATCATAATCCAAAAACATAACCGACTGTTGGTATTTCAGGCGACAGAAACCAAACAGCATATCTCCAGCTATGCTCTGTAGGTACTTGAGATTCCTCTGTCAGTGTGTCTGATAGTATCCTGTCTGCTGTGCTCCATCTCCCAGGACGGTCGTGTGTCTTTCATCGGCCACCAGCTGGGTGGAGTGGCCTTCTCGCCCAACAGCCGAGACCAGCAGGTGAAGTTTGCCCGGGCCGTCCAGATCACCTACTACCTCCGCAATCATGGCCCGGTGGTTCAGGACGTCATCGCAGAGAAATGGGAGAATGCCTTCTGCGCCCTCATCACGCGCCTGTCCACGCTCAGCGAGGACCTGCACATCCAGTCTCTCACCTCCTTCAGCCTGTGGAGGGATTTCCACCAGACGGGCGTGCTGGCTAAAGGGGAGGTACTGGTCAGCATGGTGCTCCTCCTGCTGGCAGCCACCATCTCCAGCTCCATGAGGGACTGCCTGAGGGGGAAGCCCTTCCTGGGTCTACTGGGTGTGCTCACCATAGCCATCGCCAACGTGACTGCAGCTGGCATCTTCTTCATCTCCGACGGGAAGTTTAACTCCACGCTGCTGGGGATCCCCTTCTTTTCCATGGGTGAGTCTGGAGCTGCTTAGTCTTATCAGGGGAAGGCATGTTGCTGATTGGGGAGAGGATTAGGGTAATTGGCTGCTGTGGGCTTCCTCGAAGAGGGCCACCCCTTCCTCCACTGATTGTTTTCAGTTTGTTTTGGTGGGAGTGTGTTGAATTGTGTTTGTGTGTGTGTATGTGTGTGTGTATGTGTGTGTGTGTGTGTATATGTGTGTGTGTATGTGTGTGTGTATGTGTGTGTATATGTGTGTATATGTGTGTGTGTGCCTGCCCTGCATATATGTGAGTGTATCTAACATCATTACAACAATGCTCGATATTTCCCAAATAATCATCAGATAAATGTTTTAATCAACTATTAAATCACAATTAAATTCATTGTATTACGTATGTTACAAAGCACTACTGTACATCATCTAATGGCTGCAATAAAAAAGCCTGATTATTTATTTTTTGTATGAAAACTTTGAACTGAGTTATGATAATCTTAACAATCACAAATTGCAGGCTACTTATAACATTTATATTTTCTAAATAGATAAACTCTTTATGAAAGTGCATCTACAAACATCTCCATCTTAATTGTCCCATTGTCTGTGGAGGGTAATACAAGTTTCCTGGCAGAGTTTTTACTCAAACCATTCTAAGCCACAGTATCACAAGGCGATCTCCTGTGTATATGTGGTTTTCTGCCATATACAGTAACCTATTTTCCCAGTCTGAAAGGTTCAGAAGTCCGTCAATCCCTGGAGCCTGACTAAACTACTCTGACGTAAATAAAGTAAGAAGCAGGAACAGGAGGCAGAGGCATCTTGGTGACCTGCAGGTTGTGTCTCACCAGGGAAAGGGAGGAGGAGAGACAGAGTCAGGGAGGAATGGCGGGAGGATAGACATAGGCAGGGAGGAACTTAATTAAAGGGGCAATCTGCAGTTGCTACAACCATTTTTTGTACTTATAAATTAATGATATGTACCCATTTATTCATGAAGAAAATAACTTATTAATGTCTCATGAGCTTAGTTCAACTGTTGTACCCCATCAGAACTCAAAATATAAGCTTGTTTTACTCCAATGTTAGTTAACAATGTAATTTTAAACAAACACTATGCAGCTTTAAAACATGGTTAAAACTAATGTTGATATTGTGGATGGTCAGTCCTTGCATCCATAGCTCAGTCTATTAATTTGAGAGTAGTTACATTTCTCCAGCCCCATCCCTCAGCTTTTACCGAAATAGAGAGCGCTTTGTTATTGTTTCAACTGCTAATTGCTGCTTTAAATCACTAAATACATGTGACAGGTCCTCTGAGACTAAAGATTTCCACCACCAGGGATGACACTGTAGTTTCTCACAAAGTAAACAAAGACTGTACTTGACTCCATCCTTGTACAAAATTTGTTTTGTAGTTATCCTCGAAATGAATGCAACATGATTATTGCCAGACTCAAAGTCCAAATGATATTTTAGTTCTGTGATGTTAAATCATCTGACGAATTGTACTTAACCAATCAACGATAATCTTTTTGGACTGGGCCAACCCCCATGAGGGCAGTCGACTCTCACCACATGTCAGTGGACAACTGTAAGATGAGACAGACGGACAATCTTAACACAGTGCACCTTTTCATGTATTTTACCAACTATGTCCAACTGGGATGTCATCTTAGTGAAGCCAATTACTGTATCGCTGAGCTTGTCAGTTCTCGTCTCCCTGGGTAGATAGTTAACTGGAGGAAAAGAGGGAGAGAGAAGGCTTTGTGCCAGGACTCATGAAACGTACATGGCACCACTGGCAGGGTACTGCCTGTTGTTCTCTCCACCAAATGAGCTGTGGACATTCACCTTACCTACTGTACTGTAACTCACACACTATTCACTTTGCTGTAAATGAGTACTTACTTTCTGCAGTTCTTCTGAACCCACTGTTTTACAACATGTGTTATTCTTTGTCCTAGAAAGATTTCACTCTCACTACTAAAACATAAATCATTGTCAACAAATTGTTTTAAAGGACCAAATTAAAAAGTGTTGACGCTGTGTGTATGCTTAGCAGAATGGTTTTGCAGGCAGGCACGGTGGCCTTTGTGGGAGTTTTACTCCATTTAAAAGTAATTGATCCTGTTTTGTGACTACTGAACACTACCCTTGAAGAACTGGTAAAAGCCTACACCTAGTATCTAAACCATGCCTCCTAAATCTTGTCCACAGTCAGATCAATCACAGTGAATGCTCTACAGGAAGTCCTTTCTGATTTACAGAGTTTGCATTTTCCTTTCTGGAAAACATCATTCTGGAGGAATTGATTTTATCCCACAGGCTAAGACGAATAGTGACACTGGACACGGCTGGTTACAGGCACACAATGTGGTGAACACTGGTCCTCTGAGACCCAGCTGGCCGCTGATGGACTGGAACACTGATGACACGTTCATTAATATTATTGTCATGAGCGTAGGATGATGATGATTATGGATGTGACAATTTCTCAGCCATTATGATTAAGGCCATAGTATCATGACACAAGGCGAGACCCAGATGCAGACACAGGAGGCAGATGGTTGGAGTCTTACAATATTTTTTAATCCAATAAGGCAAGAGAATGGTCGTGAACAGGCAAAAGGGTCAAAACCAGTTCAGAGTCCAAAAGGTACCGAAGGACAGGCAGAATCAAGGTCAGGGCAGGCAGGATGATCAGGCAGGCGGGAAAGTAGTCCAGTCAGGCAGGGGTCAAAACCGGGAAGACTATCAAAAGAGAATAGCAAAAGGAGTACGGGGAAAACACGCTGGTTGACTTGACTAAACATACAAGACGAACTGGCACAGAGAGACAGGAAACACAGGGATAAATACACTGGGGAGAATAAGCAACACCTGGAGGGGGTGGAGACAATCACAGGAACAGGGGAAACAGATCAGGGCGTGACACATAGGGAATACAATATTCTTTAGGGCTTGATTAGCAAGAACCTTTGAATTGTACTCAGATTAGTGTCCAGGAACAGTCCTATCAGAGAGTGATTGCAGCAGATATGAGAAACATTCTGAGAGAACTCCACAGTGAATCAATGTCAGGATGAGGGGATGATTTTATTTTAGTGTATGTCAATGCAGACAGTTGTTCCATGTACAGTATACAGTATGGTCGATTTAGAACCGTTTTAATTTTCGAGTGGCGACACTGAAGATACAAGATACGTATATATATTTTGTTGGCAAAAGTCTGTCCACCAGGACCAATGAGAATGGAGAAGGAAGCGGTGGGAAATGCTACAACTGATGTGTTTGGTACCTAATGAGCACACTGAATAATAAGCATGAGTGGAAGTGGGATTTACAGAGAAGAGGGAATAAGTAAACACTGTAGTATAGCTGGTTGAGGATTGATTTTCATTAGTAGTGTGTTGGTTATTATCATTCATGATCAAAAAGTCCATGGAATGAATGGATAATGTCGATACACCACTGAAGAAGAAATCACCACATTTACTCATTCCACGTAACACATTGATTCCTAAGAGCAGTCAAAGCAATATAATGTAGGTTCACAGGCAGCTGATGCACTTCTTGGGCCTGTTTGTCACCACTGTTGCGTCACAGACAAGTCATTTGTATTCAGTGCTGTCACGTTCCTGACCTTATTTCCTTTGTTTTGTCTTTGTTTAGTATGGTCAGGGCGTGAGTTGGGGTGGGCATTCTATGTTATGTGTTTCTATGTTGGGTTCATTTTCAATTAGCCTGTTTTCGTTCGTTTGTTCACGTCGTTTATTTGTTTTGTATTTTGTCAAGTGTGTTTTTCGTCTTCGTTGCTTTATTAAAAGATATGTATTCAACCACGCTGCGTTTTGGTCCGATCCATGCTCCTCTTCAGACGAGGAGGAAGACGAGCGTTACAAGTGCTGTGCTGCTGCTGCCACCAACCTTGAGTCAATGGCCTCAGATAGGGTATGTGTGATACAGACAGACACTTGGTGGGTGTGGCACGCTACCAGAGACAGTCCAGATAGCTCCTCCTCAGTACGTCAGCTCATTGATCCAACTCATTACTGTTATTGGCCTTAGACTGAGGAGGATTGTGTGCTATATGCACACAAACATGGATGCACGTAGACCCATTGCCTCCAGGACACATACATTGCAATTTTGTTTAAATACATACATAAGGGCGCTCCAGCCTGTGACGCCTCCACATATGATTTAAGAAAATCATCAATGATAACACAATGAAGCTTATAAGCTTATTTACATTGTGGTCCAATACATTTTGTTCAAAACATACACTTTCCGATCCAATAAATTGACATCTTTCGGAGAGTAAAAGTGAGAGAGCCTTTCTGTGTGTGGTCACACATGCACACATGCTCACACATGCACTACCCACTCGCACATGCACGAGCACACTAGCAGGCAGCCCCTGTCCTGTTTAAAATTGTAAACATGACAGGGGCTGTGTGGTCATGGCAAACATGTTCAAGTTGCTCCGGGAAGGAATATGACAGTGTCCCCCCCAATCAGTGAGCGAGACCACACACAGGCATGCTCTCTCACTCTTTCTCTCACAAACACAACCACACACACAGAGAGAGAGAGAGATTCACACAAATCAATGCACCTCGTAGAGCAGACCGAAAGATGTAAATGTATTGGATCGGAAAGTGTATGTGTTGAACAAAATGTATTGATCTGCTCCTGCTCAAAGGAGAGAGAAAAATATTCAGGGAGACATTAAAGCCATTCTGATAGAGCTACTTATCGCTAATGTCCTCAAGCATGACATATAGCATGTCATTAAAAACTTCTTAAGGCTAGGTGTCCCGCTAGCGACAACTTCCGGTGAAACTGGAGGGTGTGCAACTCAAATAAATAATCATAAAAATTATGGATTTTAAACATTTAGGTACATACAAGTGTCTTATATCGGATAAAAGTTTAAATTCTTGTTAATCTAACTGCACTGTCCAATTTACAGTAGGCTTTACAGCGAGAGCATGTGTAACGGTAGTCATATTCCTCGGACGAGGAGAGGCGAGACGGATGGGACCAATACGCGGAGTGGTTAGTGTTCATAATGATTTAATAACAAAACTGAACACTGAATTACAAAACAAATAAACGAAGTGCAGAAACCTATACAGTACCGTGTGGTAAAAAACACAAACACGGAAACAAACACCCACAAAACACACGTGAAACCCAGGCTGCCTAAGTATGATTCTCAATCAGGGACAACGATTGACAGCTGCCTCTGATTGAGAATCATACCAGGCCGAACACAAAAATCCCAACATAGAAAATCAACCATAGACAAACCCATCCAACTCACGCCCGGACCAACTAAAATAAATACAAGTCAAAGGAAAACAGGTCAGGAACGTGACAGAACCCCCCCCCCCCTTAAGGTGCGAACTCCGGGCGCACCACCATAAATTCTAGGGGAGGGTCTGGGTGGGCGTCTGTCCACGGTGGCGGCTCTGGCGCGGGACGTGGACCCCACCTTAACAATGTCTTTGTCCGCCTCCTTACTCGCCCCCGTGGCCTCCTCCTAACAACCACCCTCCATGTACGCAGCACCGGACTGAGGGGCAGCTCCGGACTGAGGGGCAGCTCCGGACTGAGGGGCGGATCCTGGCTGGCTGGCTCTGGCGGATCCTGGCTGGCGGATCCTGGCTGGCTGGCTCTGGCGGATCCTGGCTGGCTGGCTCTGGCGGATCCTGGCTGGCTGGCGGATCCTGGCTGGCTGGCGGATCCTGGCTGGCTGGCTCTGGCGGATCCTGGCTGGCTGGCTCTGGCGGATCCTGGCTAGCTGGCTCTGGCGGATCCTGGCTGGCTGGCTCTGGCGGATCCTGGCTGGACGGCTCTGGCTGGTCCTGGCTGGACGGCTCTGGCTGGTCCTGGCTGGACGGCTCTGGCTGGTCCTGGCTGGAAGGCTCTGGCTGGACGGCTCTGGCGGATCCTGGCTGGACGGCTCTGGCGGATCCTGGCTGGACGGCTCTGGCTGGTCTTGGCTGGACGGCTCTAGCTGGTCCTGGCTGGACGGCTCTGGCGGATCCTGGCTGGCTGGCTCTGACGGCTCCTGGCTGGCTGGCTCTGGCTGCTCCTGTTTGGCGGAAGGCTCTGGCTGCTCCTGTCTGGCGGAAGGCTCTGGCTGCTCCTGTCTGGCGGAAGGCTCTGGCTGCTCCTGTCTGGCGGAAGGCTCTGGCTGCTCCTGTCTAGCGGAAGGCTCTGGCTGCTCCTGTCTGGCGGGTGGCTCTGACGGCTCGGGACAGACGGGCAGCTCTGACGGCTCGGAACAGACGCACAGCGTTGGGCAGGCAGGCAGCTCAGACAGCGCTGGGCAGGCAGGCAGTTCAGACAGCGCTGGGCAGGCAGACAGTTCAGACAGCGCTGGGCAGGCAGGCAGTTCAGACAGCGCTGGGCAGGCAGGCACACCTGTAGGGAGGAGACGGAGAGACAGCCTGGTGCGTGGGGCTGCCACAGGACCCACCAGGCTGGAGAGACCTACAGGAGGCTTGATGTTAAGAAGAGGCACCTGAAGGACCGGGCTGTGGGGGAGCACTGGAGCTCTGGTGCGCAGCCTTGGCACCACTCCCCCAGGCTGGAATACTACTCCAGCCCGTACCCTCCAGAGTGCAGGCACAGGTTGAACCGGGCTGTGGATGAGCACTGGAGATCTAGTGCCTACTACGCGCACCTCTCCCTTAGGCTCCACTCCCACATTTGCCCGTTACGAGCGGAGCGTAGGCATAGGACGCACTGCACCCTCCCAGCGCCCCGGAGACACAGCACGCAGAGTCGGCGCAGGATACCCTGGACCGAAACTGCGTACCGGAGACCAGACGCGCTGAGCAGGCACAATACGCCCCGGCTGGATGCCCACACTCACATGACACTTTCGGGGGCCTGCCTTATAGCGCACCGGGCTATGGGCACGCACTGGCGACACCGTGCACTTAACCGCATAACACAGTGCCTGACCAGTAACATGTTGCTTATGATAAGCACGAGGAGTGCGCTTCCTCCAGCTCAGCTTTGGGGCGGCGATACTCCCCATCCTGTGTCCAGGGTCCTTCAACCATAGACAAACCCACCCAACTCACGCCCTGACCAACTAAAATAAATACAAGACAAAGGAAAACAGGTCAGGAACGTGACAGCATGCCATGCGATTGTTTGAGGACGGCGGCCCACATCAACATATTTTCCACCGGCACAGGATTCATAAATTCACAAATAGCGATTAAATATTCACTTGCTTTTTGAAAATCTTCCTCTGATTTGTCATCCAAAGGGCCCCAGCTATAACATGTAGTGTCGTTTTGTTAGATAAAACCCTTCTTTATATTCCAAAAGTCTGTTTAGTTGACGCCATTGATTTGAGTAATCCACTCGTTCAACATGCCAAGATAGGAATCCGAAAATGTACCCCTAAACTTTGTTTCATAAAGTCAAAATATGTTTCTATTTAATCCTCAGATACCCTAAAATGTAATTATACTATAATGTTTCAAACGGAAAGAAGTATGTTCAATAGGAAAGCGATATTATCAGGTGCGTGTCCTCTGTCGCGTGCATACACGAATTTCCAAGTCTGTATCCCTGTAGAAAAACTCATATTTCTTCCTCATTTTGGAAGAAACAAGCCTGAAACCTTGAACAAAGACTACTGGCATCCAGTGGAAGCTATAAGAATTGCATACTGGGAGCTAGAATGAATGATTTCCCTATGCGGTCCATTGGAAGAGCATAGGCTCAAAAACAAACAAATCTGGTTGGTTTTTCTTTGGATTTCCTCCTACCATATCTATTGTGTTATAATCTCCTACATTATTTTAACATTTCTACAAACTTCAGAGTGTTTTCTTTCAAATGGTACCAATTATATGCATATCCTGGCTTCAGGGCCTGAGCAACAGGCAGTTTACTTTGGGCACGTCAGTCAGGCGGAAATTGAGAAAAATAGACCCTAGCCTGAAGAAGTTTTTAAGCTAGCGGCTATTTAATATCCCATTGCCGTGTTGGGCAGGACGCAGGGAGATTTCTTGGCAATGCAGCAGCTAGTATGGCATTTCCATGTTCATCCAGGCAGAGAGAGGAACCACTCATCGTGCAAGTCAAATCAAACTGTATTTGTCACATGCGCTGAATACATGTGTAGACCATACCGTGAAATACATACTTACAATCCCTTAACCAATAGTTGAATACAGGTAGATGATGGGTAGATGACGCCTACTTTCCTCTATCTGAACTTTTGCCCATACTATAGCCATACTAGGCCTATGTTTTGCCCATACTATAGCCATACTAGGCCTATGTTTTGCCCATACTATAGCCATACTAGGCCTATGTTTTGCCCATACTATAGCCATACTAGGCCTATGTTTTGCCCATACTATAGCCATACTAGGCCTATGTTTTGCCCATACTATAGCCATACTAGGCCTATGTTTTGCCCATACTATAGCCATACTAGGCCTATGTTTTGCCCATACTATAGCCATACTAGGCCTATGTTTTGCCCATACTATAGCCATACTAGGCCTATGTTTTGCCCATACTATAGCCATACTAGGCCTATGTTTTGCCCATACTATAGCCATACTAGGCCTATGTTTTGCCCATACTATAGCCATACTAGGCCTATGTTTTGCCCATACTATAGCCATACTAGGCCTATGTTTTGCCCATACTATAGCCATACTAGGCCTATGTTTTGCCCAGATTCATTCACGTCATCTATCTTGTCTTTGGTTTTATGCCTGTATAAAGACATAATGAACAAACATCAAGCATCTCTTTTCTGTATTTTCTCACCATTTACTCCAGTTTAAAGCAGTAAGAATTAGCTTGATGCTGTTTTAAGTGATCTGCCTTGTGGTAAATAAGCAGACGAGTATCGACTGAGGAGGAAGACACTAAAGATGAGAATCAATGCGGTGGTATGTTAGGGTAATCCATCTTTAATTGAACAATCAGCAGGAAATGTACTTTGACTTGACAGATGTGTTCCTGCCAGGGCTGTATTTCCTTCTTTTGGCCTCCCAAGCCAGGTCGCTCCAGTTCATGATAAGATCTAGAACAGCCACCATGCATTTATGTCTAGACGCCAATTTATGCTATTATTTTCTAGACAAATACTGTGTTGATACTGCAAGGTTTATAGTCTATTTAATCAGCAACAACAAAAATGATATAACTGTGAGAATGTTTCCAACAAGTCATCTTGAATCCCACAGGGTTATTTAGCTTTTTGTGGTAAAACATACCTTGAAGATATGTCTGAATAGGTCCTTTATTTGGTTCCATTTCTGAAGTGGAATCATAAAGACTCTCCCCCCACTGCAGTCATGTATGATGTCTGAGAGAGCAAGTGTCAATAAAACTTTACAGCAAAACTGCATCCAATAAGTTGTTCTTGAATTTATGTGACCCAAACACTGTTTTGCAGTACAGAGTAAACTAAAGTGCCCATAACTGGAGAAACTGTTTTGAGTGTTTTGGAGCATTATTCTTTTGGTGTAATATTGGTAAATGTACCAACATTTTTACTCAGAGTTTTAAATCAGGATGATGCTTGGCTGATATTGTCACGGCTATTGACATGGTAACTGTAATGCCATTTTATGGGCTGATAGGCAATAGTTGGATGTTGAAGGTGCTTCTTTGTTTCATTGTGAAATCATCAGATGGAAGCCACACATGCACGCACAAGCACACTCCCTCTCACTCACACTCACTCACTCTTACAAATCAACTGTCTTTCTGGATTGGTGTATGACTGGAATCAAATTACAGACATCAAATCCAATAGAAACCAATATACCTTGTGTTCCCTCAGGAACGTCATAACCCTGCACAATACGGAGATATGTTCTAACTGCACACAAACATACAGACCTACAGAGTACAGAGGGTTTCTTCTCCTCCTTTGAATTTCTAGTGCAGCCACCATGAACACAAGGTTTTAACAATTCATGCTAATTCGTTTTCTTCCAGGAAGATAAACCTTCAAAATGCAAATGAAAGCATTTGCTGTTCCATACCCGCAGGAATGTTTCCGGATCTGTTTCTGCCAAACGGGACTCCTGCCAGTTTTACCGTAAAAACATACAGTTGAAGTCGGAAGTTTACATACACTTGGGTTGAAGTCATTAAAACTCGTTTTTCAACCACTCCACAAATTTCTTGTTAACAAACTATAGTTTTGGCAAGTCGGTTAGGACATCTACTTCGTGATTTTTCCAACAATTGTTTGCAGACAGATTATTTCACTTATAATTCACTGTATCACAATTCCAGTGGGTCAGAAGTTTACGTACACTAAGTTGACTGTGCCTTTAAACAGCTTGGAAAACTCCAGAAAATAATGTCATGGCTTTAGAAGCTTCCTATAGAATAATTTACACAATCTGAGTCAATTGGAGGTGTACCAAGACCTCAGAAAAACATTGTAGACCTCCACAAGTCTGGTTCATCCTTGGGAGCAATTTCCAAACACCTGAAGGTACCACGTTCATCTGTACAAACAATAGTACGCATGTATAAACACCATGGGACCAAGCAGCCGTCATACCACTCAGGAAGAAGACATGTTCTGTCTCCTAGAGATGAATGTACTTTGGTGAAAACGTGCAAATCAATCACAGAACAATAGCGAAGGACCTTGTGAAGATGCTGGAGGAAACAGGTACAAAAGTATCTATATCCACAGTAAAACGAGTCCTATATTGACATAACCTGAAAGGCCACTCAGCAAAGAAGAAGCCACTGCGCCATAACCGCTATAAAAAAGCCAGACTACGGTTTGCAACTGCACATGGGGACGAAGATCATACTTTTTGGAGAAATGTCCTCTGGTCTGATGAAACAAAAATAGAACTGTTTGGGCATAATTATCATCGTTACGTTTAGCGGAAAAAGGAGGAGGCTTGCAAGCCGAAGAACACCATCCCAACCGTGAAGCACGGGTGTGGCAGCATCATGTTGTGGGGGTAGATGGCATCATGAGGAAGGACAATTATATGGATATATTGAAGCAACATCTCAAGACATCAGTCAGGAAGTTAAAGCTTGGTCGCAAATGGGTCTTCCAAATGGACAATGACCCCAAGCATACATCCAAAGTTGTGGCAAAATGGCTTAAGGACAATGAAGTCAAGGTATTGTAGTGGCATTCAGAAATTCCTGACCTCAATCCTATAGAACATTTTTGGGCAGAACTGAAAAATTGTGTGCGAGCAAGGAGGCCTACAAACCTGACTCAGTTTCACCAGCTCTGTCAGGAGGAATGGGCCAAAATTCACCCAACTTATTGTGGGAAGCTTGTGGAAGGCTACCCGACACGTTTGACCCAAGTTAAACCATTTAAAGGCAATGCTACCAAATACTAATTGAGTGAATGTAAACTTCTGACCCACTGGGAATGTGATGAAAGAAATAAAAGCTGAAATAAATAATTCTCTCTACTATTATTCTGACATTTCACATTCTTAAAATAAAGTGATGATCCTAACTGACCTAAGACAGGGAATTTTTACTAGGATTAAATGTCTGGAATTGTGAAAAACTGAGATTAAATGTATTTGGCTAAGGTGTATGTAAACTTCTGACTTCAACTGTAACTGGCTTTACCAGAGCGAGCCTGCTATTGTGTGAGCTCACATTTGTAATAATAATTTATCACCCTTAATGAAACTCAGACACAAGTCAAAGTAATTGATTTAGAGTGATATGGATATGGGTCACAGAACTATGAAATGGGTGTGATCCATCCAGAGAAATAATGAATATATAATGTACCTATGTTTGACAGATACATGTAGATATGCATAGACATAGAACCAACCATTCTGTTCCATACAGTATTTCATGTTATAAAGCAGTTCTATTGATCTTACTGAGCCTGCTTCCGATGAACATAGAACTAATTAACTGATTACACTAACCTCTTTTCCATCCATAGTTTTTATGCGAGTAAAGTCATATTGTATATAAAAACAAATCTCGACAGCTGTAATGGAAACAGGAAGTTTCGGTGTAATTTTATAAATGTCAACAGATAATTTGTTTATTCGACATGGTGGGATCTTTTTGTGTCGGTAAAATTAATTATTGGGGAAATGGCGGTGGGAACGCCTTTAAGTAAATATTGATATAATAACCATTATCTCGAAGTACATTTGGAGTTACCCGATGATATGTTGTGTGGTCCTCCCACTACGACTCGGGAAGCCATGCAGTTTATTAGGCAACAGATGGAATAATTTATGATGAACTTCACAGCGTGGTGAAAGTGCAAGGTGATGAACGTGATGCTGTTTTCCAATAAATATTGAGGGTCTTATTCTGGTGACATGGTGATCGATGCTTCACTGCTGTTTGACAAGTAAAAATATTCTCGCTCTTGTCCAGAGCACCTAACAAATCAACGCTATTGGACATTATTCTAACGAATACCCCTCACAAATACACATGGACTGGGATATTCTGTAATGATGTCAGTGATCGCTGTGTTAGAAATAAAAAAATGACCAAAGCCAAACCCTGTTATATTTTTAAAAGACATTTTCGACAGTATGATGAGCAAGCGTTCTTACATGATCTGTACCATAATAATGACAGACTAAGTCTGATTCCCCATGTTGACACTGCCTGGGACTATTTTTATATAAAATTTGTGTCGATTTGTGATAAGCATGCCCCTGTGAAGAAATGTAGAATCAGTGGAAGGGACAATCCCTGGTTTTCAGATAACTTGGCAGAATTGATTAGAAAGAGAAATATCTCTTGGGCTCAAGCTAGACATACAAATGTTCCTGTTGACTGGGCCTCCTTCAGAGCGCTAAGAAACAAATGCACAGGATTGATCAGGAAGTCCAAATCAGATGACTATTTAAATGCAGTCACAAAGAACCTAAACAATCCTACCAAGTTCTGGAAGCTAATCAAATCAGTGTCAGGTTCTAATGTATCCTCTGGCCTTCCTGACCATTTAATGATGGATTCTAATGAAGTGAAGGATAAAGCCAATATTTTAGGGTTTTTTAACAAGCACTTCATATCTGCTGGTTCAGTTGTTGATAATGGTGGGGCCCAGGCCTCTTATTGTCAGCTCTGTTATAGGGGTTTTTAACAAGCACTTCATATCTGCTGGTTCAGTTGTTGATAATGGTGGGGCCCAGGCCTCTAATGTCAGCTCTGTTATAGGGGTTTTTAACAAGCACTTCATATCTGCTGGTTCAGTTGTTGATAATGGTGGGGCCCAGGCCTCTAATGTCAGCTCTGTTATAGGGGTTTTTAACAAGCACTTCATATCTGCTGGTTCAGTTGTTGATAATGGTGGGGCCCAGGCCTCTTATTGTCAGCTCTGTTATAGGGGTTTTTAACAAGCACTTCATATCTGCTGGTTCAGTTGTTGATAATGGTGGGGCCCAGGCCTCTAATGTCAGCTCTGTTATAGGGGTTTTTAACAAGCACTTCATATCTGCTGGTTCAGTTGTTGATAATGGTGGGGCCCAGGCCTCTAATGTCAGCTCTGTTATAGGGGGTTTTAACAAGCACTTCATATCTGCTGGTTCAGTTGTTGATAATGGTGGGGCCCAGGCCTCTAATGTCAGCTCTGTTATAGGGTTTTTTAACAAGCACTTCATATCTGCTGGTTCAGTTGTTGATAATGGTGGGGCCCAGGCCTCTAATGTCAGCTCTGTTATAGGGTTTTTTAACAAGCACTTCATATCTGCTGGTTCAGTTGTTGATAATGGTGGGGCCAAGGCCTCTAATGTAAGCTCTGTTACAGTCAACTATGATATAGGCCCTCATGTGAACCATTTTAACTTTGAGCCTGTTTCTTATTCTGAGGTCTATAAAGCACTAAAGGCAATAAACACAAAAACATCTGCAGGTCCAGACAACCTGGACCCCTACCTCTTAAAGATAGCAGATGGTATTATTACTGAACCTGTGGCTCACATTTTCAACTTGAGTCTCTTGACTAATTCCATACCCCTCCCAGTGCTAAAGGGTGGAGATCCCTCAGATGCTAATAACTATTGTACCATCTCTAAACTCCCTATCCTGGCCAGTCTATGAATCCCTAGTGAACTCACAGTTAAAAAAATGTCTTCATTGAAAAGAACATACTGAGCAGGGTTCCGTCTGGCTTTAGATCGGGGCACAGCACCACAACTGCAGCTATGGCAGTGGCAAACTACATCATTAATGCACTTCATAAAAAGCAACATTGTGCTGCTCTGTTTGTGGATTTATCAAAGGCCTTTGAGTCAGTTGACCATTAATTGTTGCTAGCTAGACTCAGAAACATTGGTCTCAATGAAGGGGCAGTAAATTCGTTTAGGAACTATCTTTCTGACAGAACACAATGTGTATATACTGACAATCACAAGTCTAGCTTTCTTGAGATTAATAGAGGTGTGCCCCAGGGTTCCATTTTAGCTCCTGTGTTGTTCTCAATTTTTCTTAATGATTTGGGAAATGGGGTGCAACCAGCAAAGTTGCATCTATATGCAGATGATACAGTCATATATTCATGTCCACCTTCTCTGGTTCAGGCTGTTGAAGAGCTCCAGACTGCTTTTCAGTCACTGCAGGCCTCCCTTTATGGTCTCAAACTGGTCTTGAATGTACAAAAAACTAAATTCATGACCTTTACCAGAGCTAGAACTCTGCCAGAGAACGTTAGCATTGTCACATCTGGTGGCTTACCCATTGAAAAAGGGTCATCCTACAAATACCTAGGTATTTGGTTGGATGACAAATTGTCCTTTAAAGTTCATGTGGATGATCTTGTGACAAAGCTTAAATTGAAAATGGGTTTTTATTTTCGGAATAAGGCTTGCTTCCCGCTTATGGCTAGAAAGAAGCTTGTTCAGGCCACATTTCTCTCTGTAATTGATTATGGTGACTTGTTGTATATGCATGCAACCTCCTCCGTCTTACAGAGACTGGACTCTGTTTATCATGCATCCTTGCGCTTTATTACAAATGCCAAGTCACTCACCCACCATTGCACCTTGTACCAAATGGTAGGTTGGACCTCACTTTATATGCACAGAAAGATACATTTGTATGTGTTCATCTACAAAGCCCTTTTGGGTAAACTCCCTCTTTACCTCTGTAGTCTGGTCTCCTTCACCACCAGCAGTTACCATACCTGGTCTGCTAGGTGTTGCTACTTAAAGTCCCCAGGACATTCACAGTATTAGGCAAGACTGCCTTCTCTTCTTGTGCACCAGACGCATGGAACAGTTAAAAATATTGATGGGAGACTGTTACAGAGGAGTGTCAATGCTTTTGTTAGGCTGCATCATGTTGTATTGTATTGTTGTATGTTTTAATTCTGTAATGTATTGATTGTTGCTGCCTTCTTGGCCAGGTCTCCCTTGAAAAGGAGACTCTGGGTCTCAATGGGCATTTCCTGGTTAAATAAAGGTCAAATAAAATAATCATCTCATCATGTAGACTAGACAACCCGCACAGCCTACTGGCAATTCATTTTTTTGTTCAACCTTTATTTATACAGGTTTTTCTCATTGAGATAACATTTATTTTTCAACAGAGACCTGGTCCAATAACAGCAGGGGGAACAAAGTTTCAGACAAAACAACTTACATGCACTAACACAACATTAAACAAAACTATAGACACACATACAGTACAGGGGACAGTATTTATTCCCTTCCAATTAATTCCTTTTATTTGTCCCCCATTTTAACTCTGTAACAGTAATTTATGATTTCCCATGTATTCCTGAAGTATCAAACATTCAGTTCTATCTTCCCCATCCACACAGGGACACACTCCTAAAGACACGTCACACTCCTGTTGGAAATATCAAGATTCACGGCTGAAACTGAAAGTTTACAGTAGAGCAAACTCTGCCACTTTTGGCAGACAGAAACAACATAAAAGAGCCACGAAACAAACTTGTCTCTGATTCTGTTTGTACAGTATATCATACATTTGTCAAAGGTATTTGAAGATGATTGATGTTCCAAGTGCAGTGAAATCTTTATTTACACAAGGTGGCTCTGTTAGTCAGCAGATTTTTTTATTTTACTAGGCAAGCCAGTTAAGAACAAATTCTTATTTTCAATGACAGCCTAGGAACAGTGGGTTAACTGCCTTGTTCAGGGGCAGAACGACAGATTGTTACCTTGTCAGCTCGGGGATTTGATCTTGCAACCTTTCGTTTTTTATATCTTTCAAATATTTTCCAACATGCTGCAGGTTTAAGGAGTAGCCTGATAGTACCTGTGTGTGTGTGTGTGTGTGTGTGTGTGTGTGTGTGTGTGTGTGTGTGTGTGTGTGTGTGTGTGTGTGTGTGTGTGTGTGTGTGTGTGTGTGTGTGTGTGTGTGTGTGTGTGTGTGTGTGTGTGTGTGTGTGTGTGTATGTTTGTGTGTCTCACATCCCTCCACTTCTGACCGTTAGTGTTGAGTTTCTCCAGATGGCTGGGCATTCCCTCTCCATGCCTCAGGGCAGGCAGTGAGTGGATGTGAATGTGCTGTACTGTGCTGCTGGCAACACATGTGATGCCCATGTGTAGGTTAGCTAGGCTGCCGCTGTGTTTGTAGGTCTGTCTTCATGGCTTCCCTCTATCACTCATACAGTACTGTAGGCTTCACTCATTGCATCTGTAATCCGCTGCAGAGGGATTAGCTCACCTACAGAGAGAACAAATGCTGCTAACTAGGCCAGGGTTTGGACAAAAGGCATATTTTGGAGTAGACAGCACTGGGAAATCTGTAGCCTCATGAAAGACATGCCTCAAAAGTCTAGCAAGAGCTAGTTTGTTGTTCTGAGGGAAATAGAATGATACAAAAATATTTAAAAGCAGGTTATTATCTAAACACCTCATTGTATTAGAAATGTTGTCAAGATATTACATTTGACATTAGTTTACTTCGATATTAGTAAGCTATACTCCGCAAAGACGCATTCTCTATTACATACTACTCATCTGTCTTTTTACTCACAAAAAAAATCCAATATTTGCTCTGTCACATTACCTGTGACAAATGTATGTGGTTTATAAATCCCTTTCCTCATCTGAGATTGATGTGTTTTCTGCCTGTGTGCCACTGAAGTTTTAGAGCTGTAATTTGGTTTAATGACTCAGGCTCGGGGTTGCGGTCTCCCTACTTCCAATAAGGGTTTCAGTTCCTCAGTGTCGTGCCTGAAATGGTCCACCAGAGGCCTTTGACAAACTGCCCTCTTAAGCTCAATGGAACGTTGTACCTGGGAGCTGCGGTGGACATGAAGTACAACCTTTCACCTAACCGCCTGCCTCCTCTTGAGACACCGTTGGCCACAGCCTCATGGCACGCCGCATCTGAGATCATTCCCCAGGTGTTGTCCTCCGTCCGTCTGGAACACAATTTACAGCATCATAAAATGTTTCCCTCCTCCTGAGAGAGTGCGGCAGGTGTGCCCCCCTAGCCTATTGCTCATGGCTCTAAACGTCCTGAGATGTGTGGCTGTCCTGTCGGTTACAAAGTGTCTTGACTGTTTGGCTAAGGGTTGTCCGTCCGTATGGCGATAGGACAATCGTTAAGATGAGATTGTGAAGGATCAAGAGGCACTGGTTTTGTTTGATTGGCAGATTGATCTGAGTTGAAGCAATGCTAGGCCTTAACCTCAGCCCATTCTGTATGAGCTGCCAACAGTATGGATCTACAGCGCATGAGGGTTTATGGCTGGGAAGGCCAGTGGACTGCAAATTGAACATTCTGAGCATAACATTCTCTGTCTAGAGGAAAGCTTTGAACAGTCCTGTTTTCAGACCTCATGTTTGATTGAGGAGTTTGGATTCTTTCAGACATTGCATTTCAGACATTGTGTGCATATTGGATGTGAGAGTGTCTCCTCAACTGTTTGAGGTTGCTCTGCTTGAATGAGTATCACACTCGTGAATATGTTGTTTCTGAAAGTGCTCTCACCCCTTAATTTGAATTCTGTTCAATTCCCTGTTTTACATAGTGGTTTCTTGTTAAAGTAGCAGAATTCTAAAAAGTAAACCTCAAAGTAATCAAGGTGAAACTGTAATCTTCCAAGTGTGTGTTCATTAAACAGTATTATATCAATACGATCAAGTTTTTGCCCAGAGGCAAAAATTGATTGAACATATTCCCCAAACTACAGTCTTGTTCTTCACTTGTTTCATAACTCTACCTATACAGAATGATTAGATCAAAGAAAGAACTATGCCCATGTGCTCAATTATATAATTATATATGATCTTTCGACCCAAATTCCTGGCGAGTTACCAGCTTCCATAGCCCTGCATTCTCTGCCTCAAACAGTAAAGACAGATAACACCATACCTCAGAGAGATCAAGCATCTTCATTACTGGGGGAGTGTATCTCCTTCCCTCCCCCTCCTCTCTCCCTGGTGCTTCCCTCCCATGTGTTGCTGCATCACAGGCATCCACAGTGTATTCCCACTAGCTCCCTTCACACACAGCAGCCACAGTGAGCAGGCAGGCGGAGTGTCAGAGGGAGGCAGAGCAGCAGACTTGTATGAATCAATCAGCCAGCAGTGCTCCTGACCTTGGCCAGCCCGGCACTCAGCCATGATTAGAATATGCAACAGGGATTCATACAGCCACGTGGGACACATCTGTATCACGCCGAGAGTGCCTCCTGGCGTCGCATGGCGTCTAGTCCTCTTTATCCAGATCCTCTCCCTGCTTATGGCCAGCTTCACATCTTACATTAGCTAACAAATGCAGCGTTATAGCAGCATCTGAAGGGAGTGATAACATACTGTATTTATCTCTGTGGAAAGGGTCCTACATGGAACCCAAACGGGTTCTACCTGGAACCAAAAGGGTTCTACCTGGAACCAAAAAAGGTTCTTCAAACGGTTCTCTTATGGGGACAGCCAAAGGACCTTTTTAGGTTCTAGATAGCACCTTTTTTTCTAAGAGTGTAGAGTTTCATGATAATGGCCCTGTCAGGGGTTCGGTGGAATGGAATGAGAGGAGCTTTGTTATTGGCTGTGTGTGGAGGCTAATTCATTCCCCTTTTTCTTGCACACATCTTAGTCTGCACAAAGTGAGTGGAAACCCTGTCCCAGTCTTCCTTTATGAAGTCTTTATGTTTTACATCAACATGGTGACATCAGACCAAGGCTTTGGTAATGGAGATATTATCTGGGGATATTTTACCAGATGGGCCCAACATTATTATCCATTCCCCACCGGTGACTCATAAATCACATCCATGTAACCCAGGGCTTTTCCAATCATACACAGAAATGCCAGATATGTAGAACATGGAAATCATGGGTACCATCCTTAGTGAATAATGTTAGTAAACTGCTGCATATACTGTCGTGCAAAATTCCCACACACCATCTAAATGAACTGACACTAACTAATTGACTTGTACCGCAGCTTAATAAAACTAAAAGCAAGCCAAGTAAATCCACCTGACTCATTATATTGGCCTAATCCTTTATAGTTAATTAACTTTTTTTCATTGAGTCAAATGAGTCTAAATTTATGACGCCGTCGAGAGTGAGGAACCAACCAGGCAGATTTTTCAGGAAATCTTTAAAACAGTGTGGACACTGCAGACGAGCCAAATCCACAACTCCCACTGAAATATTTAGGAGATGGAGGAGCGTTAAATTTATTCAAATGTTTCAAAGCCAACACATTCATGGCAGGCAACTCCCAGCCAGAAATATGTCAAAATATGGGTGTGTGTGTAATATTTGTGTGTGTGTGTGTGTGTGTGTGTGTGTGTGTGTGTGCGCCTGTGTGCGCCTGTGTGCGCCTGTGTGTGTGTGTGCGCCTGTGTGGGTGAATATGGAGAATATGCCCCTGAGTGCGTCTATTCATGTCTATTTTTATAGCTCATGAGCAATCCCACAGATTTAACTCACATGCATTTTTACAAGGCATGTGCTGTATTATATTAATTTTAAAATGTTACCATACTTATACACAGATCATGAGTACCGTACTGTGTATTCACTGGCATTGGCATTAACAAAGTATGTGTTCCTGTCATTTCAGGTCATGGAACCAAAGGAGTGTTTGAGCTCCTGGCGGGCTGGAGAAGAACTCGAGAGAGCCTTCCCTTCAAGGAGCGCGTGGCAGACGCCTTCGCCGACGTGATGGTGTGCTATACCATGACCAGTTCCCTCTACATCATCACCTTTGGCATGGGTGCCAGCCCCTTCACCAACATCGAGTCGGTGAAGATCTTCTGCCAGAGCATGTGCGTGGCTGTCCTGGTCAACTACTTCTACGTGTTCTCCTTCTACGGTTCCTGCTTGGTGTTCGCTGGTCAGCTGGAGCAGAACCGCTACCACAGTGTGTTCTGCTGTAAGATCCCCTCAGTGGAGTACCTGGACCGCCAGCCCACCTGGTTCAAGACCATGATGAGCGACGGCCATGACCACGTCACTCACCACGAGGTCTTGCCCTACCACAACCACTTCATCCAGCACTTCCTGAGGGAGCACTACACGGAGTGGATCACCAACACCTACGTCAAGCCCTTCGTGGTCATCCTCTACCTGATCTACGCCTCCTTCTCCTTCATGGGATGTTTACAAATCAGTGATGGATCCAACATCGTCAACCTCCTTGCCAGCAACACGCCCAGTGTGTCCTACGCCACGACCCAGCAGAAGTACTTCAGTAACTACAGCCCCGTGATCGGCTTCTACATCTATGAACCCATCGAGTACTGGAACTCCACGGTGCAGGAGCACCTCACAACGCTGAGCCATGGCTTCAACAAGATCTCCTGGATGGATAACTACTTTCAGTATCTGAAGGTGGTGAATGTGAGCGCCTCGACCAAAAGTGATTTCATCACCATCCTGCAGGGCTCCTTCCTGCGCAGCCCGGAGTATCAGCACTTCATGGAGGACATCATTCTGTCCAAGACAGATGGGGATGAAATGGAGATCATTGCTTCCAGGATGTACCTGGTGGCACGGACCACGGAGAAGACCAGGGAGGAAGTGGTGGAGCTGCTGGAGAGGCTCCGCCCACTCTCGCTCATCAACAACATCAAGTTCATCGTCTTCAACCCCACCTTCGTCTTCATGGACCGTTACAGCTCCTCCGTAGTGTCGCCCATCCTCACCTCAGCTTTCAGTGTGCTCACCATCCTCATCCTCACCTTCTTCTTAGTCATCAACCCTCTGGGGAACTTCTGGTTGATCCTGACCGTCACCTCTGTAGAGCTGGGGGTCCTGGGCCTCATGACCCTCTGGAATGTACACATGGACAGCATCTCTATCCTGTGCCTTATTTATACTCTAAACTTTGCCATGGATCACTGTGCACCCCACCTGTATACCTTCGTACTGGCCACGGAGCACACCAGGACCCAGTGCATTAAGATCTCGCTGGAGGAGCACGGGGCGGCCATTTTGCAAAATGCCTGCTGTTTCGTTATCGGGATGTTGCCCTTGGTGTTTGTGCCTTCCAATCTGACCTACACACTGTTCAAGTGCTCGCTCCTCACCGCAGGCTGCACAGTGCTGCACTGTTTCGTTATCCTGCCTGTGTTTCTAACGTTTTTCCCCCCATCCAAAAAAAGGCACAAGAAGAAGAAACGGGCCAAACGGAAAGAGAGAGAGAGGGAGCGGGAGATGATGGAGAGGGAGAGAGTGAGGGAAAGGGAGGAGATAGAGTGCATTGAAGTCAGGGAGAACCCTGATCATGTGACTAACGTCTGAGAGGCCGTGTGTCTGTGAGCGGCGAACGTTGAGCGTCAGCAGGACGGTCTTCAGTGATTGGTGGATGAGGTGTTGGAAGCCTTTCCTAAAGTGAAGGTGGCCATGTGGTGTAGCACCTCACAGGGCCCAAGGGGTTAGAGCTGACCGCTCCTCAGAGGGAGGAGGGAGAGATAGGCTAGCAGCCATGACCCAGCCAGACAGCCAGCAGCCATGCTGTCCAGAGTAGAAACCAGACCAGATCAGACCCATAGATCAGCTACGCCTTCAAACTGGATGGGACAGTGTATATTATCTGCACAGTCTGCTCATGGTTCCCTCTGCTGTTCATACAGACACATGCACACAGCCAGGATGCAACTACAAACGCCTACATTCACTTACAGTGTTATGTGTATGTGAATAATACATCTTATTTTAACAATTGTAAATCTACAGTACCTTGAGCAAAGCATGCTAGCATGACAATGAGAGACATGTCTACCTCCAGGATGGTTGTCAAAGTTATCTAAATTGTTTTCTACCATTTGTCATAGTAAATCTGGCCATTCACTGGCATATATGACCACCCTTATAGTATGATTAGTTTGATGAATGACAGGCAGAAGGATCTATACATTAGAATTTGTTTGAGAGTACACAGAGATAATGAATACCAACAGTACATTCCATTCTGTCTTTTCGGTGAACACCCAGGCGAACAGCTGAACTGGACAGATGGCATACACTGTGTCCATTATTAAGAATTATCTTGCACAGTACAATTGTCAAGGTACATTTTAAAGGAAGACAAGTATATCTGCTTTATTTCTGTTTTCACATCTGTTCTTAGCCAACAATTACAGTGGAACTGCAGCAAGGTACGTCATTTAATAGAGTCATGCATGTTCTAGAAATCCTAGCAGAATGAACTAGGGCCTCTTTAAAGCAGTAAAACCAAAAGGATGGAGTACTGCAGAGGTTGAAGATTGTATTGCCATAATAACTGGGCTCGGATATGGGGTCATCTGAACATCATGGTTGACGAGGCATGGTTAGTGTTTAACACATTTCAGTGTCACATGTTTTATTGGCCCATGATTATGGGTCATGAACAAAATAAATGATTGGGTGGGTTAGAAACGACAGGCTACATGTTAGGTCATCATTTAATCAGAGATACTGTATATTAGCTCTTTTTGTTTTTGTGAAATTCTATGGTGCCAAATAATTAGAGGGAAAAACAACTTTTGGGTGCAGATAAAACACTTGATTTGTTTTGTAAATGTGGACATTCTGTCAAATGAAATCTGGAAGTAAAAGACGTCTTATTGGTTCTAACCTCAAAGCAATGTCATACATCACAATTATTCTAGTTTAAGCAACCATTGGTATTCATATTCCAGTGGCTTTTATGGCCCCATGCTTGATGTACTTTAGAACTTTCCAGAGAATATCAACGTTCTCCTCCAGTAGCCTCTCTACGATCCAGAGTGGCCAAAATGTAGACCCTCTCCCCTGGGGAAAACCAAGCGCATTAACTAGCTACGTCTGGATAAGATCTCTGTAAGGGCTGAGAAGCACACTCTCAAGGTCAGATTGCAGGAGATAGTCATCACTGACCTCTGACACAATCTTAGAGTGGCTTGTGGCATGTTACAGAGTGCCTCTCATGTAAAAGGATGTGGCTGTCCTTCGGTTATGCTTATTTGAAAGTCATGACTGTGAGAAAGCATTGCTTTCTTTATATGATGCTTGAAAGGTTTGAGTTACTCCTCAAAAAGGACAGATAAAGCTAGCAGGGCAGCTGAAGCAGATTTGTGTGTGTTTGGACCAAAAGTTAGAGAAGCTTACATGAGAAAAATGGTTAGTAGAATTAACCATCATGAAAGCATCATGTTGTAGTAGAAGAGTGGTTTATACTTCAGTATGATAGTGCGCTAGTTATCAAGATAATGCCTTTAACTGCACATGGGCTTTCCCATTCCTCCGTTAGTGAAATAAATGCAATTACAGGGGTCCTCCATCATTAAACAATCACCCTCCTTACAAAATTCTTTGTCTCAGAGTTATTAGCAAAGAATGAATCTCTCATGTTAAAAATGTTGACAAGTTAAACCCCTCGTTTCATTCTCAAATCTCTTGTCTGTGGGGATGATTAATCATAAGCATTGAAACCTAAATAGCAAGAGAGAATCTGGTACCTTTGAACCAGACATAGTTTAGTGAGTGGTACAGGCTAGCTACAACACCTGTAGCTGTTGGTATCTCTGCATTTTGTAAAAGCCATGTCATGTATGTATAGCAAGAAAGCATGAACATTTAATATAATGGGAACAAAATGCCAATTGAAATCATTGACTTCCCAAAATGACTGTACGCATGGCACTGTAATGTATGTATGCATGTATTTAATTTTTGTACATTTCGTCTGTGTATCCTCATTTTGCTACTCTGTAGTAACCTATTTCAATGCATATTCTATAACATCTTGTGCAAAAAAAAAGAACTTAATGTCCTTTATGTTCAACAAGACAAAAGCCAGAGAATCATATGATGACATGTAATATAATTGTATATGATTTTTTTGTAAGATTTTATAAGAAAAATAGGAAAAAACTCTATAATATAAGATTTTTTTTAAGCTGAAATGTTATTATAAAAAAGCAATAAAGAAAAAAAAGGTTGAACACAGTAGGCCAGTAATAAACTGTGGAATGGCAGCAGTATAGAGAATAGGTCGACCCATCGCACACTGCACTGGACATACATGTTTGTTGTCCTTCAACAAATGTAACATCTTTTCTATGGGGAGACTTCTTTGTTTGTTTATTTGTTTGTTTGTCTATTCCTCACTACCTGGCCATTATATTACAGGGAAATATTACAGCCTCTTTTTACTACACCACAATTTTATCTGGCTTGGTTAGTCTACCGGAATAGTTTGCAAAATAACAAACATTAACGACAAAGTATTTACATTTTATACGCTGAAAATGTCTAAGACTGAGCTTAAAGGCTTGCCGTGCTGTTATGACCCATATGTACATAACTTCTGTTGAATATTCAGATTACAATATGATTATACATGATCCATGAACATGCTTAACCCTACAATAACTTTCATTGCTTTTTTGCAAGACTCTCATGATACAGGATAGTCGATTCATATTTTCAAATACTCTGCTTGCTGTGGTTACTTTGTACAAGTCATCTCAGATGAAGCTATGTTTAATGCTGTCTTTCTGAGTCTACTGTGTGTTCAAACGTGCGACCAATCATCACTTGTCTAACAACTTCACTGTCTGCTCCGCTGAGAAAGTCAGTACCTCCACCAATGTTTAATTTGTCATCATTAAGTATTCAATATCCAAAATACACTACGTGGCTGTCCAGTGTCCAAATCCTCTCGATCTCCAAACTCCCTTGCTTATGGTTTTATTTATCCCTTAAAGCAGGCTGTCTGATGCAGTCATTTGTTGGTGCTTACTGTGTGTGTGGTAGGGTGTAATTTTGAGTTTGGCGTTTGGACAGAACGTGGTCGTTTGAGGACATCGGTGAAGACGTCATTATCTGAGGTTTGGTATTGATCACTGTGGTGTCTGATGCTCTGTGTGTCAATATAAAAACCCAAACACTGTTATTGAGTAGCAGGTGATAGCAGGCTACTTTAACATTCCACCACACTTTGTTATACTAAGGATAGGCATCAAACCTGCTGCAGTTGGGCTCATGATTCTAGCTTATATTACTTGCCAGGAAAACACTGCAATAAGATGTGTGAAACAACCATTGAACATGATGACTGGATTAGAATATTGAAAGATGCATAGGAAAGTCAGAGTAACCCAAGCAGCAGGTGAATTAATGTCTGCCCCTCGATCATACACAAGGTTAGTTACGTTTGCATGTTCAGGTATACAACAACACAGTGCAATACGATTATGCAATTATAAACTGCAGTTGACTACGCTGTATTACTGTTATAACAGCAAGAACACATTTATTCTGTATTGTTAGGTATCCATTTCCTCATTGGTTGTAACCCCGACAGTGGAGGCTGCTGAGGGGAGGACTGTTTATCATACTGGCTGGAATGGAGCAAATGGAATGGCAACAAACTATGTGTTTGATGTATTTGATACCATTCCACTGATTCCGCTCCAGCCATTACCACGAGCCCGTCCTCCCCAATTAAGGTGCCACCAACCTCCTGTGAACCCAGCCAATGTATTTTCTGCTCATTCATCAATACTGTAGTCATCCCCTTTTTTACATTTGCAATTTCGTACAGCATTTCTACACCACATGTCAATGTCAACAATTGAGTACTGCAGTAGGATTTCCCCCCTTAGAATAAGCAAAAGACTGAAAACGGAACTGTCTCATAACGACTTGTGTGTGCTAGGCCAGTTTAAATACAACGCTACTAACACAGTGAACATGCATGTCAGCCATCTTTCAGACAGTACAAAGTGCTCAGTGTTAAAGATAGAAAGTGAATGACTTGATGATTTATTTGGAGTCTGGATTAGGTTTAAAAACGCTAATGTCTGAGGCTATGTACGTGTCATCATAAGCTTGAAATAACATGTCTTTGTGCACGTCATAAGCTCTACATAAGGCTGTGGGGTCCAGGATAGATGCACACCATTTATCTACAATAGAATGACTTTTGATTTGTCAGAATGGTTTGGTTGCATTACTTTACTTTTCAATGCTTTATGTGTCTTTTATGCAAAATAACTGTTTGGATTCTGGTGAATGGTTTGTCGGTGCTGTTGTGATCCTGTCAGACAGAGTTGAAAACTGGTGGTGGGTTGAGCTGACTGTACATCAATCCATACATGGTATTTGGAGTTTGATTGTGACCAAGGTTGAATGTTATGTTGGAAATGCTGTACATAGATAGGATACATAGAATGTAGGCCCTGAATCAAGCAGCTAGTGTAAGGATGTGGTTATGACAACAATTTGTGTTTGTGTACTATAGTTAACACACCCCCTAATCCCTAAAATTACACTTAATTCACTTTGCATACACCAACTGTGACCACTATGCTGCTATGAGGCTTATGGTGAAAACAGATGACATTGCATGAGGAGTAATCACAGCTTTGTTTAAGTGCACATCAGTGTAGGCTCCTCAGAGGAGGAAGGGGAGGACCATCCTCCTCAGTGAATTTCATGAAAATATAAATTGTGAAACATTAAAAAAGTACTGCTTTTTAGATAAAACTATACTAAATAATATCACGTCACCAAATAATTGATTAAAACAAACTATTTTGCAGTGGAGGTCTACAGTAGCCTCAACAGCACTCTGCAGGGTAGCACCATGGTGTAGCCGGATGACAGCTAGCTTCCTTCCTCCTCTGAGTACAGTGACTTTAATATAAAACCTAGGAGGTTAATGGTTCTCATCCCCTTCCATATACGTACACTAATTATGACAACTTCCAGAGGATGTCCTCCAACCTATCAGAGCTGTTGCAGTAATAACTGACATGTTGTTGACCCAATCAAAGGATCAGAGAATTAATCTAATTGTGAAAGCATAATCTACAGCTATCTAGCACTGCAGTGCATATAATGTGGTGAGTTTTTGGCTCAAAGAGAGAGAAAGACGATAGTTGAACAGTTTTGAACAAATTAATTTCTTAAAAAATAAAGGAGAAGCAAGAGAGAGAGAGAGAGAGAGAGATGGCTAGCTAGCTACATTTCATAGTATTTTTCTTTCACTTTGAATTACCTAGCTAGCGAATGCAGCTAGCTAGTTTAGCCTACTCAAGCAGAGCTGGCTATGGCTATCCAACACTGGAACTCTTCTAAGTCAAGAGTAATGGAAAGTAGATCAGCTTCAATATTTCAGATAAATTATAGCTTACATCAATGTAACACATATGGAATCATGTAGTAACCAAACAAGGGTTTAAACAAGTCAAAATATATTTTATATTTGAGATTCTTCAAAGTAGCCACCGTTTGCCTTGATGACAGCTTCTTGGCATTCCTTCAACCAGCTCCATGAGGTAGTCACCAGGAATGCATTTCACTTGGTAAAAGACCAAGTCCATATTATGGCAAGAACAGCTCAAATTAGCAATGAGAGATGACAGTCCATCACTACAGTCCATCATTGACTGACATGAAGGTCAGTCAATACAGAAAATCTCAAGAACTTTGAAAGTTTCTTCAAGTGCAGTCGCAAAAACCATCAAGTGCTATGATGAAACTGTCTCCTTTATGGGGACCGCCACAGGAAATGAAGACCCAAAGTTACCTCTGCTGTAGAGGATAAGTTAATTAGAGTTACCAGCCTCAGAAATTGCAGCCCAAATAAATGCTTCACAGAGTTCAAGTAACAGACACATCTCAACATCAACTGTTTAGAGGAGAATCAGGCCTTCATGGTCGAATTGCTGCAAAGAAACCACTACTAAAGGACACCAATAATAAGAAGAGACTTGCTTGGACTAAGAAACTTGAGCAATTGACATTAGACCAGTGGAAATCTGTCCTTTGATCTGATGAGTACAAATTTGAGATTTTGTGTTCCAACCGCCATGTCTTTGTGAGACGCAGAGTAGGTGAACTGATGATCTCCACATGTGTGATTCCCACCGTGAAGCATGGAGGAGGAGGTGTGATGTTGGGGGGGTGCTTTGCTAGTGACATTGTCAGTGATATATTTAGATTTCAAGGCACACTTAACCAGCATGACATCTGGTTTGCGCTTAGTAGGATTATCATTTGTTTTTCAACAGGACAATGACCCAACACATCTCCAGGCTGTGTAAGGGCTATTTGACCAAGAAGGAGTGATGGAGTGCTGCATCAGTTGACCTGGCCTCCACAATCACCTGAGCTCAACCCAATTGATATGGTTTGGGATGAGATGGACCACAGAGTGAAGGAAAAGTTCTCAGTATATGTGCGAACTCCTTCAAGACTTTTAGAAAAGCATTCCAGGGGAAGCTGGTTGAGGAAATGCCAAGAGTGTGGAAATCTGTCATCAAGGCAAAGGGTGGCTACTTTGAGGAATCTCAAATATATTTTGATTTGTTTAACTCTTTTTTGGTTATTACATGATCCCATATGTGTTATTTCATAGTTTTGATGTCTTCCCTATTCTTGTACAATGTAGAAAATAGTAAAAAAAGAAAGAAAAACCCTTGAATGAGTAGTTGTGTCCAAACTTATGACTGGTACTGTATATATATATATTTTCCTTTATTATTTTCCCCTAACCCTACCAACCCTAGCCTAATTGGAGTAAACTAGTGAACATCACCACTTAGGCTTCTACTTCCAACTTATACATACTATATACATTTTACGGACACAATTTATTTTACAATAGTTATAATTGTTTTGTTTTGAATCCCATCCTTCAGATTCCCTCAACCCTATTTGACATATTTTTTAAATTGCTGTTTCACAAAAGTTCTGAACCTATTTATATTTTACAGGGACAGTATATTTTACAAATCCATTTTTGATTTGCCATATATTTTTCAACTGTGCTGTGATGTTTCACAAAAGTTCTGAACCTTTCTATTCTCATAGTTTCTACAGATTGTAAATTAAAGATCTTTTTTTTTTGCTAAAAGTATTATTATATTATTGATCGATTGACTATGACTTTTCAAATCACCCAGCAGTGCTATTTACAGACTTAGCTCCAGGTAAATGTTGCAAATATTTAGCCATTCCTGGACCTGCCACCGAAAACAAGTTACATATGGGCAGTACCGAAACAAATGATATAATGATTCTGTCTCTTCACAGCTAAATCTGCAGAGTTGGGATGGTTGTATCCCCCATATACAGTGTATAACATTCTATTGGTTGCAAGAAGTTTTGAGTTCGGTGTCATTTTGCATAAACCATGTACCGTGGAATCGGTACATCGGAAATCCTTCCCAACTATATGGCACAACTGTCAGTTTAGGTTCTTAAATTAAACTGGTATACTTTTTTATGTATCACAATTTTCTTTAACCAATTTTGATCTTTAATGCAGGGCCGACAAACAAGTTCCTTACTTTATCCCCCTTCCACTTCCCTCTTCCATTTTTGCGGTAATGCTGCAATTAGTTGGTTGTAATTTTGGGTAGAACAGACATTTCCATATATTTTTGTTAGCTGCATGTGTGACATAACTGAACCAGTCCTATGATATCATTTACAAAGATTATACTTTATTTTAAAAAAAAATATCAATTAGTATATTTGAGTAACCATAATATATGTTGTATTATTTGAAATTGCAACCAACTTTAGAAATAGCGATATTTTGGAGATAACTGAAAGTGAGAGGTTGTAATCTGAATAAAAGGAAAAAGGCCATTCTTGACTATGAGGTGAGACATTCTTACTCATCTGCTAGAGAACCAGCTTGGATTTAAGTACAACTTTTCTATGACTGAAGCCTTTAGTAAAAGTTCTAATGCTTTAATATTTCCTAATTTCTGTCCTCTTAATTCATATGCATTATATAAATAGGCCATTTTAATTTTGTGTGGCTTGCTGTTCCAAATAAAATTGAATATATTATCAAGGTAAGATTTTGGTTTTATACATTTATTGCCACTGGGGCCTGCCGGTGTAACTGCTAAACTGCTTGCTGTACATTGTATTGCATTATCGTAGCGGGTTTATTAACGCGTTAGTTATAGTAGCTAGCTATGTTGACTATGACGTTAGCTAAAATGGCAGCAACGATGTATGCTGTGTGTAGCTGCTAGCATTCCACAAGCCAAGGGGAAAAGTGAGATGAGGAGAGCACGTAGATGCGAGAAGGAATTGTACAAAGAGCAAATTGTCATGGTGTTTGTATATGGCTGCTATGAAAGTGAACTGTTTGAGGTTATCAGGGGTGTATTCATTCCACCGATTCTGTTGAAAAACGTTTCTTAAATGGAAGCACACGGAAGGGAACGGGGATAAACATACCTGAATTTCTCCAATAGAAACTCTCGTTTGCAACTGTTGGACTAATGATTACACCCTAGATCAGCTAGATGCAGACAAGAGTGTGCAATGCAGCATTGAATGTGTCACTGTCTGTCACCTTGAATACACAAATATTTATCTTAACCTGTGCACCTACATTGTAAACTTTAATTCGTAGCCTAGGTTGTACAGTAGCAACCTCATGATGGGTATATGGAAAATTTGAGTATCATGTAGTAGCCTAAACCTATTGATGTTACAGTCATCTAATATGCTATAATAGAAATAAGGCCATGCTCATTAAAAAGGATTGTCCTCTCTCATTTTAAACGGCACCGACCGCCAATGTTTAAGCTAAATCACTTAGCATATTTTGTCTTAACCATTGTATATAGGGACAACGTTTCTCCATGTGTAATCACCCCAAATGTAATCCATGTACTGTAATGTAAATGCAAATGTGGTCAGTCATCCATTAGGTCTTCCCATGGCTCAGAGACAA
The DNA here is from genome assembly GCF_029448725.1 of Salvelinus fontinalis. Classification (NCBI taxonomy): domain Eukaryota; kingdom Metazoa; phylum Chordata; class Actinopteri; order Salmoniformes; family Salmonidae; genus Salvelinus; species Salvelinus fontinalis. The sequence continues at coordinate 17,084,276 of NC_074691.1, forward strand.
TCGGCCCGGCGTACAGAGAATTATGGAGGGAGGAGGGAGGCACAGGGGTGTGAAGTGAACAATACCACAGGAACACTGGCTAGTGACCCTGTGACTACCACAATGTTCTTTTGCCCTCAGTAGCATAGACAAGGGAGCCCTCAGACCAGGCCATTAGTGTTGAAATGTAGAACTATCATTTCTGATGCTCTACCCAGCTCCTCAGTGGCTGACTGAATAGGCTTTTCTAGGCTCCAGTGCTGTGGTAGCAAGCTGGCAGGGCTGACAGCAATCCTCTCTCTCTCTCTTTTTCCTTATCTTGTGGCAGCAGGAGAATATTTAAAAGATTCAGAGAACTGGAGAGGTAAGCCCTCATTTTAATCTCAAACGATTTTAGCAGCTAGCGCAGGAAGGAAACTGTGATAGTCATTACAGAAGATGACTGCAAGCTGTCTGATTGCTGCAACAGCAGAAGGACTCTCAACCAGCAACGTTTACTCCTCATGTTGGAGAGTTGAATCCAAACACCCAGAGTTTCCACACTCATTTTTTAAATCTCCATAGACTACCTGAGAGGAAAAGTTGGCAGAATGAAGGGTGGTTTGTGTCATGTATTTGATTTGTGTCTTTACTGTTCTGTATGCTGAGAGGGATATTCTTGGCTCCTGTTTTTGATTCTGCTGAGGCTTATGTGTGCTGCGTCTCTGGCTCTCCTTCCCTCGTCACCGGCCTGTCTGTTGGACTGCTTGGGCCCGGTGTGGCTACTGCTGCCCGCAGGTGGCTAATTCAATTAACTGTTCCCATCACACTCTAGTGGTGGTAAAATTCTTCAACCAAGTTACAGTGATTTCTTCCCCCTCACTTCTGCCACTTTCTTTCTTCGGGGGATGTCAAACCAGCTGAACACTGTGTTTTGGGGCAGAGTATTGACTGTTTAGTATGAGTGAGCCTTGTTGTGGTCAGACAATGTTCTGATTTATGTTTCACTGTGGCTGGATGATGACAGTGTTTAGAGTGAGTTGATTTTGAACTTTTGTTGCAAGCGTGCTCATTCACCTGCTCTCAAAGACCACATTCGGTACGGTTGTATCTTCAATGATATATCTACTTAAGCAAAATACTACAAATGGTCATAGCACCAAATGAACTACAGTCTTCCATAAATGCAGAAATCACCGTAATAAATGGTCTCTAGGACAGTATCGTACATCTCAGCTGACGTTCTCTAGACAAAAGTTTAGCTATGCAGGTGTCTAGCTGAATTTAAGTAATCCAACTCCAGGAACATCTTTACATTTGAATTGTAACGTATAACAACCTGACCAGCCAAAAATAAAACCATAGTGAATTGATTATGTAAAGGAATGTTTCAGTGTGAATTTATTAGAAGTATGCTTTTGAATGCTATTCATATTTTCATTGTAAACTATTTTCTACTGCCTGCTATGTTGAAGCTATAAATAGTATGCATATGTGACATTTTTATATGACCAAAACATTTTAATTAAAACCTTTGTCTATTTAACTGACTGTGATTCTTTACTCACAACCTAACTAAAGTGAAAATGTTTAATCTTCATTTATTATTTGATGAATCTTCATTTAGTATTAGCCAACAATGTTTTCATATATTATACAGCAGGCAACAAGGTCCCGCGTGCGCTCATTAAGCCCTATTTATATCTGCTTCTAACTTGCGTCCTTTGTCCTGATCTTGTCCACATTCTGATTGTGCCCACATTTTTAGTCAGGTGTAGACAATCAAAAGACACATTGTGGTCTGATTGTGATCAGATCAACCTGCCCACCTCCGGAGGTGGTCAGACACGCATTGTGTCTGTATATCTTACAGGTGTAGACAGATCTGGACAGAGAAACCATTTAAATCATACTTTTCTGCACTCTAAAATCATCGACAGGTGGCGCCACTGACTAATTACATCCATATGTGTCTTACATTAAATAAATAAACCATATTTTGAATTAATATCTGTGAAATAATTTGCATAAAGGAAGGGACCAGGAAATCTGGTCACAATGCAGACACAGTAGATGGATAACAGACACATTTTAATACCATGTGTAGACACATTTCTGGAAATATGGGTACAATCAGAATGTAGACAAGAGCAAGACAAAGGTCCCATGTTAGTACCAGGTATAAACAGGGATTGAGTAATTGGCCCTGATTCTCAGCACAATTACAGTTTGACTCACCCGTCTGCCTTTTTATAACATTACAGGCCACCCAAAACATTTTTTAAACTATTTCAGCTGAACACATTTCCACTTTACTAGGAGATCGGTCTCTGTTTCAGACTGGAGCTGTATCAGAAAATAACTCTGCTCTTCTGAACAACTCACGCATGCACCTAAGCACGCACATATTCATGCACACACACACACGCAGGCACATACATACGCAAGCAGGCATGCACACACACACACCCCCATTGAAACCCCAGAGTCTCTGTGTCCTTGTTTCTTCAATATGTGGTTCAAACCATTACGTTTGTCTGTCCATCCTGGGAATGTGATGTCATGTGATTTGTATTTGTATTTATTTGTGTTTATTAAGGATCCCCATAAGTTCCTGAGGTTCAAACAAGATTAAGGCAATTGCATCACACATGCAACACATTATTACACCACTCTACCTGTCACGGTGTGCGCTACTGGTGGAGAAGTCAGGTGCAGGAGAGCAGAGAGTTGTGAACAGGCACACACTTTATTAAGGCAGAGGCAAATAAAACAGACAGACGCCAGTGCGTCAAAACCTCAAGCCAAAGGTAAAAGGTTTATGCGCGAAACAATCACAAAAATGTGGCAAATGTTGTACAATAAACATCCCTCCTGAAAAGCCACGGAAATAACGGGGAAAAACCCAGCCTGGCATGTACACACGAACATGTAACAAAAACAAATTCACACAAAGACATGGAGGGGAACAGAGGAATAAATACATGCAGTGTGATTAGGGAATGAAAACCAGGTGTGCAGGGAACAAGACAAAACAAATGGAACAATGGATAAATGGAGCGGCGATGGCTAGAAAGCCGGTGAGGTCGACCGCCGAACGCCGCCCGAACAAGGAGAGGAGCCGACTTTGGCGGAAGTCGGGACACTACCACTACATTACTACAATACAACATTTATAATACCACAATATTACAACATTGCAATGTACATGTGTGTAGAGTGCGTGTGTGTGCCTGTGTGTGTGTGTCTTCAAAGTCCACGTTTGTCCATAAGGTACAGTTTTATCTGTTTTTTAAATCTGATTTTACTGCTTCATTGAGTTACTTGATGTGGTATTTCCCAGAGTCTGTTCTGGACTTGGGGACTGTGAATAGAACCCTGGTGGCATGTCTTGTGGGGTATGCCTGGGTGTCTGTGTCACGTTCGTTGAATGGAGGAGACCAATGCACAGCGTGATGTGAATACATTCTTCTAATTATTAAAAAAGAAACACTAAACAAACTATACAAAAACAACAAAACGAATGTGACGCTATATATAAACAAGTGCAGACACAGGCAACTAACCATAGACAATCACCCACAACCCACAATGACAAAACAGGTTACCTAAATATGGCTCCCAACCAGAGACAACGACAAACACCTGCCTCTGATTGAGAACCATATCAGGCCAAACACATAGAAATAGACAAACTAGACATACAACATAGAATGCCCACTCAGATCACACCCTGACCAAACAAAACATAGAAACATACAAAGCAAACTATGGTCAGGGCGTGACAGCTCGGTGCTTTCAACATGTCAATATTTTACAAAGACAGGTACTGATTCAGTCAATCTCTTCTCTACTTTGAGCCTGGAGAGATTGACATACATTTTATTGATGTTAGCAATCGATTAACATTTAAGGGCCAGCCATGTTGCTCTGTTCTGGGACAACTGTAATTTGCCTATGTCCCTCTTTGTGGCACTTTACCATATGACTGGGCAGTAGTCCATGTGCGATAAAAGTAGGTTATGTAAGAATTGATGACAAACTTCGTGGTAAATGGTAACATTTTCTACACAATATTTTAAAAATAAGGTACAGTCATCGCTGCACTTTGAAATGTATGTGGGGGAAATGTACCTGTGGGACTCATTAGCATATTTGGGACACGCTGTCTGTGTGGGTGGACCATTTCAGTTTGTCCGTGATGTGTACGCTGAGGAACTTAAAACATTCTACCCTCTCCACTACTGTCCTGTCGATGTGGAAAGGGGGGTGCTTCCTCTGCTGTTTCCTGAAGTCCACGATCATCTCCTTAGTTTTGTTGACGTTGAGTGTGAGGTTATTTTCCTGACACCACACACCGAGGGCCCTCACCTCCTCCCTGAAGGCCATCTCATTGTTGTTGGTAATCAAGCCTACCACTGTAGTGTCGTCTGCAAACTTGATGATTGAGTTGGAGGCGTGCATGGCCATGCAGTCGTGGGTGAACAGGAAGTACAGGAGAGGGCTGAGAACGCACCCTTGTGGGGCCCCAGTGTTGAGGATCAGAGGGGTGGAGATGTTGTTACCTACCCTCACCATCTGGGGGCGGCGCAGTCAGGAAGTCCAGGACCCAGTTGCACAGGGTGGGGTCAAGACCCAGGGTCTCGAGCTTGATAAAGAGTTTGGAGGGTACTATGGTGTTAAATGCTGAGCTGTAGTCAATGAACAGCATTCTCACATAGGTATTCCTCTTGTCCAGATGGGTTAGGGCAGTGTGCAGTGTGATTGCGATTGCGGCGGGCCGTGTCCGTTGCACTGTAGTGTCCTCAAAGCGAGCAAAGAAGTAGTTTAGTCTGTCTGGGAGCAAGACATCCTGGTCCGCGATGGACCTGGTTTTCCTTTTATAGTCTGTGATTGACTGTAGACCCTGCCACATACCTCTCGTGTCTGAGCCGTTGAATTGCGACTCTACTTTGTCTCTATACTGACGCTTAGCTTGTTTGATTGCCTTGCGGAGGGAATAGCTACACTGTTTGTATTCAGTCATGTTTCCGGTCACCTTGCCCTGATTAAAAGCAGTGGTTCGCACTTTCAGTTTTGCTCGAATGCTGCCATCAATCCACGGTTTCTGGTTTGGGAATGTTTTAATAGATGCTGTGGCTACGACATCGCCGATGCACTTGCTAATAAACCCGCTCACCGAATCATCGTATACATCAATGTTGTTGTTCGCCGCAATGCGGAACATATCCCAGTCCACGTGATCGAATCAATCTTGACGCGTGGAATCTGATTGGTCGGAGCAGTGTTGAACAGACCTAAGGGCGGGAGCTTCCTGTTTTAGTTTCTGTCTATAGGCAGGGAGCAACAAAATGGAGTCATGGTCAGCTTTTACGAAAGGAGGGCGGGGGGGGCCTTATATGCGTCGCGGAAGTTAGAATAACAATGATCTAGGGTTTTGCCAGCCCTGGTTGCACAATTGATATGCTGATAGAATTTAGGGAGCCTTGTTTTCAGATTAGCCTTGTTAAAATCCCCAGCTACAATAAATTCAGCCTCAGGCTATGTGGTTTTCAGTTTACATAGAGTCAAATGAAGTTCGTTCAGGGCCATCGATGTGTCGATATATGCGGCTGTGATTATAATCTAAGAGAATTCTCTAGGTAGATAATGCGGTCGGCATTTGATTGTGAGGAATTCTAAGTCAGGTGAACAGAAGGACTTGAGTTCCTGTATGTTGTTATGTTCACACCACGTCTCGTTAATCATAAGGCATACACCTCCGCCCTTCTTCTTACCAGAAAGATGCTTGTTTCAGTCTGCGCAATGCGTGAAGAAACTAGCTGGCTGTACCGACTCCGATAGCGTGTCTCGAGTGAGCCATGTTTCCGTGAAACAAAGAACGTTACAGTCTCTGATGTCTCTCTGGAAGGCTACCCTTGCACGGATTTCGTCTACCTTGTTGTCAAGAGACTGGACATTGGCGAGTAGTATGCTCGGGAGCGGTGCGCGGTGTGCCCGTCTACGGAGCCTGACCAGAAGACCGCTCCGTCTGCCCCTTCTACAACGTCGTTGTTTTGGGTCGCCGGCTGGGATCCATTGTCCTGGGTGGTGGCAAAACAGAGGATCCACGTCGGGAAAGTCGTATTCCTGGTCGTAATGTTGGTGAGTTGACGTTGCTCTTATATCCAATAGTTCCTCCCGACTGTATGTAATAAAACCTAAGATTACCTGGGGTAACAATGTCAGAAATAACACATTGTCACGCCCTGGCCTTAGTTATCTTTATTTTCTGTAATATTTTGGTTAGATCAGGGTGTGACAGGGGGGATGTTTGTGTATTTGTCTTGTCTTGGGTGGTTGTAGTGTCTAGGGGGCTTTGTTAGAGTGTATGGGTTTGTGTTGAGTGTAGGTATCTAGGTATGTCTATGGTTGCCTGAATGGTTCTCAATCAGAGACAGCTGTCATTCATTTGTCTCTGATTGGGAGCCATATTTTAGGCGGCCATAGGCAGTAGGCTATTGTGGGTAATTGTCTATGTGTAGTGTTTAGTGTCAGCACTATTTGTTTGAATAGCTTCACGGTCGTGTGTTTGTTGTTTTTGTTCGTCTTCAAAAGAATAAAAGAAGATGTCGTTCTATTACGCTGCGCCTTGGTCCTCTATTCAAGGTTACGATGATCGTGACACACATAGAAAAACAAAATACTGCATAGTTTCCTAGGAACGCGAAGCGAGGCGGCCATCTCTGTCGGCGCCGCACTTACAAAGACTATAGAACTGGGAGAGGACAAATTAATAAATATAACAATAATGAACCACTTAAACTGGTACAACACTTCCACTAACGGTTGGCACAAATACATCATATTTTAAACCATACCCCCAAACATGTTAAATAGCCCCTGTCAGCATATTTCTCCCGCCCACCTTTGTTTCAAAGTGCAGTAAGGTAAACAACAAGTTATTTTACAACAATAACTCCTTAATTCAACTGTAAAAATACTGTATTTTTACTACAACTCAGTAGCCAGTAACTTACTGTCAAATTATAGGTACTTTTTAACAGTGTCTGCCATAAGTACATCAGAAGTATCCTGGAAGTATAACTGTAGAGCCTGTCATTGGTTCTACCTGGAACCAGAGGCTTCTTCATGAGATGATTTTAAATGGAACTCAAAAGTGTTCCCCTACAGTGGCAAATCAAAGGGTGCTATGTAGCACCCAAAAGGGTTCTCCCTAATGTCTATTGGTTCTAATATTTTAACAATCTTTATCATACCCACATAACAGGAAATTCAGGTCACTGGCAACCAAGAGGTAGTCAACTCAACTCCCCAGTGAGATTGATGCCCAAGTAATCTGAATTGGCAAAACCACTCCGTCATTAGATTTTTTGAATTGTTTGTTGCAGTATCTGTGTTTTTGCATGTACATTGATTGGTTAATTAAACAATTAATTTGTTTTATGCTACACAAAGATAGCATAAATTTTCTAAACTAATCCAATCTGTTAGTTTGATTTATTGCGCTCATTACTGAAATGGTTGTTCCACTTTATATGGTTTAGGTAGTCTCATTCATTCATCTTTCAAACCTTAGTGGTCATTCTAAATGCAGATTGTGGGATCCACTCTAGGAATTAAACATCACTTTGTAAACCAGCATAATGTGACTTGATGCTGATTTCACTTTAGCTTATACTGGTCACCAAACACAGCGAAGGCAGGTCACCAGCAAAATCACAACAAAGGATGATCTGACAGAAAAAACAGATAGACCATGCTGGTCGGCCAGCATAACCAGCTAGACCGAGCTGGTCGGCCAGCATAACCAGCTAGACCGAGCTGGTCGGCCAGCATAACCAGCTAGACCATGCTGGTCGGCCAGCATAACCAGTTAGACAAGCTGGTCTGTCAGCATAACCAGCTAGACCATGCTGGTCGGCCAGCATAACCAGTTAGACAAGCTGGTCGGCCAGCATAACCAGCTAGACCATGCTGGTCGGCCAGCATAACCAGTTAGACCATACTGGTCGGCCAGACGAACCAGTTAGACAAGCTGGTTTGCCAGCATAACCAGCTAGACCATGCTGGTCGGCCAGCATAACCAGCTAGACCATGCTGGTTTGCCAGCATAACCAGCTAGACCATGCTGGTCAGACCAGACTCAGCCAGACGAACCAGTTAGACAAGCTGGTCAGACCAGCTTGACCAACATCGAACAGCAAAGATCAGCATGGAACAGCTTGAAATGTATGCTGGTCTATGCTGTTTTTTTTGTTTTTTGGCAGGGCTGAGACATCTGTTAGAGCCACATTGATTATGTATGTGGACTAGCACTGCCTAAGGCGGGGAATATTTATAACCTCAATCAATTCACAATGCATAGCACTACTCCTACAGTTCAGTTCGCCTCCCATACACTGTGTGTGTTTTTTTACTCCTGTGTAGCTACAATGAGGGCTTAGATGAATTCATATTTAATGGCACTATAGTTTTTATGATATATTTCATAAAAGAACAGTCAGAGTGGAATTCATTCAAACCTGCCAGTCATATTTATCATATATATTAAGTATCTTTGTTTACAAAATTATTCCTGGCACTCTTACTATGAATCCAGTGGAAATGCGAAGCCAAGGAATTATCAATCCATTTATCAATCCTCGCCGTGCTGAAGCATACGATGTGATTTGACTCTACTTTGAATTAACATGGGGATCACGGCTAGACAAATTAATGTAATCATCTGACAGGACCCAATATTTGAGTTTCTCCACACAAACACCAGCGCCCAGGTTTTCCCTATTGTCTTCCAATGAACCAGATCCCTGCTACACCAATGAAACTGACTAACTGGAAATATCTCCCTGGCACATCTAGCCATGCAAAGAAGAATGACAATCTCATGTCTGATTCAAAATGAATTACGTTAGAGGGAATTTCATCTGTACTAATTATAAAATCCCATCAGATTATGAAAACAGTCCATTTGGCTTGGCGTAGGCAAAGGGAGGCAGAGGGAGACAGGGAGTGCTGTGGCCTGGAGATTTAGTATCGCTCATCAGCTGTGCGTGTTTGTGCTGTTGCTATGTCAAGCTATGCCCCTTCTCTCTCTCCCTCACCCCCTCACTCATCTACCCTTTCCCTCTCTCTCGCTCTCTCTCTCTCTCTCTCTCACTCTCTCTCGCTCTTTCTGCTCCTCACCCACTCCACTGTCTCTCAAGGAATGAAATATTGATGGAAGACCTGGATTTTATCTGCTGCCTATCATACAGCCGTCCCCCACCGAGTTCACACAGTGTATTATAAGAGCAGAGCCCTGGCAACGGCAACCTCTATCCATCCTACTTCCACTAAAAGAAATGCAAAAGCGTGTCACGGAAATGGATAATGAATGAATGCATCTCCAGATGTCTGCTGCCAAGGTGGAGCTAGTCATTCCTAGTAGCAATCACTTGACTGTTTCTACAACACAATATATTTTTCTTTATTTAAGACAGATTTTTTTCCACACCCCCATGCTGAATTTAATGATACAATCAAAAAGTTTGGAATAAGTGGAATGAAGTAAAGGCTGCTGAGGGGAGGACGGCTCATAATAATAGCTGGAATACGGAGTAAATGGAATGGCATCAAACACACAGAAACCATGTGTTTGATGTATTTGATTCCATTACAGAGTGAAAAACAGTAGTTGTTTTGTTTTTAAAGCCTTGGAAGATGGCTCCCTCTACAGGGCTTAAAAGCATATTTAATCGTCAGTCTCTCATTTTCTTTGCAATCTTTGTTTTTGGGGTTTAAATTGATTTGTGACTAATTACTTTGTAAAAGCTTTACAAGTTAAATGTATTTGATTGTTGATGATGATGGGTGACAATGTTGACAGTAGAATTGATCATTTAAATATGTTTACTTTTTTACAATGTTAAGATTGTTTTACAGGATTATCACATCAATGTTCACAGAAGCGTAGGGCAGATGTATGAAGGGAAAAACTTCACTCTGAGATGAACATCTACATCTACATCTAAATAAAACCACCCTAGTGAGCATCAGGGAATACACTTTGCGAAACAAAAGGATCTAAAAAAACAGCAACCATACAGCCATACTAGGAGTTACTGCTGGCTACTGCCTTCGATATATTTCATATTTGTAGAATGTCTACACAAAATAACGTAACTTGCATCACCAACCACTTCCATCCAGGAGGCAAATATGGTGTAGTTCATCTCAGTTACCAGCTGGTGGCAGTAAAGGATAGTGGATAGAATATATCCAATGGACGCCTAGCGACCCAGTCTCCATCCGAAGCAGGCCAAGTATTACAGTAGGTCACAATTATCTTATGAGTTTGAATTTTGGGAGACCCTATCTTTTAAAGCCACAATCTCATCAGATCATCAGATGTCATTTAAGAATGGCATTTAAAGGGCATGATGCAAAAAACGATGTCTCCTTGGATCTCCTTGCTAATTATGAAATTCAAATATTTCATCTTCTCCCTATTGATTGTGTTGACCATCTGATTATAGGACATAGTAGACGTACAGTGGATTCGGAAAATATTCAGACCCCTTCCCTTTTTCCAAATTTTGTTACGTTACAGCCTTATTCGAAAACAGATTAAATACCCCATAATGACAAAGTGACCCCATAATGACATTTTAGATATTTTTGCAAATGTATATTAAAAAAAACAAATATCTTATTAACATAAGTAATCAGACCCTTTGCTATGACACTCAAAATTGAGCTCAGCTGCATCTTGTTTCCATTGATAATCCTTGAGATGTTTCTACAACTTCATTGGAATCCACCTGTGGTAAATTCAATTGATTGGACATGATTTGGAAAAGCACACACCTGTCTATATAAGGTCCCACAGTTGACAGCGCATGTCAGAGCAAAAACCAAGCCATGAGGTTGAAGGAATTGTCCGCAGAGCTTCGAGACAGGATTGTGTCGAGGCACAGATCTGGGGAAGGGTACCAAAAAATGTCTGCAGCATTGAAGGTTCCAAAGAACACAGTGGCCTCATCATTCTTAAATGAAAGAAGTTTGGAACCACCAAGACACTTCCTAGAGCTGGCTGCTCGGCCAAACTGAGCAATCTGGGAGCAGGGCCTTGGTCAGGGAGTTGACCAAGAACCCGATGGTCACTCTGACAGATCTCCAGAGTTCCTCTGTGGAGATGGGAGAACCTTCCAGAAAGAAAACCATCTCTGCAGCACTCCACCAATCAGGCCTTTATGGTAGAGTGGCCAGACTCAGAAAAAGGCACATGACATCCTGCTTGGGGGCACCTAAAGGACTCAGACCATGGGAAACAAGATTCTCTGGTCAAATGAAACAAAAATAGAACTGTTTGGCCATAATGACCATTGTTATGTTTGGAGGAAAAAGGGGGAGGCTTGCAAGCCGAAGAACACCATCCCAACCATGAAGCATCATGTTGTGGGGATGCTTTGCTGCAGGAGGGACTGGTGCACTTCACAGAATAGATGGCATCATGAGGGAGTAAAATTATGTGGATATATTGAAGCAACATCTCAAGACATCAGTCAGGAAGTTAAAGCTTGGTCACAAATTGATCTTCCAAATGGACAATGATCCCAAGCAAGTTTTGAAAGTTGTGGCAAAATGGCTTAAGGACAACAAAGTCAAGGTATAGGAATGGCCATCATAAAGCCCTGACGTCAATCCTATAGAAAATGTGTGGGCAGAACTTTAAAAGCATGTGTGAGCAAGGAGGCCTACAAACCTGACTCAGATACACCAGCTCTGTCAGGAGCAATGGGCCAAATTTATCCCAACTTATTGTGGGAAGCTTGTGGAAGGCTACATGAAATGTTTGACCCAAGTTAAAGAATGTAAAGGCAATACTACCAAATACTAATTGAGTGTATGTAAACTTCTGACCCACTGGGAATGTGATGAAAGAAATAAAATCTGAAATAAATAATTCTCTCTACTATTATTCTGACATTTCACCTTCTTAAAATAAAGTGGTGATCCTAACTGACCTAAGACAGGGACTTTTTACTATGATTAAATGTCAGGAATTGTGAAAAACTGCGTTTAAATGTATTTGGCTAAGGTGTATGTAAACCTCCGACTTCAACTGTAGGTACAAGTGTCTGAATGTCTTTGAGTGGCTCAGCCAGAGCCCAGACATGAACCCGATTGAACATCTCTGGAGATACCTGAAAGTAGCTGTGCAGTGACGCTCCCCATCCAATCTGACAGAGCTTGAGAGGATCTGCAGAGAAAAATGAGAGAAACTCACCAAATACAGGTGTGCCAAGCTTGTAGCATCATACCGAACAAGATACAAGTCTGAAAACCCTACCAAAGGTGTTTCAACAAAGTACTGAGTAAAGGGTCTGAATACTTAAGTAAATGTGATATCAGTTATTTTTTTAATACATTTGCAAACATGTCTAAAAACCTGTTTTTGCTTTGTCATTATGGGGTATTGTGTGGAGATTGACGAGGGGGGAAAAAATTCATTAATCAATTTTTAAATTAGGCTGTAACGTAACAAAATGTGAAAAAAGGCAGGGGTCTGAATACTTACCAAATGCACTGTAAGCATGTAGTTAAAACTGAGGAAAATCTGCTATCTTGGTACTGGATATCCATTTCTACAGCAAGATCTTGAGCCTTTGCCAAAATAAATCAAAATGGTTTGCTGTTAAGTGCCATTGTCAGCAACTAAATACAGCAATAAAATGTTTAGACCATGCTTGCTCAAAGGCATGGAAATGTTCAGCTAAAATTCTGCAGAAAATATTAAAATATATATATGCTCCACATAAATATTATACAGATATCTTACATTTTAGGATCAATTTATTGTAGGGTATTGTGCATGTAACTCATGATGATTGAATCAGACTTTCCAGTAGCAGTGTTATGTGACTGAATTAAGTGTGTATCAACATGGGAGCCAGACTATTTGTGTACCATTCTATTCTCTCCTCATGAGGGTGTTGAATGCCTCATGAGGCTGCCTTATCAAACATAAATAAAACATATATATATCATCTAAATATATGTGCATAACTGCACCTTTTATTTTCATCTTTATTCAACACAACAGATTTGCAATGGCTATGGAATGCTGTACTTTTTCTTTACAAAATAAAGGAACAAAATGAATTCCTCAAAGAATGTGTAATGAAGTATAAGGTGTGACATGTGGTACTTGAAAGCAAACTACAGGTAGTATAAATTAATACAATTACTGTATGCTTTTAGGAAATTCATATGACAATAAGCAATGTGACATATTCCTCCTGGACCACAGTACTTGCTTCTTCAGATGATGTTCTTCATGATAAAACATTAAAACAAAACACTTTCAGTGATTTAGATTGGAAAATGCAATGAATGACAGATGTAGGATCTTAATTTGATCACACTGCTGCAGGGAATTTAAAAAGTCTTCTGAAGTTTGTAATTTCCACTTTGAAATTTCAGACTTGATGTTCCCGCACAAAAAAATGTATCAACCCCAACAAAAATGAACATTAAATATAATCCACAAAATAATTCAATTTTTCTCCTGCTGAATAATTACTTTCCGGCTGCAGCAAACTGTCTCAAATTAAGATCCTACACCTGTAGAGCAGCCTTCTTTTCTGAGACACAATCAAACCCTGTTGAAGTATACTAGTGCATCATCCTTAAACCCCTTTAAGAAACCCAACAGAGATGGTGAGATTAATACTGTGATGTGGAGACATACAGACAGCCCACCAAGGAAAAAAATTACACCTCGTCTTAACCTATACCTGAGATCAAATAACGACATCATATTAGCTATCTCCTTCCTCATTCATAATTTTTGTACATAAGCAAGATGTGATGACAGGTTAGCATTTCAGTTGACTACTACCTCTTTGACATCAATATTAAGCTCTTAGTTGACATACATTTTGTACAGATGCAAATCTCAAAAATGGAAAGAAAATGCATAACATCATAGAACATTTGATATCAATAAGCTCTCCTAATACTGTCATTCACAACTTTACACAATAATAAACAAATCAAATCAAATGATTAGCAAGGCAATGAAAGAGTACAAACTGAAAATCATACAAACAAACAAAAACACAGATCCAGTAAGACACTGAGAAATGTGATATTGCTTAAGTGATAATGCCCTTGAAGCCGGTGTTTGGAGGATATATTGGCACGGGTGTTGTAAGTCGAGGGCCGGCTAACCGTGCCAATATATCCTCCAAACACTGGCTTCAAGGGCATTATCACTTTTATACAACGGGTAACCAACATATTCACATAACGGTTGACATATTTTCATTAAAAACATTATTTTGATGAATTTATTCATACTATTTCATCCTTCCACAAGATACAGTCCCGACACAAATCTAGAGTTGCTACCCAAGCCGTCTGGTCGTTCGTTCTATCGGTTCGGTTGACAGAGACGCGACCCATTCGTTCAGTCTTTTTGTTCTGTATCTATGGACGCGACCCATTTGTTCTAAATGTTCCATTGCCATACTGGCTGGCAACGTACTCATCCCTTGCTTTCTAGATATCCAACTATGGCTAACTTATAGTCACGTCAAACAGTGCAGCTAGAATAACAACAGTAGCTGCATTTGCCTTTTTTAAATGTTTTCTAGAGACATTTAATCGGATACATCCATAACAATGAGCTAATGAGGAGCGATTTTGCCTGGCATAGAAAATGTGCTCTCTCCTCAGGAAACTGTTGTTCAGAGAAGCTAGCCAACAACACAGCTAACATAATCACTTCAAACTGCAGCTAGAAAGACTGCAAACGTTTCGATTGACCAGTTTTCTATTGATAGTTCTTTGTATATATCCATAAAAATTATGCTGATTCATGATTTCGATTGTCTGAGAAAAGTTGCCTGCCTGTCTCGTCCAAACATGTGCTGGAGATCGAATTTGAATATTGAAGCAATGTTGTAAATGTCGGAGAGACAGACAGCAAGGTTTATACAAATCTCCGCTGTTGAAAACTAAATGTTAGTCTAAAGGAAATATGAGATAATGTCTAGATGCTTTTTATAGTGGAGATCAAGTTTATAAATTGCCTGGCTGGGCTGATGAGACAGTGGATTGCACTGTCAGATGGAACAGAGTAAATAGGCATTTTAACATCATAGATTTAGCCGGTGGTAACTTGTGGAATAGACGCTATCTGGAATGCGGTTTTCCAATCAGCATTCATTATTAGACCCACCTGTTGTATAATTTTGAATAAATCCCGTCAAATAAAGATTGTTGATTGTTCTTGCCAATGTTAGGACCTTAGGCTGAGTGCAGATGTGTTGATCCTTCTGCCTTTCTATTGTTCTAAGGAGGTCAGCAAGACTATGTCCTCTTTTGTTTTTACCGTGTGTTGAATGCAGACACCCTCAGTTAGAGTAAAGATGAAAGATTTAAAAGGCAATAATAGACAATATGACAGTTGTAATAATAACCAATAGGATCATTATTTGCACTGACTGTTTACGTTTTTCTAAAGATTGTTTTCTTGCGTATAACTCAAAGCCTGGACTCCATACACAAGCACACACAGTATAAATACTTTAAAACAAAACATGTTACTCAAAAGAAAACTGACTTTGATCTTAATAGCACCTCAACTTACTTTAATTCATTGAATTACTTTAATTAATTTAGTAATTGAAAGGTATACAAGCAAAAAACACATTTATGGTTGTCTTATTCTTTCTGATCATGTGGATTTTTATTTTTATTAAATTGTGCTTTGTCAATCAACATAAACTGAGTGTACACAGCATTAAGAACACCTGCTCTTTCCATGACAGAGACTGACCAGGTGAATCCAGGTGAATCCAGGTGAAAGCTATGATCCTTTATAGCTGTCACCTGTTAAACCCACTTCAAATCAGTGTAATCGGAATGGAGGAGACAGGTTAAAGAAAGATTTTTAAGCTTTAAGACATAGATTGTGTATGTGTGCCATTTAGAGGGTGAAAGTGCAAGACAAAACATTGAAGGGCCTTTGAACGGGTTATGGTAGTAGGTGCCAGGCGCACTGGTTTGTGTCAAGAACTGCAACGCTGCTTGATTTTTCACGCTCAACATTCCCTGTGTGTATCTAAAAATGGTCCTCCACCCAAAGGACATCCAGCCAACTTGACACAACTTTGGGAAGCAATGGAGTCAACATGGGCCAGCATTCCTGTCGAACGCTTTTGACACCTTGTCGAATCCATGCCCCCACAAATTGAGGCTGTTCTGAGGGTTAAAGGGAGGGTGTAACTCAATATTAGGAAGGTGTTCTTAATGTCTTGTATATGAGACGTAAAGGCTAACATCTGCGCATACAGAATGGATAAAGATGACAGGAGCATAGTGCTGTACCACATAGCCACTACTCTTAACAGATATTGTTGTGCTGTGACTTGATATTTGGTCCAATTAACATACGCTGGTGGATACCTCGCAGTGGAGCATGCAGTTTGTGCATGAGCTAAAATAGCATTTTGTTTTATGATGTCAATGACGTCTCTAAACATGTATCCAGTGACACTAAGAATCATATGATGACTTTGACCGTTGATAAAAAGTGCTGCTACGGTCAAACCTGCCTGAAGCAGGGAATAACACTTAACCCCAACATCAACACCACAGTCTCTCCAGCTCTCTGTACAGATATGGTATC
Organism: Salvelinus fontinalis; assembly: GCF_029448725.1. Taxonomy (NCBI): domain Eukaryota; kingdom Metazoa; phylum Chordata; class Actinopteri; order Salmoniformes; family Salmonidae; genus Salvelinus; species Salvelinus fontinalis. Next base: position 17,100,915 of record NC_074691.1, read on the forward strand.
TTAATTTGATCACTTTGCTCCACAGAACATTTTTAAGAGTCCTAGTAGTACCATAATGTCCCTGAAAACCTGCAGTTTCTCTTTCTGTCACTAGATCTCACACCTAAACTATAGCCTACTGTAGCCTATCAAAACAATGTTCCTGTTAGAAATAACTTTTTGGGGAGAATAATCAAATAATCCTCCTCCTGCTGCAGGGTTATTTTACTCCTGCAACGAAACTGGTCAAATTAAGATCCAACATCTGTATATCATACCTCATTCTTAACAACACTTTAGATCTTACAGGAGCACATAAAGGTTAAAGTTTAAATATGGATGTCACAGGTGTCACAATGCACAATCTGTACAAAGTGTAAAAATACATCTTGACAACAGCCTTGAGCTGTAAACACAGAGGGACGTGAGGTAGGAGAGTACAGAGAGCTGTTTGAAGCAGGAACATAGATACAGCAAGGCTGGGTAGCGTACAGTAAGTCTGGGTGATGAGCGGTGGTCAATATCTTTGCAGATGATAGCAGGGTTGTGATTGGACAGGTGTCAAATCATAGGAGATTACCACTGTCTTTCTCTCACATTTCAATATGAGACTCATTACTGGACGGACTGACTTTAAGTGAGCCAGAAATTGTGTAAAACCTGTGGAAGATACAATGGGAGAAAAGTTTCATATGTTAGAAAAGTTGCATTGAAAACTATGCAGTTTTTATAAGGTATAGCGGCGATATGACGTACATGCAGAAAGTAAACAGCATAGTGGGTCAATTTCCACAACAACTAAGAGCATTGAAGCATGAGGCTCAACCTCAGCTGTTTTGGTGCCCTGACTACCACACTGTGAACAGCGTGAAGCGAACCCGTGCACATGAGCAGATATTATGTATGACTGTGTGAGAGCAAAGTCTTGCATCTCGCTCATCTTAATATCTGCGATGCTGCTTGTGGCAACGTCATTTAGCATTTAACTTTAGATCTAGCAAGCTGTTTGAGAAAATTTTAAACTATATTGTTTTAATTCTTGCAAGCCATTAAACAAGGGAAATGTTAAACTAGGTCTGTACAGTTTTAACTGTCATTCCAGGGGAATAGAAAGTAGAAGAGAAAGCCATGAAATGAATAGTACTCCATACCGTGACTTTTTTAAATGTGTGCGCTTCTTCAGAACTTGAAAACAGGAGGATTTAGCGCAGGAGTGTTTCAGGTCGATGACCTGGTAGATGATGGGGTTGTACATGGCAGAAGACTTAGCAAGCAGAGTGGGGATCACAGAGACCGAGATAGGCACTGAGTCGGGCTCGCCAAACGCAGACACCACTGAGACCACTGCATAAGGGATCCACGCTATCAAGAAACCGGCACAGATCAGCATCGCCACCTGGAGGACACAAGTAGAACCACATCACTGGTCAGTCTCACAATAGTTAAAGTATCTCTGAGGTGAGGTTCCGTGCACACACGCCCACACACACACACACAAGATCTGCTAACCGACTCGAGCCCGACGGGCCCTGACATTATACATCGGGTTAGGGCCAGGTAGGGCCTGTTTTTTCCTCAATAACTAGGGTACGGACAGGGCTTGGGTATCCATAAATTGATCACTAACATTTTGAAGCTGCGCAGTACAGTCATATCTAACTAAGATCATAACATTGTGTCAGAAGTTATTTTTCAAATATAAGACAGGAGAGATTATTTCACAGAAAATAATGATGTTCCTTGAGTTTTGTCAGAGTTTAGAGTGACAAAGTTGCTAACAGCAAACTGCTCTCTCATGTCTCATAATTGAGCAGAGGAGCCCAAGTGGAGCCGTTGCTATGGATACTCACAGACTCAGATTCGTCATGAGCAGAGAGCATGCAGAGTGAGCAGCGCTCAGGGAGCGAGTGACAGACAGAGAGGAGCAGCTAATTGATTTAATAACAGAGGATGTTATTTCTGATTTCGGGTTTCGGGTAGGGCCTTATATTTGGCAGAAGCAATCGGGCCTGGGTAGGGTAGAGCCTGAACATTGAAGGCATAGGTAGGGCTCGGGCTTAAAATTCATGTCTGTTCAGGGCTCTGACACACACACACACACACAAACACACACACACACACACACACACCTTGGTCAGTTTCATCTCCACATTATGGCTGTTCTGGTTCCTGGTGTCAAAGTGGGAGATTTCCTTGGCTGAGGACTTGACCTTGAAGATGATCATGACGTAGGAGAAAACGATGATGCCGGTGGGGAAGATGAGGCAGAAGAAGAGGATTGCAATGACGAAGCTCTGGCCCGCCACGGAGGCCTGGGCCAGCCACCAGTCCAGAGTGCAGGAAGTGCCAAAGGGCTCGGGAGCATAGTTGCCCCAGCCTACCAGGGGCATGGTGGCCCAGAAGCCTGCATACAGCCACACAAACACCATACTCAGGAAAGCATGTTGCCTCTTTAGCCACGTCCCTGTGGGTACAATTATGGGCAGAAAGATTGATAATTAATTGGTTCATCATAATAATAAAGTGTCCAGATATCACAGATCATAATTTCAATTAACTTATTCATGAAAAAGTGCTCATTCATTCTTATAAAGGTCTTGTGTTACTGTAAACAGGGGTGTCAAACATACACTCCGGGTCCAATCTGGCTCCCGGGTGGTTTAAGTAAAACAAATACAACTTGTAAAGTTTTTTTATACTTTAAAATGACTAAATCAAACTGTGTAGAAATTATAATGGACCTACAGTACATTCATAAAGTTTGTTGACTGTGTCTAGCTCGATAATAATCACTCAATTGAAAGCTAAACAGTCAGGAAGTATCTACAATTTTTTTTAAACGATTAGATGATACACTGTACCGCCCAAACATATCCACAGATGACACAATCTCTATTGCACTCCACACTGCCCTTTCCCACTATGTGAGAACGCTGTTAATTGACTACAACTCTAACAGTAAGCTAAGGACCCTGGGACTGAACAACTCCCTCTGCAACTGGATCCTGGACTTTCTGACAGGACGGCCCCAGGTGGTGAGGGTTAGGCAACACACATTCGCCACGCTGACCCTTAACATGGGAGCCCTTCAGTGGTGCATGCTTAGATGCCTTCCTCTATTCCCTGTTCACCCGCTACTGCGGGTAGAGCACAACTCCAACACCATCATTAAGTTAGCCTGATTTCCGACAACAACGAGACAGCCTATAGGGAGGAGGTCAGAGACCTGGCAGTGTGGTGCCAGGACAACAACCTCTCCCTCAACGTCAGCAAGACAAAGGAGCTGATTGTGGAGTACAGGAAACGGAGAGCTGAGCACGCACCCATTCACATCGACAAGGATGTAGTGGAGCGGGTGGAGAGCTTTAAGTCACGAGATCCTGAGGCCTATTGTTGTGCCATTCATCCCCCGCCATCACGTCATGTTTCAGCATGATAATGCACAGCCCCATGTCGCAAGGATCTGCACACAATTCCTGGAAGCTGAAAATGTCCCATCTCTTCCATGGCCTGCATACACACCAGACATGTCAACCACTGAGCCTGTTTGGGATGCTCTGGATCGACGTGTACGACATCGTGTTCCAGTTTCCGCCAATAACCAGCAACTTCGCACAGCCATTGAAGAGGAGTGGGACAACATTCCACAGGCCACAATCAACTCTATGCAAAGGAGATGTGTCTCGCTGCCTGAGGCAAATGGTGGTCACACCAGATACTGACTTGTTTTCTGATCCACGCCCCTATCTTTTTTTAAGGTATCTGTGACCAACAGATGCATATCTGTATTCCCAGTCATGTGAAATCCATAGATTAGGGCCTAATGAATTTAGTTCAATTGACTGATTTCCTTATATGAACTGTAACTAAATTGTTGCATGTTGCATTTATATTTTTGTTCAGTGTGGTTAGGTAAATAGTTAACGAATAGCTATCCAGACTATCTGCATTGACTGCACACATTTATTTACCCATCACATACACTGCTGCTACTGTTTAAGATTTGTCACTTTATTATTTTTTTTGTACATATCTACCTCAATTACCTCATGCCCCTGCACATCGACTCGATACTGGTACCCCTTGTATATAGCCAAGTTATCATTACTCATTGTGTATTTATTATTACTTATTTTATTGTATGTTTTACTTTTCTATTATTGTCACGCCCTGACCATAGAGAGCCTTTTTATTCTCTATGTTGGTTAGGTCGGGGTGTGACTAGGGTGGGTAATCCTAGGTTGTTCTTTCCTATGTTGGCCTGGTATGGTTCCCAATCAGAGGCAGCTGTTTATCGTTGTCTCTGATTGGGGATCATATTTAGGGAGCCATTTCCCCACTGTGTTTTGTGGGATCTTGTTTATGTGTAGTTGCCTGTGAGGACTCCATAGCTTCACGTATCGTTTGCTGATTTTTTTATTGTTTTGTGCGTTTCACGAACAAAAAGTTGTGGAACCCATATCACGCCGCGCCTTGGTCCGAATGTTGTTTCGACGATCGTGACAGAAGATCCCACCACACCAGGACCAAGCAGCGTGCCCAGGAGGAGAAGGTATCCTGGTCTTGGGAGGAGATCAAGGAGGAGAAGATATCCTTGACTTGGGAGGAAATAATGGGAGTACACGAAAGCCTTCCTTGGAAGCAGACGCAAGGAGAGAAGGGAAGACAGCGACGACGCCAGGCTTTGCGGCCACAACGAAAGGCCAAAGAAAAGCCCCAAAAATGTTTTGGGGAGGGGCTCACGGGGTGGTCGGCGGAGCCGAGGAGTGAACCAGAGCCAATCTGGGAGAAGATGGATAAATTGGAGGAGAGTGAACGGAGAAAGTCAGAGACCGTCAGTGAGTTGATGTAGAAATTGGAGGAGAGAGAAATGAGAGAGTTGTTGTGTTGGTGTATGATGCATGACATTCGCCCTAAGGAGCGTGTTATTAGTTTGATGCCACCTGAGTCAGCTCTCCGTACTCGTCCTGAGGAGCGTGCTAGCAGTCTGGTAAAAACTGTGCCGGCACCACGTACCAGGTCTCCAGTACACCTCCACAGCCCAGTACGTCCTGTGCCAGCTCTCCGCACTCGCCTTGAGGAGCGTGTCATCTGTCCGGTACCATGTGTGCCGGCTCTATGCACCAAGTCTCCAGTACGCCTTCACAGCCCAGTACGTCCTGTGCCAGCTCCCCGCACTCGCTGTGCGAAGTGTGTCATCGTTCCGGTACAATTTGTGCCGGCTCTACGCACAAGACCTCCAGTACGCCTCCGCAGCCCAGTACGTCCTGTGTCTCCTCCTCGCACTTGCCCTGAAATGTGTGTCACCAGTCCGGTACGACCTGTGCCGGCTCCACGCACTAGGCCTCCAGTGTGCCTCCCCAGTCCGGTAAGTCCTGTGCCTGCTCCTCGCACTCGCCCTGAAGTGCGTGTCACCAGTCCGGTGCCACCTGTGCCAGCTCCACGCACCAGGCCTCTAGTGCACTTTCCCAGTCCGGTACGTCCTGTGCCTGCTCCTCGCACACGCCCTGAAGTGCGTGTCACCAGTCCAGAGCTTCCGGCGACGGTCCCCAGTCCAGAGCTTCCGGCGACGGTCCCCAGTCCAGAGCTTCCGGCGACGGTCCCCAGTCCAGAGCTTCCGGCGACGGTCCCCAGTCCAGAGCTTCCGGCGACGGATCCCGGTCCGGAGCTTCCGGCGACGGTTCACGGTCCGGAACCTCCTGTGACGGTCGTCCGGAACCTCCAGCGACGGTCCATGGTCCGGAACCTCCAGCGACAGTCCACGGTCCGGAACCTCCAGCGACAGTCCACGGTCCGGAACCTCCAGCGACAGTCCGGAACCTCCAGCGACAGTCCACGGTGGTCCGGAACCTCCTACAACGGTCCACGGTCCGGAACCTGCTACGACGGTCCACGGTCCGGAACCTCCTGCGAAGGTCATCCGGAACCTCCAGCGATGGTCCACGGTCCGGAACCTCCAGCGACAGTCCACGGTCCGGAACCTCCAGCGACAGTCCGGAACCTCCAGCGACAGTCCACGGTCCGGAACCTCCTACGACGGTCCACGGTCCGGAACCTGCTACGACGGTCCACGGTCCGGAACCTCCAGCGACGGTCCACAGTCCGGAACCTCCAGCGACGGTCCACGGTCCGGAACCTCCAGCGACGGTCCACGGTCCGAAACCTCCTACGACGGTCCACGGTCCGGAACCTGCTACGACGGTCCACGGTACAGAACCTCCTACGACGGTCCACGGTCCGGATCCTCCAGCGACGGTCCACGGTCCGGATCCTCCAGCGACGGTCCACGGTCCGGAACCTCCAGCGACGGTCCACGGTCTTGAACCTCCAGCGACGGTCCACGGTCTTGAACCTCCAGCGACTGTCCACGGTCCGGAACCTCCAGCGACGGTCCATGGTGCGGAACCTCTAGCGAAGGTCCACGGTCCGGAGCTTCCAGGCAAGGCGTCCAGTCCAGCTCCAGGGCAGGAGCCTTTCTCTGCCCCAATGTCCAGTCCAGGCACGGCATCCAGTCCCGCTAAAAGGCCGGAGCCTTCCTCTGCGCCGGTGCCCAGTCCAGGCACGGCGTCCAGTCCCGCTCCATGGCAGGAGCCGTCCTCTGCGCCGGTGCCCAGTCCAGGCACGGCGTACAGTCCCGCTCCAAGGCCGGAGCCTTCCTCTGCGCCGATGTCCAGTCCAGGCACGGTGTCCAGTCCTGTTCTATGGCTGGAACGTTCCTCTGCGCCGGTGCCCAGTCCAGGCACGGCGGCTAACTCAGCTCCATGGCCAGGGCCTACCTCCGCGCCGGTACCCAGTCCGGGTGCGGCGTTCAGCCCAGCTCCATGGCCGGGGTCTTCCTCTGCGCCGAGGCCCAGTCCAGGCACGGCGGACCCTCCCCTATGGAGTCAGGTACTTTCACGCCCTGACCATAGAGAGCCTTTTTATTCTCTATGTTGGTTAGGTCGGGGTGTGACTAGGGTGGGTAATCTAGGTTGTTTTTTTCTATGTTGGCCTGGTATGGTTCCCAATCAGAGGCAGCTGGTTATCGAGATCATATTTAGGCAGCCCCACTGTGTTTTGTAGGATCTTGTTTATGTGTAGTTGCCTGTGAGCACTCCATAGCTTCACGTATCGTTTGCTGTTTTTTTATTGTTTTGTGCGTTTCACGAATAAAAAAATGTGGAACGCATATCACGCTGCGCCTTGATCCGAATGTTATTTCGACGATCGTGACAATTATTTCTAGATTTTCTTTCTCTCTGCATTATTGGGAAGGACCCGAAAGTAAGCATTTCACTGTTAGTAATTTATTTGTTAGAGGATATTCTTTGCTAATTCTTTGCTAGGCACGGAAATGTAAGCGATTTTCAGTGCAGCCCTACGGACACCATTGAAGACCGAATGCGACCCGCGGGACAAATTTTAGTTTGACACCCCTGCTGTAAACCAAACACAAACTGAGAACATAGCCCACTGTACCGTATCTGAGATGGCAGATCTTGAGATATCTGTCTAGGCTGACTACGGTCATAGTGATGAGGCTGCCAACACCGAAGAAGAAGCCAGCCCAGCCATAGAAACGACAGCCCTCCCAGCCAAACAGCCAGCGGTGGGAGAAACTGGACGCCACAAAGAACGGCTTCCCTGTGACTTCAAGACCAAACACACACAGTTGTTAACTACCTCAAATGATCAGTGTGTGCTGTGAAGACATGCGAATATATAGCATACATGTACAGTAACATAGTAACGCAGGCCTTAAAATGCATGAGAATTCCAATGAAAAACCATCATCTTCATCCACTTGACATAACAGAAGTGCTGTTTCTTCAAACCCCACAATGATAACAGATACAGTAAAGTTACAATCATGAGGCATAACATGTGACAGAAGAGGTGATAATGAATAGTGTTTCTATCGTGTGAGGAGAAAGTGGCATCCTCACCGGTCTGACGCCACAGAGGTTCAGAGAGCACAGTTATGACCCTGTCTCTATGTACATGTTGACGTACACACACTGCACTCTCCACCAACACTCATAGTTAATAAAATAGTCTTTCTCTCACTTTATGACTCCTACAGTATTACGGTAAACTGGCTACAAAATATTCTGGCCCTCTTTTCATTTGGACCTCCAACATCTGAGTGATATTCCCAAGATGCAGGCAAAGCTGGCAGACACAAATAGATCATGCTTGTTGTCTGCTGTGGACGTTGGCTCAAGTCCTAGAGAGCAATGCAGGCGTCTCATACAGAGAGACATAGTTGGCCCAGAGACCAAGAAATGAACAGATAAACAAGTGAGCATCCCGTGGTTGTATGAGACACAGAGAGAGCTGGCCAGAGATTGTTCTGAGACTGAGACATACTGTTGTGAATTCTGCTTCTGGCTGGGTCACAGGGACTCTTTGAGAAACTAGAATATTCTCAGATAAAGGGGATTTTTAAAACGAAATTTCTTAACTAAGATGACTGCTTACAGTGGAACTAAATATCTTGTACATCAAAGGCCTAGTCTTTCGATATAGTGTGATCAATATGCCAGGTAGAGTAATATTAGAGGTGAGTTCTTTTTACGTGATGCTGTTCCTCTAATATCCAAACGATGGCGATAAAGGACTAATTCCAGATTAAACCACAATTTAGCAGTTACCAAACATGCCTAAAAAGTTATGACTTTAAAGCAACTCAGTGATTCTCTCTCTCTCTCTTACTCTCTCGCTTTCTTGTCATTATATTCCACCACTTCATCTTCTTCCAACCATGACAACCATTCCCATGTGTCAGGATGTACAGTACATGAGTAAATGTTAATGCAGCGCTACCCTTGTTCATATCCACGCTGTTCTGAATGGAAATACACAGACTACACAGGACCAATCCACCATACACTGTTCTGTACAGAAACACACTGTACATGGACATACTGTATGAAGAGAATGCGCAATGGTTTACCTGATATGCCAAAGTCAAATATGGCTAAGTTGACTGTCATGAGCTCAGGCGGCCTTAGCTTTGTCTTGCGTTTGATGGTCATGTATATAACATAGCCGTTTCCTATGGCTGACATGATCCCTGCAGAGAAAACAGAGGACAAGAGGAAGACATGACAAGTTGTAAAATGCAACATGACAGGGTGTACCTACAGGTTAGTCAAGTTACATACTTAGGCCTATGGCATAATTGGTTTAATTATAATGCTGTAATACTTTAAAGGGGCAATCTGCAGTTGCTACGTCCATTTTTTGACTTATAAATGAATGATATGTACATATAGATTTTTGAAGAATATAACTTAGAAATGCCTCATGATCTTAGTTGAACTGTCGTACCCCATCAGAACCCAAACTATAAGCTAGTTTATTTTACTCGCCAATCTCTGGATAATAAAATTGATGAGCTCAAGGCGAGAGTTACTTTTCAAAAAGACATCAGGGATTGTAACATACTCTGCTTCACAGAAACGTGGCTCTCTCGAGATATACTGTCTGACTCTGTAAAGCCAGTTGGGATCTCAGTACATCGCGCCGACAGGAACAAACATCTCTCCGGGAAGCAGAAGGGTGGAGGTATATGTTTTATGATTAACGTCTTATGGTGTAACTGTGATAGCATACAGGAACTCAAGTCCTTCTGTTCACCTAACCTAGAATATCTCACAATCAACGGCCGACCGTACTATCTCCCAAGCAGAGGGAGCACCCCCCTATCCACATCGATGGTACCACAGTGGAGAAGGTGAAAAGCTTCAAGTTCCTCGGCGTACACACCACTGACAATCTGAAATGGTCCACCCACACAGACAGTGTGATGAAGAAGGCACAACAGATGGATTACCAGGACGTGTACTCTGAGCATGCGTTGACCAACTGGCAAATGTCTTCACTGACATTTTCAACCTCTCCCTGTCTGAGCCTGTAATACCAACATGTTTCAAGCAGACTACAATAGTCCCTGTGCCCAAGAACACTAAGGTAACTTGCCTAAATGACTACCGACCTGTAGCACTCACGTCTGTAGCCATGAAGTCCTTTGAAAGGCTGGTCATGGCCCACATCAACACCATTATCCCAGAAACCCTAGACCCACCCCAGGTTGCATGCCGCCCCAACAGGTCCACAGATGATACAATCTCTATTGCACTCCACACTGCCCTTTCCCACCTGGACAAAAGGAACACCTGTGTGAGAATGCTATTCATTAATTACAGCTCAGCGTTCAACAGCATAGTGCCCTCAAAGCTCATCACTAAGCTAAGGACCCTGGGACTAAACACCTCCCTCTGCAACTGGATCCTGGACTTACTGACGGGCCGCCCCCAGGTGGTAAGGGTAGGCAACAACACATTCTCGGTCCCCTTCTGTACTCCCTGTTCACTCATGACTGCATGGCCAGGCATGACTCCAACACCATCATTAAGTTTTCTGATGACACAACAGTCAAATATGATCACCGACAACGATGAGACATTTTACCTCAATTACCTTGACTAACTGGTGCCCCCGTACATTGACTCTGTACCGGTACCCTCTGTAAAAAGCCTCGCTATTGTTATTTTACTGCTGCTCTTTAATTATTTGTTACATTTATGTTTTATTTTTTACTTTACAATTAATTTTCTTAAAACAGCTTTGTTGGTTAAGGGCTTGTAAGTAAGCATTTCACTTTAAGGTCTACACCTGTTATATTCGGCGCATGTGACAAATAAACATTTATTTGATTTGATCTGCTTGCTTGGCAGAGTGTCACTCTTTCATAGAAACGCTGTGCATGTATTGGCTGCAATGACTGCAAATCTTATGAATCTGGTTTTGCTACCAATATTAACTGGTAGAACAGTCATCTCCAAGGAGAATAAGGGAAGGATCTAGTGGTACAGTCATATTAGTGACCTGTGTTAAGATCTGAATAATTCTTCCCAATAATTGCCTAGTTCAGGGCAGGACCACCCCTGTTTTACAAGGCCCATACACATTCACAATGGTAATGGGCTCAGTATTAATACAGCCCTGAATGATCACATACCTACCTCCTTTGTCTTTAATCTGAGATTGAAGCTGAAAGAGGCATTGTTTATTAATGAGAATGGCCACCCCTCTTGCCCGAGAGGTGAAAGATGAATAGTACACTTGACCCACCCACTCTCTCTTCAGTGTATCTCCTGAATCTCCTATGTCTCCTGAAGAAGAGCTATATCAACCTTATGCTGCTTTAGATAATTCAGAATGCGTTTGCGCTTGACTGGGCATTTAGTACCCCTAATGTTAGTTGTCATAAATGTATACATATTAGGTGTCGACATCTTTAAAGAAAATAAGAAAGAGGGAAAGAGATGCAACTAAAATTGTGTTGTCCGTGTACAAATTGTACAAAATGAAAGTATAAAATAGTCAACATCTCATGGGCTAATACCCTGACCCTACCACAAACCCACCCAACCCCCTCCCAAACTGAGGGAGTTAAAAACCCATACCCCTAGACACTAGTCTTTAAGCTAGATGCATCTGCTATGCATAGCATCGCCTGAAGTAGGTCAATTCTAAATTATATGTACAAGATAGCACATAAAAGTGCATTGACTGTTCACTGTAATATGAAAATGTTGTCAGTCGAGTCACAAAATCAATCAAAGCGGAAAATGTCGTCAACAATGATGACGGGATTATTTAGCCCCACATGACCATGTCAACAACAAAAAAACAGAGGATTCATTCATGGTCACTAGCAACACCTACCCGCACACACAACTGTCAACCAATCGTCATTCCCCAAGGCACCCTGAAACCTGTGCCGCACGGTGACAAAAGTGTTGACCACAAATGCACCCAAGCAGCACAGGAAAAAAGTTATCAAGCTATGATGAATAAATGAAAACCTTTACCAGATGAGAACTATCATCCCGTATATGAAATAGTGATAATTAGTTAAACAAATCACAATCATCCTGAGTCCATATTATGGCAAGAACAGCTCAAATAAGCAAAGAGAAATGACAGTCCATCATTACTTTAAGACATGAAGGTCTGTCAATGTGGAACATTTCAAGAACTTTTAAAGTTTCTTCAAGTGCAGTTGCAAAAACCATCAATGGCTATGATGAAACTGGCTCTCATGAGGATCGCTACAGGAAAGGAAGACCCAGAGCTGCTGCAGAGGATAAGTTCCTTAGAGGTACCAGTCTTAGAAATCAGCAATTAACAGCACCTCAGAAATTGCAGCCCAAATAAATGCTTCACAGAGTTCAAGTAACAGACACATCTCAACATCAACTGTTCAGAGGAGACTGTGTGAATCAGGCGTTCATGGTCAAATTGCTGCAAAGAAACCACTACTAAAGGACACCAATAAGAAGAAGAGACTTGCTTGGGCCAAGAAACAAGATCAATGGACATTAGACCGGTGGAAATCTGTCCTTTAGTCTGATGAGTCCAAATTTGAGATTTTTGGTTACAACCGCCATGACTTTGTGAGACGCAGAGTAGGTGAATGGATGATGTCTGCATGTGTGGTTCCCACCGTGAAGCATGGAAGAGGAGGTGTCATGGTGTGGGGGTGCTTTGCTGGTGACACTGTCAGTGATTTATTTAGAATTCAAGGCATACTTAACCAGCATTGCTACCACAGCATTCTGCAGTGATACACCATCCCATCTGGTTTGCGCTTAATGGGACAATCATTTGTTTTTCAACAAGACAATGACCCAAAACAGGACAATGACCCAAAATACACCTCCAGGCTATTTAAGGGCTATTTGACCAAGAAGGAGAGAGATGGAGTGCTGCATCAGATGACGTGGCCTCCACAATCACCCGACCTCAACCCAATTGAGATAGTTTGGATGAGTCGGACCGCACAGTGAAGCAAAATTAGCCAACAAGTGCTCAGCATATGTGGGAACTCCTTCAAGACAATTGGAAAAGCATTCCAGGTGAAGCTGGTTGAGAGAATGCCAAGAGTGTGCAAAGCTGTCATCAAGGCAAAGGGTGGCTACTTTGAAGAATCTAAAATCTAAAATATATTTAGATTTGTTTAACACTTTTTTGGTTACTACAAAATTCCATGTGTTATTTTATTGTTTTGATGTCTTCACGATTCTTGTACAATGTAGAAAATAGTAAAAATAAAGAAAAACCCTTGAATGAGTAGGTGTGTCCAAACCTTTGACTGGTACTGTACATACATACACACACACAATTTTAAAGCTATCGTCTAGCTGGCAATTAGGCGGTCAGTCACATATTAGTGCCAACTGGTGTACAGCTTATCCCTGCCTCGGTATCACTAACGCTAGCATACATCTCTAACAATAAACAAACCAGCAAACATTAGTAGCTAAAATTCCCTGAAGTAATATAAACAACATAGTTTGGCTTGAAACCCAGTCAAAAGCCACATAGCTATTTAACCAAACCCAACTGGACCACTATGCGTAAAAGAAAAGTATACAGAAAAATGTAATGTAGCTATAGCTATAGTCACAACCTTGTAAACTTAGTGAGCTGGCTTAATAGCGCAGCCAACATTAGCTATGATCCAACATTACCTCGCCAGTCATTATCAAGCTAGCCATCTAGCCAGCCAACCCTGACAGCCAGTCGATCATATAAGTAATTTCATGGTATCCTCATGTTTCACTAGTGACGGGCCACCCCCAGGTGGTAAGGGTAGGTAACCCACACTGGATCAAAATTCAAAAGACAGTTCCTTATGATGTAGTAGGAGCGAACAAGTCAGGGAGTTCTTTCCTCATGTATGTTTCAGCCGTCTTCACAGCGTCAAATGTGCACTCACCATTCCTGGTTTCGATCCACAAAGTCACCGGGTAGCGCAGGCCGTATGCCAAGCCAGCCTGCTGCAGAAGCCTCTTCGGTGGGGAGAAAGCCATCCTCCTCTTGTGTAGTATGGGACAAATATCAGGAAATATCATCATTCTGGCATCACCGTACTTGAGCTCTCACCTTGCTCGGACAGCAGAGAGGATGCGGACATTGCCCTGGTACCGTAGAAATGTTTTGACAAATTCCCTGGGTGCAACCTGGCCAGGCAGCCGCCTCCGTAGCGTGAGATGGGCCCTCTCGATTTCCAGTGGGTACGCGGAGGAGGGTAAATCCAGAATTTGGGGAATTCATTCCTGTAGAAAGGAGACTCCCTCAACAGCCTCAAATTCGAGCGCTTTTGTACATTTTCGCAATAATCTAATTTCTCCTTGAGTTTAGAAATGGTGTCTCCAAACTTCTTGTACTTCTGGTCCACATCCTCGCAGATGTCGAGAAGGAAGCCTGGTGGTCAGCATGGTCTTTTTCTAACTTTGTCACTCGCCCCTTTGTGACTTTCTGGTCTTCGTGGAGTTTATCGACCAGCACATCAATCTTGATGAGGCGTTCAGAAAGTGTCTCTTGGATTTTTGTTATACTCTTCTCCATTCTGAACCATGCTAGTGCTTCTTCCAAGCTAGCATCCGTCGAGGTCGAAAAGGACTGTAAGAGGGGGTGCACTTTTCCATGCCTCGTCTGTGGATTTGCAAAAATATATGTTTTAACTTCCAACTCACTATTAATGAACAGGTAAACCGTGTCAAAATGCCTTAAAAGTTTTCTAAAGTTTGAGGACGCTACGCAGACGCATCTTGTTAGAGCTTCGCCATTGCCGGAAGTCTGCACATGCCATCTTAATAGGCTTTCCATTGATACTGATCAATAGTTAATTGTTATTCACAAACATTGTATTTATCTGTCAATACTGACGTCAGTGTGCTGCTAACAGCTTTGCTTCCTCTACGTCCCTGTCCCCTTACTGGGCTTGAACCGGTGGCAGCAATTACAGAGTCTTTTGGGGTACGACGCTACAAGCTTGGCACACCTGTATTTGGGGATTCTCCCATTCTTCTCTGCAGATCCTGTCAAGCGCTGTCAGGTTGGATGGGGAGCGTCACTGCACAGCTATTTTCAGGTCTCTCCAGAGATGTTCGATCGGGTTCAAGTCTGGGCTCTGGCTGGGCCACTCAAGGACATTTATAGACTTGTCCCAAAGCCACTCCTGCTTTGTCTTGGCTGTGTGCTTAGGGTTGTTGTCCTGTTGGAAGGTGAACCTTCGCCCCAGTCTGAGGTCCTGAGTGCTCTGGAACACGTTTTCATCAAGGATCTCTCTGTACTTTGCTCTATTCATCTTTTCCTCAATCCTGACTAGTCTCCCAGTCCCTCCAACTGAAAAACATCCCACAGAATGATGCTGCCAAAACAATACTTCACCGTAGGGATGGTATTGGCCAGGTGATAAGCGGTGCCTGGTTTTCTCCAGATGTAACGCTTGACATTCAGGCCAAAGCCTTTAATCTTGGTTTCATCAGACCAGAGAATCGTGTTTCTCATGGTCTGAGAGTCCTTTAGATGCCTTTTGGCAACCTCCAAGCAGGCTGTCATGTGCATTTTACTGAGGAGTGGCTTCCATCTGGTCACTCCATAAAGGCATGATTGGTGGAATGCTGCAGAGATGGTTGTCCTTCTGGAAAGTTCTCCCATCTCCACAGAGGAACTCTGGAGCTCTGTCAGAGTGACCATTGGGTTCTTGGTCACCTCTCTGACCAAGGCCCTTCTCCCCCGATTGCTCAGTGTGGCAAGGCGGCCAGCTCTAAATAGAGTCTTGGTGGTTCCAAACTTCTTCCATTTAAGAATGATGGAGGCCACTGTGTTCTTGGGGACATTCAGTGCTGCAGATATGTTTTGGTACACTTCCCCAGATCTGTGCCTCGACACAATCCTGTCTCGGAGCTCTATGGACAATTCCTTCGACCTCATGGCTTGGTTTTTCCTTTGACATGCACTGTCAACTGTGGGACCTTATATAGACAGGTGTGTGCCTTTCCAAATCATGTCCAATCAATTGAATTTACCACAAGTGGACTCCAATGAAGTTGTAGAAACATCTCAAGCATATCAATGGAAACAGGATGCAACAGAGCTCAATTTTGAGTCTCATCGCGTAGGGTCTGAATACTTATGTAAATGCTGTTATGTACCTGTAGCACTAACACCTGTTTATTTTATTGTCATGTAAACCATGATCTACAAGTCCATTGAAACACCCATGAAAAGAAGACAAAGAGACGCTTCATGTTTGGGTAGACAGACATTATCCTCTGCTCTATTCTATGATATGTGATGTGAGCATATACACTGTAAAGCAGGGTTTCCCAAACTCAGTCCTGGAGCCTCCCATGGCTGCATGTTTTGTTTTTGCCCTAGCACTACACAGCTGATTCAAATAATCAAAGCTTGATGATGAGCTGGTTATTAGGGCAAAAACCACATGCGCCTGGGGGGGCCCCAGGACCGAGTTTGGGAAACCTTGCTATAAAGTGAAGGCTCTCTAGCTCATTCTCTGGTAAAATTTTCCATTCACTCTGGACTGCATCAGCTGAATGACCCTGGTTTTACACACAAAGCAAGTTATTGAGAGAAATTTAGGAGGGGAAAAATGAATTATCTATTGCATTCCAATTCTATCATATGATTAACAGATTACAGAAAGACTAAACAAATGGGTTATACAGTTTATTTTTTCAGTTATCGAGGGCACAGGATATGGACAGAACATCAGGGCGTAACCACATTTGATCTTCTTAATGATTAAGTCCATGTCTAGCTTAAGGGTTAAATGGAAAATGTTAGTATGGCTGCACACATTTGTTTGTGCCATGCAATATCAATGTGACCACGAGTTGTTTGACTTTTGTGATTAATTTATACCTAAGCAGAAAAGTAAAGAAAACATGCAAAGAAACATGCAAGAGAACAGTACACTGTCCTTCTCTCAGCACATATTCTGTAAACTGGGACACTGTAAAGTCCATGGAGAATAAGAACACCTCCTCCCAGCTTCCAACTGCACTGAAGATAGGAAACACTGTCACCACCGACAAATCCACTATAATTGAGAATTTCACTAAGCATTTTTCTACGGCTGGCCATGCTTTCCACCTGGCTACCCCTACCCCGGTCAACAGCACTGCCCTCCCCTCTGCTATTCGCCCAAGCCTTCCCCATTTCTCTTTCTCCCAAATACAGTCAGCTGATGTTCTGAAAGAGCTGCAAAATCTGGGCCCTTACAAATCAGCCGGGCTAGATAATCTGGACCCTTTCTTTCTAAAACTATCTGCTGAAATTGTTGCCACCCCTATTACTAGCCTTTTCAACCTCTCTTTCGTGTCGTCTGAGATTCCCAAAGATTGGAAAGCAGGTGCGGTTATCCCCCTCTTCAAAGGGGGGGACACTCTTGACCCTAACAGCTACAGACCTATATCTATCCTACCCTGCCTTTCTAAGGTCTTCGAAAGCCAAGTCAACAAACAGATTACCGACCATTTCGAATCCCACCATACCTTCTCCGCTATGCAATCTGGTTTCAGAGCTGGTCATGGGTGCACCTCAGCCACGCTCAAGGTCATAAACGATATCTTAACCGCCATCGATAGGAAACAATACTGTGCAGCCGTATTCATTGACCTGGCCAAGGCTTTTGACTCTGTCAATCACCACATCCTCATTGGCAGACTCGACAGCCTTGGTTTCTCTAATGACTGCCTCGCCTGGTTCACCAACTACTCTGATCGAGTTCAGTGTGTCAAATCGGAGGGTCTGTTGTCCGGGCCTCTGGCAGTCTCTATGGGGGTGCCACAGGGTTCAATTCTTGGACCGACTCTCTTCTCTGTATACATCAATGATGTCGCTCTTGCTGCTGGTGATTCTCTGATCCATCTCTACGCAGACGACACTATTCTGTATACTTCTGGCCCTTCTTTTGACACTGTGTTAACAACCCTCCAGGCGAGCTTCAATGCCATACAACTCTCCTTCCGTGGCCTCCATTTGCTCTTAAATACAAGTAAAACTAAATGCATGCTCTTCAACCGATCGCTGCCTGCACCTGCCCGCCTGTCCAACATCACTACTCTGGACGGCTCTGACTTAGAATATGTGGACAACTACAAATACCTAGGTGTCTGGTTAGACTGTAAACTCTCCTTTCAGACTCACATCAAACATCTCCAATCCAAAGTTAAATCTAGAATTGGCTTCCTATTCCGCAACAAAGCATCCTTCACTCATGCTGCCAAACATACCCTTGTAAAACTGACCATTCTACCAATCCTCGACTTTGGTGATGTCATTTACAAAATAGCCTCCAAAACCCAACTCAATAAATTGGATGCAGTCTATCACAGTGCCATCCGTTTTGTCACCAAAGCCCCATATACTACCCACCACTGCGACCTGTACACTCTCGTTGGCTGGCCCTCACTTCATACTCGTCGCCAAACCCACTGGCTCCAAGTCATCTACAAGACCCTGCTAGGTAAAGTCCCCCCTTATCTCAGCTCGCTGGTCACCATAGCAGCACCTACCTGTAGCACGCGCTCCAGCAGGTATATCTCTCTGGTCACCCCCAAAACCAATTCTTCCTTTGGCCGCCTCTCCTTCCAGTTCTCTGCTGCCAATGACTGGAACGAACTACAAAAATCTCTGAAACTGGAAACACTTATCTTCCTCACTAGCTTTAAGCACCAGCTGTCAGAGCAGCTCATAGATTACTGCACCTGTACATAGCCCATCTATAATTTAGCCCAAACAACTACCTCTTTACCTACTGTATTTATTTATTTATTTTGCTCCTTTGCACCCCATTATTTCTATCTCTACTTTTTTCTATCTCTACTATCTCTACTTTTTTTCTTTTTTTTTACTTGCTATATTGTATTTACTTCGCCACCATGGCCTTTTTATATTTTTATTTATTTATAAATATATTTTGTTTGCCTTCACCTCCCTTATCTCACCTCACTTGCTCATATTGTATATAGACTTATTTTTCACTGTATTATTGACTGTATGTTTGTTTTACTCCATGTGTAACTATGTGTTGTTGTATGTGTCGAACTGCTTTGCTTTATCTTGGCCAGGTCGCAATTGTAAATGAGAACGTGTTCTCAATTTGCCTACCTGGTTAAATAAAGGTGAAATAAAATAAAAATAAAAAACATATCAAAGCTGCAGGCTAAAGTTATATCTAGACTTGGTTTCCTCTTAAGTAAACGCTCCTCTTTCACCCCAGCTGCCAAACTAACCCTGATTCAGATGACCATCCTACCGATGCTAGATTATGGAGATGTAATTTATAGATCGGCAGGTAAGGGTGCTCTCGAGCGGCTAGATGTTCTTTACCATTCGGCCATCGGATTTGCCACCAATGTTTCTTATAGGTCACATCACTGCACTCTACACTCCTCTGTAAACTGGTCATCTCTGTATACCCGTCGCAAGACCCACTGGTCGACGCTTATTTATAAAACCCTCTTAGGCCTCACTCCCCCCTATTTGAGATATCTACTGCAGCCATCATCCTTCACAAACAACACCCGTTCTGCCAGTCACATTCTGTTAAAGATCCTCAAAGCACACACATCCCTGGGACTCTCCTCTTTTCAGTTCGCTGCAGTTAGCGACTGAAACGAGCTACAACAAACACTCAAACTGGACAGTTTTATCTCAATCTCTTCATTCAAAGACTCAATCATGGACACTCTTACTGACAGCTGTGGTACTTTGTGTGATGTATTGTTGTCTCTACCGTCTTGCCCTTTGTGCTGTTGTCTGTGCTCAATAATGTTTGTACCATGTTTTGTGCTGCTACCATGTTGTTGTCATGTCGTGTTGCTACCATGGTGTGTTGTCATGTGTTGCTGCCTTGCTATGTTGTTGTCTTAGGTCTCTCCTTATGTAGTGTTGTGTTGTCTCTCTTGTCGAGGTTTGTGTTTTGTCCTATATTTATATATTTTTGTTTTGTAATCGCAGTCCCCGTCTTCGCAGGAGGCCTTTTGCCTTTTGGTAGCCCGTCATTGTAAATAACAATTTGTTCTTAACTGACTTGCCCAGTTAAATAAAGGATCAATGTAAAAAAAAAAAAAAAAAAGTCCATGTTTTGCGCTGCTACCATGTTATGTTCCTACTATGTTGTTGTCATGTTGTGTTGCTACCATGTTATGTTGCTACTATGTTGTTGTCATGTTGTGTTGCTACCATGTTATGTTGCTACCATGTTGTTGTCATGTTGTGTTGCTACCATGTTATGTTTCTACCATGTTGTTGTCATGTTGTGTTGCTACCATGTTATGTTGCTACCATGTTGTTGTCATGTTGTGTTGCTACCATGTTATGTTGCTACCATGTTGTTGTCATGTTGTGTTGCTACCATGTTATGTTGCTACCATGTTGTTGTCATGTTGTGTTGCTACCATGTTATGTTGCTACCATGTTGTTGTCATGTTGTGTTGCTACCATAGTGTGTTGTCATGTGTTGCTGCCTTGATATGTTGTTGTCTTAGGTCTCTCTTTATGTAGTGTTGTGTTGTCTCTCTTGTCGTGATGTGTGTTTTGTCCTATAAGGCCTTTTGCCTTTTGGTAAGCCGTCATTGTAAATAAGAATTTGTTCTTAACTGACTTGCCCAGTTAAATAAAGGTTAAATGTTAAAAGTAAAAATAAAAAAGTTTTTATGAAGAACCAATACAACTTCCCACAATACCATTTGGAGAACCTTTAGCAAACAAAGGAATGGTCTGAATGTCCTGAACCTGTTTGGTGGGACTGAGGTCACCAAGAAATGCCAAGCAGACCTGAAGTTGTATGTCATTTATATCCCGAATGTCCTTGTACACAGCAACTCATCACTTTAATGTCAAAGCATCTCCCGTCTCTCTGTTAGACACTTTAGGGTGAATGGGATGTCCCTGTTCACTGCTGCCTGCCTCTCTCTCTTTTCCCATCACCACCTTCCAGACTCTGCTCAGTACACCTAAGTACACACATCTTTGGAGGTTAGCGAGGAGCCTCAATGTGGAAGTTACCTCTGCCTGTTGTTTATTGTGTGCCAGTTTTGGGTCAGTCATATTTTCTTATGATCTCCTATTCCATAGAGAGGCCTGACACACATTAAAATCAGTCAATCGTTTGGGGTAATTTATGGCATTGCTAGTGGTACTACTGTTTCTAGCGGGAGAGACTGTGAGGGGTTTATAGAATGGTCTTGTACACTTAACTTGCAATGACAACTCTTTCAGAGAAAACAACTTTCAGAGAAAACATATAGAAACATAACATCTGAAAATGTAGCTACACTCTTACCCGTAAAGATAGATGAACTCTTCATGGCAACGTATCTTTTACAACTAGCTACAGCTTATTTGCGCCGTTGTTGTGTCAGTCACTCCGGTTCACACTGACCGTGTGCAGAAAGTAGCCCATCACAACTTTTTCCCACTGATCTTTGTCAATAGCGCCTGAAATTCTGGGCAGCAATGATGTAGAAAGCAGTAGCAACACTTTTGCAGTTCTCCTTGGCTAACGTTAGATCTTTGAAAAAAGCTGCGGTAACAAGGATTATCTACACATACTGAGCACCTCTGATTCAGAAGGGTTGGGTTAAATGCGGAAGACACATTTCAATTGAAGGCATGCAGTTGTACAACTGACTAGGTATCCCCCTTTCCCCTTTCATGTTATAGACAGAAGCGTGCTACATGGCAGACCAATCCAAACCCAGCCCATCCATTATCTCAGCTAATCATGAATAGCAGGGTTCCTGTCTTTTCCGTGGCTAAACAAACTAGGCTCGCAGTTTAACAATGTATTTGTATTTACAGATGCCTACACGTTTGTTATTAAGGCACATGAAATTTTGATTAAAAATAAATTAAATAAAAAATGTTAAAATGTCTCTCCTGTGAAGTAGTGATGTGCGACATATGCCTAGTTTCTTGAAACGGGTCATCTATCTGATGCTGTCTGGTCATAAAGAGGAGGACATTGTTGCCGCCCGTAGCATTGAATGCAAGGAAGTCAGCGAGCATTTGGGGTCCCTTGATAAAATAATAGTCTAGTGTTGGGCTAAACTGAGTGAGCACAACAATGAATGGTCCTGGCACACTAAAAAAAGTGTCAAGGGACGCCAGTTTGGATTTGGCTTCACTGCTCTCACATCACATCAAGAGAATTACGTCATTGACAGAAACAACTTGAATTGCTGCATCTCATTGTGTTTTTTATTACCGGGGGCTAGCTAGCTAAAATTGGCCCTTTTGTAAATTAGCCATGGATGGAGATAGGGATTTGGACTTGTGGCTTTACTTAATTCTCCGTACTGGCCAATGATTATAACGTTGATTCTGTTCCAACCGTAAATTAGTACATTGTGCCCCTGGAATGAGAGGATGTAAGTTCAATTTGTAGCTAGATGTAGAAGGCTAATGTTAACTAGCTAACGTTGCCCATGAAAGGAAGTTAGGCTAGCAGGCATGCAATTTAGCCAGGTAGCCTAGGACAACAAAATATAGTGTGTACTCTATGACAGGGTCATAGACTGTTTTGTCAACATGAAACAGAGGAGGATGGCATTCGCAATTCTCTACAAGTAGGGTGAGTCAACATGTTTTTTCTACTTGCACGCACATACACACATACACATAAGATGGCGCCGAAGAACATGGCTGACGTTTTACATTCTCCCAACCAATTGTGTTATTTTGTTAGTTTTTTTTGTGTTTTGTGTAACTTATTTTTTTACTTATTGTGTACATAATGTTTCTGCTACCGTCTCTTATGACCGAAAATAACTTCTGGACATCAGAACAGCGATTACTCACTGCGGACTGGAAGAAACTTTTTCCTTTAACGAGTCCGATGAGAAGGATAAACTGCTTTCACTGGAACAGGCCCAGATCCCCGCCTTTTGCGAAGAAAAGATGCATGAAAAGGGGCCGCAGATCGGGCAGCCTTCTGAGAATCCGTAGGCGAGTAAACTCCCACTGCCATCCGTTCTTCTTGCTAACGTGCAATCATTTGAAAATAAAATTGATGACCTACGATTAAGATTATCCTACCAACATTAAAAACTGTAATATCTTATATTACACGAGGCGTTCCTGAACGACGATACGGGCAATACATAGCTAGGGGGATTTTCCATGCACCGGCAGAACAGAGATGCTACCTCTGGTAAGACGAGGGGTGTGTGTCTATTTGTCAATAATAGCTGGTGCGCAATGTCTAACATTAAAGAAATCTCGAAGTATTGCTCGCCTGAGGTAGAGTACCTTGTGACCTTGCTACAAAGAGAGTTCTCATCTATATTATTCATAGCCGTCTATTTACCACCACAGAATGAAGCTGGCACCAAGACCGCTCTGAATCAAATCTATAAGGCCATAAGCAAAAAAGAAAATGCTCACCCAGAAGCGTCGCTCCTAGTGCCTGGGGACTTTATTGCAGTCAAACTTAAATCAGTTTTACCCAATTTTTACCAGCATGTCACATGTGCAACCAGAGGGAAAAAATCATGGACCACCTTTACTCCACACACAGAGATGCATACAAATCTCTCCCCCGCCCTCCATTTGGCAAATCTGACCATAATTCTATCCTCCTGATTCCTGCTTACAAGCAAAAACTAAAGCAGGAAGTACCAGTGACTCGCTCAATACGGAAGTGGTCAGATGATGCGGATGCTACACTACAGGACTGTTTTTCTAGCACAGAAAGGAATATTAATCCCATGGCATTGAGGAGTACACCACGTCAGTCATCGGCTTCATCAATAAGTGCATCGACGACGTCATCCCCACAGTGACTGTACGTACATATCCCAACCAGAAGCCATGGATTACAGGCAACATCCGCATCGAGCTAAAGGCTAGAGCTGCCGCTTTCAAGGAGCGGGAGACTAATCTGGACGCTCATAAGAAATCCCGCTATGCCCTCAGACGAACCATCAAACAAGCAAAGCGTCAATACAGGATTAAGATTGAATCCTACTACACCGGCTCTGACGCTCGTCAGATGTGGCAGGGCTTGAAAACTATTACGGACTACAAAGGGAAACCCAGATGTGAGTTGCCCAGTGACGCGAGCCTACCAGACGAGCTAAATGCCTTTTATGCTCGCTTCGAGGCAAGCAACACTGAAGCATGCATGAGAGCACCAGCTATTCTGGATGACTGTGTGATAACATTCTCGGTAGCCGATGTGAACAAAACCTTTAAACAGGTCAACATTCACAAAGCCGCTGGCCCAGACGGATTACCAGGACGTGAACTCAAAGTATGCGCATACCAACTGTCAAGTGTCTTCACTGACATTTTCAACCTCTCCCTGACCAAGTCTGTAATACCTACATGTTTCAAGCAGACTACAATAGTCCCTGTGCCCAAGGAAACTAAGGTAACCTGCCTAAATGATTACCGTCCCGTGGCACTCATGTCGGTCGCCATGAAGTGCTTTGAAAGGCTGGTCATGGCTCACATCAACAGCATCCTCCCGGACGCCCTAGACCACATATGTCAGAGTCAAGGCCCGCGGGCCACATCCGGCCCGCGAGAAGGTTTTTTACGGCCCCTGGGATGATCTTGATTTATTATTAGAACCGGCCCGCAGACCGCAGCAAGCCGGCAGCCCGCAGATCTTTTACACGCACCAATACTACATTTCCCACAATGCAACGGTGACGCACCGAGCAGTAGGCTGCTTCATTTCAATATTTATTGGCACAGCAGTCGTCAGCATCACAGTAAAATTAACTTTCAGATACCCATCAAAAATGGCAAAACGGAAGGTGGACACTGAGAACCGGGGGTTTCAAACAAGGTGGGAGTCGGAGTATATGTTCACGGAGGTAGCTGGAAAACCTGTGTGTCTTCTGTGTGGAGAAAGTGTGGCGGTACTGAAAGAGTATAATCTGAGACGACATTATGAAACGAAACACGCGGACAAAAACAAGAATATGGACATGGAACAAAGGCTACAAAAGGCAGAGGAATTAAAACGAGGCCTCAAATCTCGACAGGCTCTGTTCAAAAAAGCCAAATCACAAGGCCAGGCTGCTGTCAAGGCCAGTTTTATTTTGGCAGAAGAGATCGCTAAATCAGCCCGGCCATTTACGGAGGGGGATTTCATCAAAAACTGCATGATTAAAGTTTGTGACGAAGTTTGCCCAGAAAAAAGGCAACTCTTTTTAAATGTGAGTCTGAGCAGAAACACCATTGCCGAGAGAGTAGACCAGTTGTCCATCAATCTAAAAGAGCAGCTTGTGAAAAAGGGAAAAGATTTCATTGCATATTCCTTGGCTGTGGATGAGAGCACCGACATTTCTGACATTGCCCAGTTGTCAATTTTCATCCGCGGAGTGGACTCCAGCCTAAGCGTGACAGAGGAGTTTTTGGCTTTACGTCCTATGCATGGCACAACTACGGGGCATGATTTGTATGAAGAGGTGTCAAGATGTGTAAATGAGATGGAGCTGCCTTGGGAAAAACTTGTGGGTTTGACAACCGACGGAGCACCTGCGATGTGTGGACACAGGAGCGGACTGGTGGCGAAGATACGGGAAAAGATGCAAGAGGAAAACGCGACAGGTGAGCTGACAGCTTATCATTGTATCATACACCAGGAAGCGTTGTGCGGTAAAGCCTTGAAAATGGAGCATGTAATGAGCATCATCACGCGCACAGTTAACTTTATCAGAGCCAAAGGTTTGAATCACCGCCAGTTCAAGGCATTTCTGACGGAGTTAGAAACGGAGCATGGTGATTTGCCTTATCACACAGAGGTGCGATGGCTAAGCCAGGGAAAGGTGCTTCAAAGATGTTTCGAGCTTCGTGAGGAGATTTGTCTGTTCTTGGACAGCAAAGGGAAAGACACAACACAACTCCGAGACGAAATGTTTCTGTGTGAAATGGCTTTTCTGTGTGACATTACGAGTCATCTGAATGCAATGAACTTGCAGCTGCAGGGTCGGGATCATGTCATCTCTGATATGTACAGTACAGTGAAGGCATTTAAAACCAAACTGACTCTGTGGGAGACGCAGATGCGGAAAGAAAATTTGAGCCACTTTCCCAGCTGCCAGACCATGAAAGAGAAGCTCTCTACCAGTGCGTTCCCGAGCGCACAGTTGGCTGATAAAATAGGTATGCTTGCCGCTGACTTTCGACGCCGATTTGCTGACTTTGAAGCACAAAAAAGCAGGTTGGAACTGCTCGGTAACCCATTTGCTGTTGACGTGGAAAGCTCACCACCAAACCTCCAAATGGAGTTGATTGACCTCCAATGCAATGATGCACTGAGGGCAAAATATGCGGCAGTGGGTGCTGCGGAGTTCGCCCGTTTCCTCCCCGACACAATGCCCCAGCTGCGCATCCAGGCTGCTCAAACGTTGTCTATGTTTGGCAGCACATACCTGTGTGAACAACTGTTTTCTTTGATGAACCTGAACAAAACATCACACAGAAGTCGACTTACTGCTGAACACCTCCACTCAATTCTGAGGATTTCCTCAGCTCAGAGCCTTACCCCGAACATTGATGAACTTGTGGAAAAGATGGGACACCACCAAGTATCACCCTCAACCTCAAACAAGTGAACATTACTGTGCAATCACATATTTAGAGTTTTTACTCAGTTCAAGTTTAAAAGTTAAAGTTTAATATTTGTTTTCACTGCATGTTACTTCTCCTTAAACAAAGTGTTGTTTTTGATTAATAGATTTTTGCACTTTATTTTATTGTATTTCAATCCAATTATATTTTAAAAATATTTCAGTTGAGTGGATGATAGAAAATTGCTATTATTGTTTTTTTCTTTGAAGTAAATTTAGCCCACTTTTGCTAAAATAGAAAATATAGGCTACTGATGGTGCCTTGAATACCGGTTTCTTTCATTTAATGTTCATGTTATGGGGATTTTTATATAAAGGAAATTTGTCTTTTGTGTCTGTTGAAAATTAAAGATTACTGACAGAGCCATAAGAAAATATTGCTTTATTTATCTGATCATATTGGAATATATTTGTTAGGTTTTCAGTAGGTTCAATTAGGTTCACTAGACTATATGCGTCATTTAAAAAATTTTCAATGAACATTCGAACAGTCCGGCCCTCGGCTTGTAGCTAAATTTTTTATTTGGCCCTCCGTCCATTTGACTTTGACACCCCTGCCCTAGACCCACTCCAATCGCATACCGCCCCAAACAGATCCACAGATGATGCAATCTCAATCGCACTCCACACTGCCCTTTCTCACCTGGACAAAAGGTGAGAAAAGTGAAAGACTAAAGTTACATACATGGGATGCTTTAGTGAATTTCAGAATGTCTGGAATAG
Organism: Salvelinus fontinalis; assembly: GCF_029448725.1. Lineage (NCBI taxonomy): Eukaryota > Metazoa > Chordata > Actinopteri > Salmoniformes > Salmonidae > Salvelinus > Salvelinus fontinalis. The sequence continues at coordinate 17,128,073 of NC_074691.1, forward strand.
AAAAGGCAGAAATAAAACAATTCAATAAGCATTCTCAGCCAGTCATCCAAAACATAGTCCTATGCAGTCGTTAAATTCCTATAGAAGGCTGAGGATGTGTGTTCAACAGGCAGACAAGTTTCAAACCATTTAAATGTATTCAAATCATTTTTGTGAAGAACTTTAGTGTTATTGTGGCATACAAAGTTCAGCTAAGTAATTGGCTCCTCTTTGGTTGCCATCTAACCCATGAGACTGCCCAGCTCATTCAAGGTTCACAACTTATCAAATACAACATGGAGAAGAAGTCTTCTTAGTGATGGACAAATGCAGAATATATAGTTTGTGAGAATGCTGAGAATGTGAGAATGCTGTTCATTGACTACAGCTCAGCGGTCAACACCATATTGCCCACGAAGCTCATCACTAAGTTAAGAACTCTGAGACTAAACACCTCCCTCTGCAATTGGATCCTGGACTTCCTGACGGGTCGACCCTACGTGGTAAGAGTGGGCCACAACATGTCTGCCATGCTGATCCTTAACAGGGGTGTGTACTTAGTCCCCTCCTGTACTCCGTGTTCCCTCCTGTACCTCCTCTTCCTAAATGTGAGCAAGACAAAGGAGCTGGTCGTGGACTACAGGAAAAGGCGGGCCGAACAGGCCCCCATTAACATCGACGGGGCTGTAGTGGAACAGGTCGAGAGTTTCAAGTTCCATGGTGTCCACATCAGCAACCAACTATCATGGTCAAAACATACCAAGACAGTCGTGAAGAGGGCACAACAAAACCTTTCCCCCCTAAGGAGACTGAAAAGAATTGCCATGGGTTCTCAGATCCTCAAACGGTTCTACAGCTGCAGCATCAAGAGCATCCTGACCGGTTGCATCACCGCCTCGTATGGAAACTGCTCGGCATCTGACCGTAAGCCACTACAGAGGGTAGTGCGAACGGCCCAGTACATCACTGGGGCCAAGCTTCCTGCCTTCCAGGACCTATATAATAGGTGGTGTCAGAGGAAAGCCCATAAAATGTCAGAGACTCCAGTCACCCAAGTTATAGACTGTTTTTTCTGCTACCGCACGGCAAGCAGTACCGAAGCGCCAAGTCTAGGACCAAAAGGATCCTCAACAGCTTCTACCTCAAAGCCATAAGACTGCTGAACAATTAACAAAATCGCCTCCGGACAATTTACATTGACCCCCCCTCCTCCCTTTTGTACACTGCTGCTACTCGCTGTTTATTATCTATGCATTGTCACTTCACCCCTACTTACATGTACAAATGACCTCAACTAACCTGTACCCCCGCACACTGACTGGGTACCGGTGTCCCCTGTATATAGTCTCATAATTGTTATTGTTATTGTGTTACTTTTTATTATAATTTTTTACTTTAGTCTACTTGGTAAATATTTTCTTAACTCTTCTTGGACTGCATTGTTAAGGGATTGTACGTAAGCATTTCACGGTAATGTCTACACTTGTTGTATTAGGCGCATGTGACAAAGTTTATTTGATTTAACACACACACACACACAAACACACAGAAATCAGAACCATCGACAGCCACATCATATTTAGCTTAAGTTAATTGAACTAAATAGTTTTTTGTATGTTTTTGTTGTCACAGTATTAGACTAAGCATAGGTGATTTGAAAACAAAGGTTTCTGTACCAAATATTAAGTTCTGCTTTTCTGATGTATCAAATACTTATGTCATGCAATAAAATGCTAATGAATTACTTAAAAAATCATACAATGTGATTTTCTGGATTTTTTTAGATTCCGTCTCTCACAGTTGAAGTGTACCTATGATAAAAATTACAGACCTCTACATGCTTTGTAAGTAGGAAAACCTGCAAAATCGGCATTGTATCAAATACTTGTTCTCCCCACTGTATATACACTGCTCAAAAAAATAAAGGGAACACTTAAACAACACAATGTAACTCCAAGTCAATCACATTTCTGTGAAATCAAACTGTCCACTTAGGAAGCAACACTTATTGACAATAAATTTCACATGCTGTTGTGCAAATGGAATAGACAACAGGTGGAAATTATAGGCAATTAGCAAGACACCCCCAATAAAATAGTGGTTCTGCAGGTGGTGACCACAGACCACTTCTCAGTTCCTATGCTTCCTGGCTGATGTTTTGGTCACTTTTGAATGCTGGCGGTGCTTTCACTCTAGTGGTAGCATGAGACAGAGTCTACAACCCACACAAGTGGCTCAGGTAGTGCAGCTCATCCAGAATGGCACATCAATGCAAGCTGTGGCAAGACGGTTTGCTGTGACTGTCAGCGTAGTGTCCAGAGCATGGAGGCGCTACCAGGAGACAGGCCAGTACATCAGGAGACGTGGAGGAGGCCGTAGGAGGGCAACAACCCAGCAGCAGGACCTCTACCTCCGCCTTTGTGCAAGGAGGAGCAAGAGGAGCACTGCCAGAGCCCTGCAAAATGACCTCCAGCAGGCCACAAATGTGCATGTGTCTGCTCAAACGGTCAGAAACAGACTCCATGAGGGTGGTAAGAGGGCCCGACGTCCACAGGTGGGGGTTGTGCTTACAGCCCAACACCGTGAAGGATGTTTGGCATTTGCCAGAGAACACCAAGATTGGCAAATTCGCCACTGGCGCCCTGTGCTCTTCACAGATGAAAGCAGGTTCACACTGAGCACATGTGACAGTCTGGAGACGCCGTGGAGAACGTTCTGCTGCCTGCAACATCCTCCAGCATGACCGGTTTGGCGGTGGGTCAGTCATGGTGTGGGGTGGCATTTCTTTGGGGGGCCGCACAGCCCTCCATGTGCTCGCCAGAGGTAGCCTGACTGCCATTAGGTACCGAGATGAGATCCTCAGACCCCTTGTGAGACCATATGCTGGTGTGGTTGGCCCTGGGTTCCTCCTAATGCTGGACCTCATGTGGCTGGAGTGTGTCAGCAGTTCCTGCAAGAGGAAGGCATTGATGCTATGGACTGGCCCGCCCGTTCCCCAGACCTGAATCCAATTGAGCACATCTGGGACATCATGTCTCGCTCCATCCACCAACGCCACGTTGCACCACAGACTGTCCAGGAGTTGGCGGATGCTTTAGTCCAGGTCTGGGAGGAGATCCCTCAGGAGACCATTCGCCACCTCATCAGGAGCGTGCCCAGGCGTTGTAGGGAGGTCATACAGGCACGTGGAGGCCACACACACTACTGAGCCTCATTATGACTTTTTTTTAAGGACATTACATCAAAGTTGGATCAGCCTGTAGTGTGGCTTTCCACTTTAATTTTGAGTGTGACTCCAAATCCAGACCTCCATGGGTTGATACATTTGATTTCCATTGATAATTTTTGTGTGATTTTGTTGTCAGCACATTCAACTATGTAAAGAAAAAAGTATTTAATAAGAATATTTCATTCATTCAGATCTAGGATGTGTTATTTTAGTGTTCCCTTTATTTTTTTGAGCAGTGAATTTAAATCACAAAACATAGGTTGTAATATGGATATTTTTTCTAGCATGGCTTCTCCAGTGATTTTACCCACGCACCACTACTGGTATTTTGACAGGATGTATCAGCTAACAGAATAATGCAATTGCAGGGATTTCTAGTGGCGCAGATATGAGTTATGATAAAGCACAAGCACAGAGGAAGTTGTCTCCATAGTTTCCTCATTTGGCTTCCGTGTTTTAAAAGCATGCAGAAATGAGGTGGATACAGCAGAAAACGCCAACAGTAAAAAGATGGAACTTTATCCCTGAATTCACATTTTTCCATCCAGTAGCTAAAGCTATGTCTACATTAAAATGCATTTTCAAAGTAGGATGTATTCAGCTTTGATGTTGAGCAAACATCACTCCATTTACAGTACCTTCCTCTCCTAAATCAATCTGTTGATAATCGATCTAAGCACATCCTTCGAATACATTTTATATCATAACATTCAAATTCCTAAGGTTTCATTTAAGTGTTATGTACTTGAATGACCACAATAATGTATGTTGATTAACATTGGTTGATAGAAGAACATTCTTGATTGACGGACGGATCAAACAACCTGGTGATCATATAGCATGATATCCCACAATGAAAGCTCATCAGAGCTGTTGACCAATCAGGATGCCAGAACATTAATCAACAGAGAGCTTCTGAACAGCCTCTAACAGGAGTCTCCTATACCCCGTACAGTCTGGCTTCTGAACAGCCTCTAACAGGAGTCTCCTATGCCCCGTGCAGTCTGGCTTCTGAACAGCCTCTTCGGGCTAGGGGGCGGTATTTTCTGGGCCTACTCAGGCCCAGACGCTAGGATATGCATATAATTGGTAGAATTTGGATAGAAAACACTCTAAAGTTTCTAGCTGTTAAAATTATGTCTGTGAGTATAACAGAACTTATTTGGCAGGCGAAACCCCGAGGACAAACCATCCAGGATTTTTTTTTTTAGGTGACAGTGTTTCCAAGAGGTTTCTATGTGGATCTAGATTTCTAAGGCACTTGCTTGCAGTTCCTATCCCTTCCACTGCATGTCAACAATCTTTAGAAAATGGTTGATGTTGTTCCTTTGAGAAATGAAGAAGTAGGGCTGTTCAGAACGAGGGTCTAGTCTAGTGTACTGTTGTGGTTGGGGCGTGACCTGAAAGCTCGATCCACTTTGTTTTTATCCGCTATTGAACACAGTTTATCCCGTCTTAAATTTGATTGATTACTTACGTTAAAAAATACCTAAAGTTGTATTAGGAAAGTTGTTTAAAATGTTTAGATCAAGATTACAGGTAATTTATTAGATATTTTGTAGTCATGTTGCGCGAGTTGGAACCGGTGTTTTTTTTAATCAAAGCGTCAAATAAACGGACATTTTGGAGATATAAAGACGGAATGAATCGAACAAAAGGACCATTTATGATGTTTATGGGACATATTGGGAGTGCCAACAGAGGAAGATCTTCAAAGGTAAGGCATGGATTATATCGTTATTTCTGACTTTTGTGTCGCGTCTGGCGGGTTGAATTATGATTGTCATGTGTTTGTTTGATGGGGTGCTGTCCTCAGATAATAGCATGGTTTGCTTTCGCCGTAAAGCCTTTTTGAAATCTGACACGGTGGCTAGATTACCAAGAAGTTAAGTTTTAATTTGGTTTAGTGCACTTGTGAATGTATGAAAGTTAAATATTTAAAAATATATATATTTGAGTTTCGCACTCTGCCATTTCACCGGATGTTGTCGAAACGTTCCGCTAGCGGAACCCCTAGCCATAAAAGCAGTCCCCTATGCCCGTGCAGTCTGGCAGACCAAATAGTGGCCTTTACAACTCAGGAGCCCATAGTCAACATGTCTGGAGGCTGTCATAGATCAGTTTGTGTACAGTATGTCCTGTAACTGTGTTAATTAGCATGAACATTCAAACCTTTCTTAATGTGATTACATTTATAGAAAGGCAGGGGCACATTAGAATTCATTTAACCTGTTAATAGACTAACCACTAACCATCACCATTTGTGTGATACATTGCTGTCAAAATTTCATTTTAATCGTTTTAGAGGGTTTCCATTTCCAAGGCAACCTAGCCAACCTAGACAACTTAGCCAAATAAATAACCTGTAATTACTACTGTACCCTTTAGAGGAGAAACACACCTTGGTTTCCAGTGGGGAGTCTGTCTGTATATAAGGAGACGGGCATCTCTTTCTAACTGCATGTTAACTGCTGATACACAGCCACCTCTTGAGTGTTCTATTAACGTCCTTTCATGTCAATGTGCCACATAGCTGATAATAGCAGGTTATCCAGTAGATGTATGTCTATATTATCCACTTTCTCTGTAACGTAGGCAACAGCTACAGTACTCTTCATGTTGTCCACGTAACATCTCCCTTTGGTCCACACACAAATTGATAGAGGAGGAGAGGGGTACGTTTATAAATTAAACTTTCTATCGTCTTTGAAAAGGTGCAATGAGTGATGGAAAAGTATGTGGAATCATTACAACCAGATTATTGCTATCAATTGAAGCAAAGCTGAAAAGCTACTGAATATCGGATCTTCTACATTTGAAATTAATATAATCTTCTATCCCTTTTCAAATACATTTTGAATGTACAATGTCTTACAGATATAGGCAGTGCTTGACTTGGGCTGAAATATGTCCCGGTACTCATTTTGGGTGCCGGTACTGTTTATATCTAGGTGCATGAGCTCCAGAATAGTTTTGAGCAAATATTCTATTCTATAGGAGGAAGAGGAGCATAAGCAGTATTCAGCTCTGGTGAGCTCCTGCCCAAGTCAAGCACTGGATGTAGGATCTTAATTTGAGCCAGTCTCTTAGCAGGAAAATTTGAATTATTATGTGGATTATAATGAATGGACATTTTTGTAGCGGTTGATACATTTTTCATAAGGGAAAATCAAGTGGAAAATGTAAAACTTTCGAAGCCTTTTTAAACCTCAAATACACTACAAGTTTAAAATGGAAAGGTGTCCTGCAACAGGGTGATCAAATTAAGATCCTACATCGGTACACAATGGACAACCTTGATGAATCACAATTGATTGCAAACATAATCGAATCAGAATGGCTCTCCTTGAGGTGAAGACCGGTTAGGCTATGTCTCAAGGGAGATGATTGAGCAGAGGATATGAGTGAGTCTATTGATGAGTCTACTTCCCTATGCAGTCTACATCCCTGTACTTTATTGACACTTACCTATGATGCAGATGTAGAAAGCAGCCACGATGTCGGCCTCCTTGGACAGCTTGGAGGCAAAAGGGTCGCCCGCCAGGAGGTAATGGGGAACATAATCGGGGCAAGCTGAGGTTTCATTTCCTATCAGAGCCATGATTAGGAGTGTCAGCCGCTTCCTGGGGAGCCAAAACAAAAAAGAAAAAGCAGTAACACACCTGATTACTAGCTCACATTCTATTACTGCATTCGTAAAACTCAATCATGTCTTGAATTATCAGTCTGTACCTCCATGATGTTCAGTGCTGTATATTGCCTCTAATGGAAGACAGCGATAAGAGAGAGAATTTAATCAAACACTTGGCCATGAAGAATAAATCCCAGATTAGTCACCATGGGGTTCAGTCTAGTTTCCTGCTTACTGTCCTTGGCTATCGCTCCCTCCACACACTGCACCATCTCACCTAGGGTGACCACATGTCCGGCATTTGATCAACAAATTCAAAATCTGTCCAAAATAAGCCCAATGCATTTTTACTGTCTTATGTTGGACCTAAGCTGGTCCACTGCCTTCCCGCCTTTGGGATAACAACTCCCATTGTTAGGGCGGAAACATGAGCATCTCGTCATCTTGTCTCTGTTTGCAGTCACGTTGCGCTTTTGACAAGTTAATTAAACAGTATATCACAAGGATGTGGTACTGGAGATGTTAAACACTTATCCAATCGTTGTTAAGATCTGATATTCAGCGCAGCGCAAGGCGAGACGTAGGCCAATGTCATTTCGTCAACAAATCACTGTCAAATCCTTTCGGTCTCAATTCCAGCTAAAATTGGAGACAGTTAACTACCTACAAAAAGTTGCTTCTGATGAAGATCTACAAAGTAAGTAAATAGCAATATTAGACTGAAAGATATAACATAATTTCGTCAAAATTGTGAGGCGCTCCATGCTTATTAGTTGCTCATTCAACATATTTTCTGCTACTTCTCTCAATTTGATTTTCAATGTCTCCCTTCCAAACTTTTTTACATTCCTTGAGACCAACCAGAAATGTTTGATTGGCCAACTATTCCCAAATTTTCATAAAAAGTCACACATTTGGTCTCTCGTTTCTGCATGACCAGATTTTGCACGAGGCAAAGGAGTAACCTATAGGCACACATAAATTAGCTCCTTCAGTGAATTGGGAGGGGGATTTATGAGTAAGTGTGGGGGCGATGACTATAGGTCATCCCTGTGTATGACCTATAGCATATAACTTTAGGCAGGTGCTCCTACCCCCTGCAGGCTACTGTGGCTGACTTGAATCTGGAATGCATTTGCTTGCTTTAATAGGCTACGGTAAATTCATGAATAATTATATAAGATTAAATGAGGAGTTTACAGATTAAGACCATGTTAGTCAAATGTGCGTTGTGGATGTATTATTTTTCTCTGATTGGCTGCCTGCACTATACATCTCTTGACCTGAAGTTACAGGTGATTGTTGGTATTCAACAAAATAATCAGGACTGTATGCTTGATGTTTAATCAAACCCAGTGAATTGCATGATGAAGTATTGACTGTGATGTACTTTGAGAATTCTGTCATACATCAGAATTTTCAAAGTACATCCGAGACACACCATTTAAGTAACCATCTGTCTTATGTACCCATACCAAACGTGACATATCGTACTAAATGGAGTGTCTTGGATTTACTTACAGAATAATACAAAATGTTCTGAGACCAGGTTGCTGTCTATGGGGACAAACATCTATAGCCATCCACAGCATACATAGTGTTGACTGCTTTGACTGCTAAACTACTTCAGATTGGAGCTGTTATATAGAGGTTAGAGATAGAATGTGGGGGCAAGTTGCCACATGGATTATGGATTTCAATGCAAGATTTTTCAGAAGTAGTCTGTGCAGTTTGATTGAGGACACCATAGCAGCAGAAACCCAATCAACGTGATATTGTGGTCTAACGACGTCTCGTCTAATGATCCTCTGTGGAGATGGATGATCATCGATTATGTACAATTTGGTCTTTCGACAAGAACAATAAGAGGAGAAACATACCTGATGGGGCTCCATTTGAATGAGGAAGACTTCAGAACATGACATTGCTGCATCAGTCACAGTAAACATTCAGTAATCTGAAAGTACAATGACTACACTTCCACCTTCCCTTTGGTGCTTTTGCAGGTGTATATAAAGGGCAGAATTAAACACAGGGGAGACATCAGAGGAGGCTGGTGAGGGAAGGATGGCTCATAATAATGGATGGAATGGATTAAATGGAATTGTATCAAACACATGGAAAACCAGATGTTTGATAATAAGAAAGAGAGTTCCAAACCTCTCTGCTAATAATAACTAGTTTTCAGTTTTACCCTCCACATTAAGACCACTCCCAGAAAGTCCTTGCAAAAGTTTGTGATTGAGAAATTTCTCTTTGCTAAGAAGTAAATTGTTTATCTTTTTGACCATTTTAATGGAAGACAATCACGGTAAGGTATTTAATTGTTACCCAGAAGTGATTTGATATTGCGATTAAAAACTACCTTTAAAATATGTAAAGATAATATATCCACATCTCACTGCTACTATATTGTTACAAACAATGCAACTTCCATGGACCAGATATTTCCTGAAAATAAATGAATGAGCATATTTAATCAGATTTGTGTCTGTGGCCACAGCTGATAAACAGTACCAGTCAAAAGTTTGGACACACCAACTCATTCAAGGGTTTTTCTTTATTTTTACTATTTTCTACATTGTAGAATAGTGGTGAAGCCATCAAAACCATGAAGTAACACATATGGAATGTAGTAAACAAAAAAGTGTAGTACCACCCTTTGCCTTGATGACAGCTTTACACACTCTTGGCATTCTCTCAACCAGATTCATTGTTTGAATGGTAAGATGCCAATCTTAGTCATCTGGAATGCATTTCAATTAGCAGGTGTGCTTTGTAAAAAATATATTTGTTGAATTTCTTTCCTTCTCTGCTGCAGAGGATAAATTCATTCGAGTTAACTGCACCTTAGATTTCAGCCTAAATAATTGCTTCACAGAGTTCAAGTAACAGACACATCCCAACATCAATTGTTTAGAGGAGACTGTGTGAATCAGGCATTCTTGGTCAAATTGCTGCAAATAAATCACTACTAAAGGACACCAATAAGAAGAAGAGACCTGCTTGGGCCAAGAAACACGAGCAATGGACATTAGACCAGTGGAAATCAGTCCTTTGGTCTGATGAGTCCAAATTTGAGATTTTTGATTCCAACCGCCTTGTCTTTGTGAGACGCAGTCGGTGAAGAGAGGATCTCTGCATGTATGGTTCCCACCGTGAAGCATGGAGGAAGAGGTGTCATGGTGTGGGTGACACTGTCAGTGATTTATTTAGAATTCAAGGCACACTTAACCAGCCTTGTTACGGTTGTTTTCCTCCTCTTCGTCTGAAGAGGAGGTTTAGGGATCGGACCAAGACGCAGAGTGGAAAGTGGTCATTATTTAATGAACACTTCAAGATACAAAAACAATAAACGTGACCAAACCGAAAACAGTCCCGTGTGGCACGAACACTGACACGAGATACAAACACCCACAAACACACACGTGAACCCCGGCTGCCTAAGTATGATTCTCAATCAGGGACAACGATTGACAGCTGCCTCTGATTGAGAATCATACCAGGCCGAACACACAAAACCCCAACATAGAAAACAACACATAGACAACACGCCCAACTCACGCTTGACCATACTAAATAAATACAAAACAAGAGAAAACAGGTCAGGAACGTGACAAGCATGGCTACCACAGCATTCTGCAGCGATACAACATCCCATCTGGTTTGCAATTAGTGGGACAATAATTTGTTTTTCAACAGGAAAATGACCCAACACACATCCAGGCTGCGTAATAAGGTGAATGCACCAATTTGTAAGTCGCTCTGGATAAGAGCGTCTGCTAAATGACTTAAATGTAAATGTAAATGTAAGGGCTATTTGACCAAGAAGGAGAGTGATGGACTGCTGCATCAGATGACCTGGCCTCCACAATCACCCGACCTCAACCCAATTGAGATGGTTTGGGATGAGTTGGAATACAGAGTGAAGGAAAAGCAGCCAACAAGTGCTCAGCATATATGGAACTCCTTCAAGACTGTTGGAAAAGCATTCCAGGTGAAGCTGGTTGAGAGAATGCCAAGAGTGTGCAAAGCTGTCATCAAGGCAAAGGGTGGCTACTTTGAAGAATCTGTTGTTTAACACTTTTTTGGTTACTATATGATTCCATGTGTTATTTCATAGCTTTGATAACTTCACTATTATTTTACAATGTAGAAAATAGTAAAAATAAATAACGTCACTATTATTTTACAATGTAGAAAATAGTAAAAATAAATAAAAACCTTTGAATGAGTAGGTGTATCCAAACTGATCCTGTATATATAGTGCTGTGCTGTTTTGATTATCTCCAAATATGATGCTGCAGTTCTGCATCAACTTTCCCTCCAGAGTCATATGTGCACTGCAGACATCATATAGCTATTTTAAGAGTAGGTCTTCCACCTGCAATGTATTATGAATGCATGCATTATATATACGACTACGTAAAAAGTACCGTACAGCAATAACCTGTGTGCACGCGTCGTGACGCATTATGTACACCAGATGCGCAAGGTGTTTTGCCTTGCACATTTTCTGTCTAGTCCGCATTTTCCATACTTGATGCACATGTGCTTCGCAAGGCTGCAGAATGGAAAAGGTTATTTTCGCCGTCTCTGGGTTTCCTTCCGTGTTCGACCAAAGCGCAGATTGCTATCGGGACTGCCATGCTAAAAATGCTGCATGGAGACACATCACCAATAAAATTGGATTACATGGTCAGTTGACTGTTAAATAACAAAACTGGAAAGTGGAAGCTATGTGCTGGTAATTTCTTAGCTAAGCTATCTAGCAAAATGGTTGGCTTTGTAGTTAGACAGCTAGCTAGCTTGACTGTTTATGAACTTCCGTTTGTACCACTGCACGGTAAAGCGACGCACAAATTGAAAATATTGAACGCATGCGGTACACAGAACGCAGCGCAGCCTAGTGCGGCATCCCCAACACAGTTTTGTGGACTGCTCCATTGACAAGGCATGACTTCCATCTGAACACAAAGAGTTGACACATCTGGTGGACATGAGGCTTTCTTGTACACCAACTGTGTCAAACTGTATGCGTTCTGGCATAAGTTAATTTCAATGGGAGGCAATCCGCACCGCTGCGACTCATCTGCTGTTATATGTTGTGGTGTGGCATGTGTTGGACTTTGCCAACTTGTGTCTTTGCCGCGTGTTATCGGAATCGGACGTAGATAGACAACCGAAGAAGGTGCTAATGTGTAGGGTAAATCTTTTTGTTGTGATGCTGCACATGGATTTCAGGTGTACCCACTTTTCTTTCTACAAAAAGGTCATTTTGTCGGCAAGACACATCAATTAATTTGAGTGTAGACCTAATGACAATCGCAGAATGTCATTACACTTTTTGGTGTTTTGTAACAGATGTCTCTTACCATTCAACAAATGGCAGGTGCACAGTGCACTTTTTGAATTCTGGAATTGTTTTGGAGTGGCGGATCATGCGCAGGTAACCTACTTTTTGAAGTGATTTGTTTGACAATCAGATGAAAACATCGTAACTGGTTGTGTTCATGCCTCATTAAAAGGTACAACTTTTTTACCGTTAAATTACATATTTACTATTAGGCCCATAAATTGTTGTCGTGGACACATAGGAGTTCCAGTGAAAAAAGAGACCCCTGAATGTCACTGTATAATTTGTACTCTGCTTACTTCGAATGCACTATACCCCTTGCGTGTAATGCAGAATAAGCATCTGTGGATTCATAAATGCTGTTAGTTGTATAATTGATTATATTAAGTTTTGGTTGAACTTATTAGAAATCTATTACAGAAAGTTCTAACAATATGCACTTAAGATGGTGACCTTTTAGTAAATCCAATCAGTTCACCACGTTGGTCATCACATTGATTGTTTTGGTTGAAATCACGTGAAATAACGTTGAGTCGAGTCGGCCAGTTTTTGCCCAGTGGGAAGGGATTATACTGGTGCTATAGTAGTCTATACAATGCATTGTTGGCTCTCATATGACTGATTTACCAAAAATATCTGCAGAAGTGATAATGATGTAGCCTATAATAAAGACTAAATCGATGCAACACATTCCCGCTTCTTGAAAGCGCATTGAGCGAGGTTTGTACACTGTCCAACATTTTTACGAGAAACAAACTGAATAGCCTACATTGCACATTCATGTCAATATTTTTTCAACTTTTGTTTTGAAAATAAATCTAAGTCTTCCACAAAGACTCACAATAATGATAGTATAATATAGAATAATAATAACAATGTGAGTGAGTCTTAGTAGAAATGACTTGCCTTTACAAGTCTTCAGTCATTCCCGGTAGTTCCGTTCACTTTCCGCCAAAATAATACTGTCCAACTGCCTCCTTCCGCAAAATTAAAAATAAAGAACCGACAACCAACTGTAGCAAATACTTTGTAAGTGTTCTTGTGATGGTACACCGGTTGGACAGAGATTGCACTCCGTGTAACAGCCTGTTTTCTTCACAGCCTGTTTTCTTCACAGCCTGTTTTCGTCGTCCTGGTGGGGGATTCTCAGTAGAGCGCTTTGGTGATGCGCGGCGCCTCCAAACTACCGCTGCGAGTAAATCAACCACAGCTGAATCATTGCGTTCAGTCATCTACAATAGTGTCATGTGTTGACTTCATTACGGAATTAAACACATCCCATCTAGAGTGTAAAAACAGGAAACCTCGCGGCCTCATCTTTGGATGCAACTGAAATCCATAACCACAACGGGGATAAAATAGGACGTCATCAGGCGTATTATCCATATAATCCAAAGAAGTGAATCAGGTTGCAGTCGAAGAGTTTGATTCTCGTTCGTGAGTGGAGTATCCAAACTATGCCGCATACTTGAATGCACACTGGAGCCTATTCATTGTATAATGGATTGAGCACCACCCATCTTAATCAGGCAATGTAATGTAAAACAGACAGCAGGCTACATGAAGCTGCCAGATGTGGAGGGTATGTGCCATAGGTGCTCATATAGGATATTGCTAGGAGGCTGTAGAAATAGGGATGCATGGAGCTCACTGGACCCATTTCTTACATTTAGTAAACAATCATCATATCAACCAAGTTATACTTTAGATGTTGCACTAAACTCTAGGGAGCCAAGTCTGAAAACATAACCCTTGTATCTAGTAAACAAAAAGACATTTATTCAAACTGCCCAGAGCTATCATGGTCTGAGAAGTCACATCTAGGCCTACAACTTGTGGCTTCTGCAAACTGCACTCTGCTCAATGACAAAAAAATCATGCATGCAGAAAAAACTATTTCTATTGAATGCTTAGCAGATAAGGCTAATGAAATGAGAGAGAGCCTTCCTTAATCCCCTTTTGTGATGTGACTGAATAAGTCATTTTCACAATGCTGTATCACTCAGAATTACTCAACCCACCTAATGGCATAGGCCTATACAGCGCACACTGTATGTCTCAATGTTTCCCCTTATTCGTCTGTTTGTGAATCAAGCCTGTGAAGTCGTGGATGGTGAAATCTTAACATATCTCCAATGTCCTCGGGGTTATGTTTGTAGCACCACAGATGCTGCACGTCCTCCTCAGTGGATGGATATGACTATCGCAAAGACCACATGGAGTAATAAATAGCACTCGTTTTCACATGACCCTTTCAACTGTTGTCTATCTCCTCTGAAAGAATGCTGTCCACTGTGCAGTTAGTGAATGATATCCTGGCGTGAAGCACAACAACCAAAGCGGTTACATTGCTTTTACTGATTGCACTTCAGTTAATATCCAAAGGATCAGTGGTGGAAAAAGTACTAAATTGTCATATTTGAGTAAAAATAAAGATACCTTGTATAGAAAATGACTCAATTAAAAGTGAAAGTCAGCCAGTAAAATACTACTTGAGTAAAAGTCTAAAAGTATTTGGTTTTGATAATACTTAAGTATCAAAAGTAAATGGAATTGCAAAAATGTACTTAAGTATCAAAAGTAGAAGTATAAATCATTTAAAATTCCTTATATTAAGCAAACCAGACGGAATCATATTCTTGTTTTTTTTGTATTGACGGATAGCCAGCGGCACACTCCAACACTCAGACATCATTTACAAACAAAGCATGTGTTTAGTGAGTCTGCCAGATCAGATGCAGTAGGGCTGACCAGGGATGTTCTCTTGATACTTTAAGTATGTGAATTGGACCATTTTCTGTCAAAATGTAACGAGTACTTTTGAGTGTCAGGGAAAATGTATGGAGTAAAGAGTACATTATTTTCTTTAGGAATGTAGTGAAGTAAAAGTTACCAAAAATATCAATAGTAAAGTACAGATACCTGAAAAAACTACTTAAGTAGTACTTTAAAGTATTTTTACTTAAGTACTTTACCCCACTGCAAAGGATAGACCCTATATTGTAAATCAAGTCTGCTTCTCAACACAGATCAAATCAAATGTTATTGGTCGCGTACACATTTAGCAGATGTTATTGTGGGTGTAGCAAAATGCTTATGTTCCTAGCTCCAGCAGTGCAGTAACACCTAACAATACAAAATAATATATGGAAAACCTAAAAAGAAAGGAATTAAGAAATATAGAACAAGCAATGTCAGAGTCCAGAATATAAATATACTGTATGATGATGTGTATAGACATTATGGACAGTATATGAATAGAACAGGTGCGTACAGCAGTAGTTAAATAGGCTGAGCCATGAACACAGTAAACATCAGTCTTGTTTCGTCCCTCTCCTCGCTCCAACCTGGGTTTGAACCAGGGACCGTCTGCACACATCGACTATGGTCACCCTCAAAGCATCGATACCTATCGCCCCACAAAAACCACGGTCCTTGCAGAGCAAGGGAAACAACTACTTCAAGGTCTCTGAGCAAGTGATGTCACTGATTTAAATGCTACT
Source organism: Salvelinus fontinalis (assembly GCF_029448725.1). NCBI lineage: Eukaryota > Metazoa > Chordata > Actinopteri > Salmoniformes > Salmonidae > Salvelinus > Salvelinus fontinalis. The sequence continues at coordinate 17,143,771 of NC_074691.1, forward strand.
AGCGCACACCGCTAACTAACTACCCATTTCACACTGGTTACATGAACATTTGTGAGAGATAATTTTCTTTACACAGTGTCTTCAGAAAGTATTCACACCTCTTTACTTTTTCCACATTTTGTTGTTACAGCCTGAATTTAAAATTGATTACAGTTAGATATTTTTGTCACTGGCCTACACACAATACCCTGTAATGTCAAAGTGCAATTATGTTTTCCAATTATTATTATTTTGAATTAATTTTAAAAAATGAGTCAAATATTCAACCCCTTTGTTATTGCAGCCTCAATAAGTTCAGGAGTAAACATTTGCTTAACTCTGTCACATAATAAGTTGCATGGACTCACTCTGTGGGCAATAATAGTTTTTAACATGATTTTTGAATGATACCTCATCTCTCCATCTGTAAAGGTCGAGCAGTGAATTAGAAGCACGAAGAACAGGGAGGTTTTCCAATGCCTTGCAAAGAAGGGCACCTATTGGTAGAAGAGTAAAAATGTAAAAAGCAGACATTGAATATCCCTTTGAGCATGGTGAAGTTATTAATTACACTTTGGATGGTGTATCAATGCACCCATTCACTACAAATATACAGGCGTCCTTCCTAACTCAGTTGCTGGAGAGGAAGGAAACCACTCAGGGATTTCACCATTATGAGGCCAATGGTGACTTTAAAACAGAGAGTTTAATGGCTGTAATAGGAGAAAACTGAGGATGGATCAACAACTTTGTAGTTTGTCTACAATACTAACATAATTGACATAGGGAAAAGAAGGAAGCCTGTACAGAATAAAAAATATTCCAAAACATGCATCCTGTTTGCAACAAGGCACTAACGTAATACTGCAAAACATGTGGCAAAGCAATTAACTTTTTGTCCTGAATACAAAGTGTTATGTTTGAGGCAAATCCAATACAACACATTACTGAGTACCACTCACCATATTTTCAAGCATAGTGGTGGCTGCATCATGTTATGGGTATGCTTGTAATCGTTAAGGACTGGGCTGGGGAGTTTTTCAAGATAAAAATAATTATGGAATGGAGCTAAGCACAGGCAAAATCCTAAAGGAAAACCTGCTTCAGTCTGCTTTCCACCAGACACTGGGAGATTAATTCACCTTTTAATCAGGACAATAACCTAAAACACTGGAGTTGCTTACCAAGACAATGAATGTTCCTCAGTGGCCAAGTTACAGTTTTTACTTAAATCTACTTGAAAATCTATGGCAATACCTGAAAATGGTTGTCTAGCAATGACCAATTTTACAGAGTTTAAAGAATTTTTTAAAGAATAATGGGCAACTGTTGCGCAATCCATGTGTGGAAAGCTAGAGAGACTTACCCAGCAAGACTCACAGTTGTAATCGCTGCCAAAGTATTGTCAGTGGTGCGAATACTTACAGTACGTCAATCAGATATTTCTGTATTTCATTTTCAATAAATTTGTGAAAACTTTAAAGCAGTGGTCGCCAACCGGTCAATCGCAATCGACTGGTCGATCTTCAAGGCATTCCTAGTCGATCACCAAATATTTCTGTAGAAAAGCCAACGAATGATAAAGGCTTGTGCTCCTTTTTTAAAATCATGTTGAGCTGTTGCCGGTAGGTGCGCTTGATTCAAAAGTTCTGCGCACTGGGTAAGCAATACAAAAAAGAGCTGCTGTTTTTATGAGTTCATGTTTAAGTTTATATTCATCACTGTCACTGTTTTTATTCAACACTATTATAAAACACGCTTCTCCGTACTTCCGCTCGGTTTGCAGCTGCAATGAATAAGTAGCCAAGTATCGATAGCCCTGCGTTTTATTATTATTAGCAGCTCGTCGTGTCGATTTTAATATTAAGGAATTTTTAACCTTCTCTGGTCATAGGAACAACGTGAATTTGTGCATGTGGCAGATGCGGTGCGACTCGAGTTTTGCCATCAGGTGGAAGACTGTGTCCCCTTTCTCTGGTCAGTCTCACCGGAGGAAATTAAGGGGAGAGCAGGGACTGTGAGAGGCGGTTGAGAAAAATCGGAAACTCGGGCATCTTTCTAGAACTCCCGACTTTTCGACCTGAAGATCACTTACATCATGATTTGACCTAGTTGACCATCAGATGCAGGTACCAAAGTACAATGGCGCCGACAGAGATGGTCGCGTCGCTTCACGTTCTTAGGAAACTATGCAGTAGTTTGTTTTTTTATGTATTATTTCTTACATTACTACCCCAGGAAATCTTAACTCTTATTACATACAGCCGGGAAGAACTATTGAATATAAGAGTAACGTCAACTTACCAACATTACAACCAGGAATACGACTTTCCCGAAGCGGATCCTCTGTTTGGACCACCACTCAAGACAATGGATCGGATCCCAGTAGGCGACCCAAAACAACGACGCCACAGACGGAGCGGTCTTCTGGTCAGGCTCCGTAGACGGGCTCACCGCTCCCGAGTATACTACTTGCATATGTCCAGTCTCTTCACAACAAGGTAGACGAAATTCGAGCAAGTGTTGCCTTTCAGAGATTGTAACATTCTCTGTTTCACGGAAACATGGCTCACTCCGGATATGTTATCAGAGTCGGTACAGCCACCCGGTTTCTTCACTCATCGCGGCGACAGAAACAAACATCTCTCTGGTAAGAAGAAGGGTGTTATGATTAACGAGTCGTGGTGTGATCATAACAACATACAGGAACTCAAGTCCTTTTGTTCACCAGACCTATAATTCCTTACAATCAAATGCCGACCGCATTATCTACCAAGATAATTCTCTTCGATTATAATCACAGCCGTGTATTTAACACCATAGTACCCTCCAAACTTGTCATTAAGCTCGAGACCCTGGGTCTCGACCCCGCCCTGTGCAACTGGGTCCTGGACATTCTAATGGGCCGCCCCCAGGTGGTGAGGGTAGGAAACAACATCTCCACCCTGCTGATCCTCAACACTGGGGCCCCACAAGGGTGCGTTCTCAGCCCTCTCCTGTACTCCCTGTTCACCCATGACTGTGTGGCCATGCACGCCTCCAACTCAATCATCAAGTTTGCAGGCTTGATTACCAACAACGACGAGACGGCCTACAGGGATGAGGTGAGGGCCTTCAGAGTGTGATGTCAGGAAAATAACCTCACACTCAACGTCAACAAAACAAAGGAGATGATCGTGGACTTCAGGAAACAGCAGAGGGAGCACCCCCCTATCCACATTGATGGGACAGTAGTGGAGAAGGAAAGTTTTAAGTTCCTCTGCGTAAACATTACGGACAAACTGAAATGGTTCACCCACACAGACAGCGTGGTGAAGAAGGCGCAACAGCGCCTCTTCAACCTCAGGAGGCTGAAGAAATTTGTCTTGTCACCAAAAACACTCACAAACTTTTACAGATGCACAATCAAGAGCATCCTGTCGGGCTGTATCACCGCCTGTTACGGCAACTGCTCTGCCCACAACCGTAAGGCTCTCCAGAGGGTAGTGAGGTCTGCACAACGCTTCACCGGGGGCAAACTACCTGCCCTCCAGGACACCTACACCACCCGATGTCACAGGAAGGCCAAAAAGATCATCAAGGACAATAACCACCCAAGCCACTGCCTGTTCACCCCGCTATCATCCAGAAGGCGAGGTCAGTACAGGTGCATCAAAGCTGGGACCGACAGACTGAAAAACAACTTCTATCTCAAGGCCATCAGACAGTTAAACAGCCATCACTAACATTGAGTGGCTGCTGCCAACATACTGACTCAACTCTAGCCACTTTAATAATAAAAAATTGGATGTAATAAACATATCACTAGTCACTTTAAACAATGCCACTTTATATAATGTTTACATACCCTACATTACTCATCGCATATGTATATACTGTACTCTATACCATCTACATCTAGCCTGTCGCTCGGCCATTGCTCATACATATATTTATATGTACATATTCTTGTTCATTCCTTTACACTTGTGTGTGTGTGTAAGGTAGTTGTTGAGAAATTGTTAGATTACTTGTAGATATTACTGCACGGTCGGAACTAGAAGCACAAGCATTTCGCTACACTCGTATTAACATCTGCTAACCATGTGTATGTGACCAATAACATTTGATTTGATTTGACCATCAGTCCAGTAAAATAAAAAAGCAAATTAATTCAATTCATGCTCCACAGTTCCTCACAAGTGCTAAATGAACTGATCTATTTTGTTATCAAAGCTCGAGTTTTGAATTATAATATGGTCTGATTAACAATATTGGCAGGCCAGTCATATAGCCAATATGCTGTGATAATGTATTAGGCCCACTGCCCAAAACTCATTCCTACAAAACTGTTTGTGTGAGTTTAATGTAAAAAAACAAAAAAATCTGAGGAGAAGATCTCCGCATGCTTTTTGACTGCGAAAGTGATCTTGACTCAGAAAAGGTTGGTGACCACTGCCTTAAAAGTATTGTGTGTTAATGGGTGAGGAAAAAAATCTATTCAATCCATTTTGAATTAAGGCTGTAACACAACAAAATGTGGAATAAGCCAAGATGTATGAATACTGTCTGAAGGCACTGTAGGTATAGGAGCATAAGGCTGGCCATCCTACTTTATTTCAAAGGTGGCACGTAATTTACCCAACACTCCAAAGGTCAGCAAATGTTGTATACATTATTTTATAACAGAGATTGTGTAAAAAGTCATTATGAAAATTCAATTCCAAAGACAAATTATTATTGCACTGTCAAACACTCACTCCCTGATAATGAATCAATTAAGTGTATACACCACTCTCATTCTGTGGGTGGCACAAAGCAGTACAGAGCACATTCCATTCTGTAGGAGAATAATTCATCCTGTCTGAATAGGTTGACAATGGTTTTGATTATGGTGATGAATGAGAAAAGTAATGTTACCCAAAAAGTATTGTCGAGAGTGCAATTTGAGAATGAGAGAGAAAGCGGGTGAAATTTTGATTTATGACATCCTTACGATGAGCTAGTCATAGATTGGAATGGGCAGGCCCCAGATTAGCTATAATGTCTCGTCACTACCCTGATATTTTCATCCTGGAAAGCTACAGAATAACTACTGTACTACCTCCAAATTAATATAAAATATCGACTATGTCACGTTCCTGACCTGTTTTTTGTTGTTTTGTATGTGTGTGATGGTCAGGGCGTGAGTTTTGGGTGGGCAGTCTATGTTTTCCGTTTCTATGTTGGTTTTGGGTTGCCTGGCATGGCTCTTAATTAGAGGCAGGTGTTTTGCGTTTTCCTCTAATTGAGAGTCATATTAAGGTAGGAGGTTCTCACTGTTTGTTTGTGGGTGATTGTCGCTGTGTCTGTGTATTTTGCACCACACGGTACTGTCTCGTCTCGGTCGTTCCTGTTTATTGTGTTCCTCGTTTCATGTAAGTTCATAGTTTAGGTCTGTCTAGTTCGTTTTGTTATTTTGTAAATCATTCAAGTGTATTTCGTTTCGTGTTTTTCCGTCTTGTCATTAAAACATTACTTATTCATCACCCGCTGCGCCTTGGTCAACTCACTCACCGAAAGAGAGCCGTTACAGACTACCACAAAATCACTATGCCAGGGCGCAGGAGAAAGCTCAGCCGAACTGATTTTTCATTATAGTTTTCTCAATCATGTACGAGCATTTTTTGGAAACTGTAGTCAAGCATACCTAGCAAAACAACAATGATCAAATGGTTAAATACATGTGCATCATTGTCTGATCATTTTCTTGCTTTTGTACCTGGATTGCAAATCATAGATTCACTTTTGCAAACTTTAAATACAATTGTCATGAATGATTCCAAATTCTGTGTAAAGTGAATATCACAGAATATCAACTCTTTGTTTTTTCAGAAGAGAATTGTTGCAATGTGGAAATAATGAAAGGTGAATACAATGGAAGAACACAACTGATATGAATGTATAGACCTACATACACACCAAAGCAAAGCTCTACACTCTTAGAAAAAAAAGGTGCTATCTAGAACCTAAAATGGTTATTTGACTGTCCCCATAGGGGAACCCTTTGAATAACTATTTTTGGTTTCAGGTAGAACCCTTTTGGTTCCAGGTGGAACCTTTTTGGGTTCCATGTAAACCCTTTCCACAGTGGGTTCTTCCTGGCAAAAAAAGGGTTCTACCTGGAACCAAAAAGGGTGCTCCTACGGGGATAGCCGAAGAACCCTTTTTGAACCTGTGTATAATGGAAGGTCACAATGTTGAAGATGATGACTTAAGAGTAACCCAAAGTTACATAGAAGTAACTCAACTTCATTCTCTACATGACCTCAATATTGTAAAAAAACATAACAATTAGACAGTCCCCATTGGCTAGACCTTTCCAAATATTCTACATGGTAGGACACTGACTGGATTATTTAGAATTGTGTGCATTAATATTTACTGATTGCCAGAAAGAGTGAACACAATGCCACACATTTCTCTTGATGAAAACAATGTGCTAATATTCTGTGAACAAAACATTATATTCACTGAAAAAGAAGATTCCTATAAAAAACTATCGGCCTATATCGAATCTTCCATTCCTCTCAAAAATGTTAGAAAAAGCTGTTGCGCAGCAACTCACTGCCTTTCTGAAGACAAACAATGTATACGAAATGCTTCAGTCTGGTTTTAGACCCCATCATAGCACTGAGACTGCACTTGTGAAGGTGGTAAATGACCTTTTAATGGCGTCAGACCGAGGCTCTGCATCTGTCCTCGTGCTACTAGACCTTAGTGCTGCCTTTGACACCATCGATCACCACATTCTTTTGGAGAGACTGGAAACCCAAATTGGTCTACACGGACAAGTTCTGGCCTGGTTTAGATCTTACCTGTCGGAAAGATATCAGTTTGTCTCTGTGAATGGTCTGTCCTCTGACAAATCAACTGTACATTTCGGTGTTCCTCAAGGTTCCGTTTTAGGACCACTATTGTTTTCACTATATATTTTACCTCTTGGGGATGTTATTCGAAAACATAATGTTAACTTTCACTGCTATGCGGATGACACACAGCTGTACATTTCAATGAAACATGGTGAAGCCCCAAAATTGCCCTCGCTAGAAGCCTGTGTTTCAGACATAAGGAAGTGGATGGCTGAAAACTTTCTACTTTTAAACTCGGACAAAACAGAGATGCTTGTTCTAGGTCCCAAGAAACAAAGAGATCTTCTGTTAAATCTGACAATTCATCTTGATGGTTGTAAAGTCGTCTCAAATAAAACTGTGAAGGACCTCGGCGTTACTCTTGACCCTGATCTCTCTTTTGACGAACATATCAAGACTGTTTCAAGGACAGCTTTTTTCCATCTACGTAACATTGCAAAAATCAGAAATGTTCTGTCCAAAAATGATGCAGAAAAATTAATCCATGCATTTGTTACTTCTAGGTTAGACTACTGCAATGCTCTACTTTCCGGCTACCCGGATAAAGCACTAAATAAACTTCAGTTAGTGCTAAATACGGCTGCTAGAATCCTGACTAGAACCAAGAAATTTGATCATATTACTCCAGTGCTAGCTTCCCTACACTGGCTTCCTGTTAAGGCAAGGGCTGATTTCAAGGTTTTACTGTTAACCTATAAAGCGTTACATGGGCTTGCTCCTACCTATCTTTCCGAGTTGGTCCTGCCGTACATACCTACACGTACGCTACGGTCACAAGACGCAGGCCTCCTAATTGTCCCTAAAATTTCTAAGCAAACAGCTGGAGGCAGGGCTTTCTCCTATAGATCTCCATTTTTATGGAACAGTCTGCCTACCCATGTGAGAGACGCAGACTCGGTCTCAACCTTTAAGTCTTTACTGAAGACTTATCTCTTCAGTAGGTCATATGATTGAGTGTAGTCTGGCCCAGGAGTGTGAAGGTGAACGGAAAGGCTCTGGAGCAACGAACCGCCCTTGCTGTCTCTCCAGGGCCGGTTCCCCTCTCTCCACTGGGATTCTCTGCCTCTAACCCTGTTACTGGGGCTGAGTCACTGGCTTGCTGGTGCTCTTTCATGCCGTCCCTAGGAGGGGTGCGTCACTTGAGTGGGTTGAGTTACTGACGTGAACTTCCTGTCTGGGTTGGCGCCCCCCCCTTGGTTGTGCTGTGGTGGAGACCTTTGTGGGCTATACTCGGCCTTGTCTCAGGATTGTAAGTTGGTGGTTGAGGATATCCCTCTAGTGGTGTGGGGGCTGTGCTTTGGCAGAGTGGGTGGGGTTATATCCTTCCTGTTTGGCCCTGTCCGGGGGTTTCTTCGGATGGGGCCACAGTGTCTCCTGACCGCTCCTGTCTCAGCCTCCAGTATTTATGCTGCAGTAGTTTATGTGTCGGGGGGCTAGGGTCAGTTGGTTCTACCTGGAGTACTTCTCCTGTCTTATCCAGTGTCCTGTGTGAATTTAAGTATGCTCTCTCTAATTCTCTCGTTCTCTCTTTCTCTCTGAGAACCTGAGCCCTAGGACCATACGTCAGGACTACCGGGCATGCTGACACCTTGCTGTCCCCAGTCCGCCCGGCCTTGCTGCTATTCCAGTTTCAACTGTTTCTGCCTGCGGTTACGAAACCCCTACCTGTCCCAGACCTGCTGTTTTCAACTCTTAATGATCGGCTATGAAAAGCCAACTGAGATTTATTCCTGATTATTATTTGACCATGCTTGTCATTTATGAACATTTTGAAAATCTTGGCTCTCTCTAATTTTCTCCTTCTCTCTTTCTTTCTCTCGGAGGACCTGGGCCCTAGGACCATGCGTCGGGACTGCCGCCCGTGGTGACTCCTTGCTGTCCCCAGTCCGCCTGGCCTTGCTGCTATTCCAGTTTCAGCTGTTCTGCCTGCGGTTATGGAACCGCCACCTGTCCCAGACCTGTTGTTTTTCAACTCTTAATGATCAGCTATGAAAAGCCAACTGAAAATTATTCATGATTATTATTTGACCATGCTTGTCACTTATGAACATTTTTGAACATCTTGGCATAGTTCTGTTATAATCTCCACCCGGCACAGCCAGAAGAGGACTGGCCACCCCTCATAGCCTGGTTCCTCTCTAGGTTTCTTCCTAGGTTTTGGCCTTTCTAGGGAGTTTTTCCTAGCCACCGTGCTTCTACACCTGCATTCTAGCTGTTTGGGGTTTTAGGCTGGGTTTCTGTACAGCACTTCGAGATATTATCTGATGTACGTCGGGCTATATAAAATAAAATTGATTGATTGATTGATTGATGACATTTGTATTTAATGTTTTCCAAAAGGTGATCTAAGATATGCAAGTTGGGTACTAAGGCAAGAAAATGATCAGAAGTTCTGTAAATGTTTCAGCATTTGATCATTGCTGTTCTACTATATTTACAGTACCTACTCATTCAAGGGTGTTTCTTATATTTGAGATTCCTCAAAGTTGCCATCCTTTGCCTTGATGACAGCTTTGCACACTCTTGCCATTCTCTCAATCAGCTTCACCTGGAATACTTTTCCAACTGTCTTGAAGGAGTTCCCACATATGCTGAGCACTTGTTGGCTGCTTTTCCTCACTCATCCCAAACCATCTCAATTGGGTTGAGGTTGGGTGATTGTGGAGGCCAGGTCATCTGATGCAGCACTCCATCACTCTCCTTGTTCAAATAGCACTTACACAGCCTGAAGGTGTGTTGCATCATTGTCCTGTTGTAAATCAAAGGATAGTCCCACTAAGCGCAAACCAGATGGGATGGCGTATCGATGCAGAATGTGGTAGCCATGCTGGTTAAGTGTCCCTTGAATTCTAAATAAATCACTGACAGTGTCACCAGCAAAGCACCATCACACCTCTTCCGCCATGCTTCACGGTGGGAACCACACATGCTGAGATCATCAGTTCACCCACTCTGCCTCTCGCAAAGACACAGCTATTGGAACCAAAAATCTCAAATTTGATCTCAGACCAAAATACAGATTTCCACCGGTCTAATGTCCATTGCTCATGTTTCTTGGCCAAAGCAAGTCTTTTCTTTGTAGTTCTTTGCAGCAATTTGACCATGAAGGCCTGATTTACGCAGTCTCCTCTGAACAGTTGATGTTGAGATGTGTTAACTGTAGGTCTTCCATTCCTGTGGTGGTCCTCATGAAAGCCAGTTTCATCATCGCGCTTGATGGTTTTTGCAACAGCACTTGAAGAAACTTTCAAATTTCTTGAAATGTTCCGGATTGACTGACCTTCATGTCTTAAAGTAATGATGGAGTGTCATTTCTCTTTGCTTATTTGAGCTGTTCTTGCCATAATATGGACTTGGTCTTCTAACAAATAGTCATCCTTGTTTTCAGCACCCTCCCATGCAAGGATAACGGCACTTAGCCTTTTTCTGCACTTTTTGTTAGTTGTATTTCCAATTTTTATCAACATGATGTATTATAGTGACTGCATTAAAAATCAATCAATCTACTGGGAGATTTTGTCAGCTTAGACTCGAGATGTACAGTATGTTTGTGTTAATCTTTTTGTAGACAGTCAGGTTCGTTTGATGAATGTATTTGCAATGTTGATGGTATAATTTAGTTTTGATGAATGTATTTATGTTTTGAGGCAACTACAATTGTAACATGTATTTACTGTTTTGCAAAAGGCCACAGAGTTCTGTGTCTTGTGAACACTGTTTTTGAAAATTGATAACATTGTTCTAAAAATAGCTTGTAAATAATTGAGAAAAATGTCAAGTCAAATAGCTCATCCTTTTTACTTGACAGTTGGGTTGTTCCGCCGATTCGGTGGAGTGTAATTTGGTCCCGGAAAAAAACATTTGATTTCACTTAATTTTAACATTCTATCATAAAGAGAACATGTTCAACTTAATAAAAACATGTATTCCCATCTCATCCCTATTAAGTGCCAAATAAAGTAACAGCGTTGATTGTAACAGTGTTGCCAATTTAATCTTAAATCAGTCATAAATCCCCTCGTGACAAAGGTAATGGAACTTTGTGTGCACCAGGGAGCGGAAATTGAATGCAAGCTTCAAAAAAATGGAAATGAACATTTCTAGGCTGTCTATCTATGGGTAATAGGATTGATGTGTTATGCTTGACCGTCTTAGTTTCCCACCACAAAACACCAGAACATTTTCAAAAATAGTAAACCCAGTTCACCTGCTTTAAACACTTGACTTGACTATTAGATGTTCAGTGTTTCTTTTGAAAAAATATTTTTAAAGGAATAGTTTCATCATATCAAACAAGAATTCAGTTCACGTAACAAAGTTAACCTTAAATGGGGACAGATGTAAATGACTAATAATCTTCAGAAATGACTTTGTCAAAGCAACAAAATAACTAGGGCTTTACAATGATGGTTAAACTTGTTAAACAATGTGTGGGTTGAAATCTTTCCAGAAGTGACACAGGGTTGAGAGGGACATGTAAAAATGCACTTTAGCAAGCCTTTATTCATATTAAAAATCTGATTTATGGAATGTTCCATATGGTCTACATTAAAGGGCACTTCATTTAATATAACAGGCTTTTAAAATCCAATATTGGTGCACATTTTCGATTTAAAATATAAAAATCAAATCAAATTGTATTTGTCACATGCGCCGAATACAACAGGTGTAGTCCTTACAGTGAAATGCTTAATTACAAGCCCTTAACCAACAATGCGGTTTTAAGAAAAAAAAGTGTTAAAGTATTTACTCAAATAAACGGGAGTAAAAAAAAAAATACAATAAAATAACAGTAGCAAGGCTATATACAGGGGCTACTGGTACAGAGTCAATGTGCGGGGGTACCGGTTAATCGAGGTAATATGTAGGTAGAGGTAAAGTGACTATGCATGGCTAATAAACAGAGACTAGTAGCAGCAGTGTAAAAATAGGGGTGGTGGGGGGACAATGCAAATAGTCTGGGTAGCCATTTGAAAAGCTGTTCAGGAGTCTTATGGCTTGGGGGTAGAAGCTGTTAAGAAGCCTTTTGGACCTAGACTTGGTGCTCTGGTACCGCTTGCTGTGCCGTAGCAGGGAGAACAGTCGATGACTAGGGTGGCTGGAGTCTTTGGCCATTTTTTGGCCTTCCTCTGACACTGCCTGGTATAGAAGTCCTGGATGGCAGGAAGCTTGGCCCCAGTGATGTACTGGGCCGTATGTTCTACCCTCTGTAGTGCCTTGCGGTCAGAGGCCGAGCAATTGCCATACCAGGCAGTGATGCAACCAGTCAGGATGCTCTCAATGGTGCAGCTGTAGAACTTTTTGAGGATCTGAGGACCCATGCCAAATCTTTTCATTCTCCTGAGGGGGAATAGGTGTTGTCGTGCCCTCTTCACGACTGTCTTGGTGTGTTTGGACCATGTTAGTTTGTTGGTTATGTCTACTGACATCAACAGTTATCCATTAGCATTCTCATTATATGGCAGGACATACTCCAGGCAAGTACCCTGACACCCAGGCAAGTACCCTGACACCCAGGCAAGTACCCTGACACCCAGGCAAGTACCCTGACACCCAGGGCATGCAATACTCCAGTGATCAATATCAGCATCCTCTCAGCATGGTGGTACTGGGCTGATTACAACTCCTACCAAAGTATTGATGTCATAGACAGCCAAATCCAGCTGTCATTCTGCCTCTCATCCACTGAAAGAATATCATCAATAGACAGATGGACCTGTGTCAATAGACAGATGGACCTGTGTCAGGACAACTCCCGATGAGATCTATTTTGTGGCAAAAAATACCTATCTGAGATCAAACTTGAACTATGTACAGTATAATGAACTGAAGGGTAAAAATAAAAAACACCCATCACAAAAGTTTGGGTTCACTGGTGAAAAAAAGTTGAATCAATCGTTTATCCATTGGAGACACATCTGAATGTGGTGTTTGCAAAGAGTCACAATCAGCACTCTGAAAGTAGGACCAAAATGGCCGGACAGCAGGTGTTGACTTTTCTCTTTCTTATCACAATGTTTTGATTCTGTCCTGAAGTGTGTCAGTAGCACTTTGGAACTAGCACCTCTAATGGAAACCATGACCAGGTCTGAGTGTGTCGTGGTGGTGTGAAGTTCAGATCTTGGCAAGTTGAAACCGATATGTTGTTCATCTTTTTGTGATTGATTGTTTACAGAAATAGTTATTGGCTTTACTCTTTATTTTGGTCTCACAAGACGTGTTGAATGTAACTTCATATGGATGGAAAAGAACATGTGTTTGACACATTTTGCTCCAAGCTAGGATGTAAAAGGAATAAGTAAAGTCAAGCCAGTAAGGCTACTTTTACACAGACAGACCAATTCTGATATTTTTTTTCACTAATAGGTCTTTTGACAAATCAGATCAGCTCCTTTGCCAATATTTGAGCAAATTTGGGTTGTCTGTGTTAACGCAGCCTGAGTCACTGCACTGTATGTGATATAGGCCTTATGTAATTACTGTATATGAAGTTCTTCCCTCCCTCTCCGTAAGACTTCCCCATATGCTGTATGCTCCAGTATTAGCTCTGACTCACTAGTTCATTCTGACCGAATGGTTAAAATGTTGTTATGATAGGCACACATAGGAGGAGTATAGCCTATATTATACAAAAACATTAAGAACATCTGCTCTTCCCATGACAGACTGACCAGGTGAATCCAGGTGAAAGCTATGATCCTTTATTGATGTCACTTGTTAAATCCACTTCAATGAATGTAGATGAAGGTGAAGAAGGATTTTTAAGCCTTGAGACAATTAAGACATGGATTGTGTATGTGTGCCATTCAGAGGGTGAATGGGCAAGACAAAACATTTCAAAGGGAATTTAATGTTTCACATATGTTTCACATATATTTGGCTAGTACATGGCTTCATGGGCTGAATGATACACCCTATGACGGCTTCCCATGTATTGGGGGGGGGGGCGAGATCAAAAAATACATGTAGTCCTGCTTTGTGGCATTTCACAAAGTCTCTGTAATACTGATCGCGCAATACGTTTTTGTGTGTATATATATGGTTGTTCTTCTTTGATACATCCATTTGACATCTTTCAGCGATGTTCCTATCAGCTGATTAATTGAAAAGTATATACGCATTTTTCCAGTCTCTGAAAGACTACATCTTGTGTTGGGCGGTGCTTTGTGCTCTGGCCTCCATACCTCCCACAAGGCAGGCTTTTTTTTTAAAGGAGGCGGACAACAATTCTTTGTGCAAAACTGAATGGACTGACCATGCGTAATGGCTAAAAGTAATTCCTCTCATCAATTCAACGATGGAGCATCTGTTAGCTACATGGTTACATTCAACTATCTATGTTTCAACCAGAATATAGCAAAGAGAATTTGAAACAAAGAGTTGGATTTAGTGAACTTTAGAAGCTCAGCTACAGCCGATGCCAGCACCAAGACAGCTATGCACCATATTTGTCATCTGCCAAGCAAGTTATTTTTCCAGCAAGCCACCTAGCTAGCTAGCTAACTTGAGTTTATCTACTAAACTCCATATTGTGTATTGCTGGCTAACGTACTCTCTACTGTGTTACAGTGGCAGGAAATAAAATAATTTTTCTGTTTGCTAAGTTGGCTAGCTAAACAACTACTGGTAGCCATATCTATGACTAAAAATAGATGTTTTACAATCCGAGATCTTTTGTATCTCGATTGCTAATCTCTTCTCTTTTTAGTCGTAGATGTGGCTAGCTTCTAAACAGCAAGCAACAACATTACAACCAGCCACCTAAAGCTAGGTTTACCAGCAAACGTTAGTGCATGACTGCAAGCTGGTTAGCCTGGCGCCTGCTAACTTGTTATGCACCATGCCTCACATTTGTAACTTGTTAGCAAACGTGTAACATCAGCAATTGTAAATAATATTACTAGCTAGCTGTGTAACAATTGAGGGTTGACATTGGTTATGATTATGTGAGATTGAAATGCATCCAAGGTCATAATTACAGGAATGACGGAAGATAGGATTTCAAACAGATGTAAATAAGTATTGTATATCCAGCAAGCTAGCTAACTAAGTTTACAAGCAAACAGTGAGGAGAAACAATAATTCAACAATTTACTGTTGTGAATCTGAAATTTAAACTGTTGTAAAAACTGAAACTGGTTTTATAATTAAAACAATTTGCCTAAGCATGCCGGATAGACATGGCTGTAGGTTGTACCCTGATGAAGACAGCTTGCCTGTCGAAACGTTGGTAATTAAATATTTTTGCATCTGAGCTCCTAGAGTGTGCGGCTCTCCTTTATTTTCAAGATACTGTCTGTCTACCTACCTAGGCTCATTTGTACGGTCTGGTCACTGTGCAAAGGTTGAGGGTTATACCATAATGTTGTAAATGTAATCTCTGTGCCTGTGCACATATACTGTCGGTTCTTGTTAGACTTCAAACAACTACGTGGTGGTCTTCATGGCTCCGCGGCTGGAGACGCCCCTAGGAGGGGTGGGTACTATCATGGTTCCTCCTGGCACCAGAGGGTGGCAGAGACCGCCCTAGAGACTTTTATTGGACTCAGGTGTGTCGTATTATTTCATGATTGTGTCCCTGTTAAAAGAGGTGGGTTTGCTATAGTCCTTTGCACAAGTTTGAATTGTTTACCGTGTGCGTTCGTTCCCTGAGTGAGTTTGAGTTTTTTCAAGTATACTGTGATCCTGCGGCTACCGTATCTCAGTAAAGTATTATGTTTTTCTGATTCCTCATCTAGTCTCTTCTCTGCACCTGGGTCCAACCTTACCACGACACACATATGGCATGCCTATATAGCGCATGTCTGCTCCTTACAGTATATCTAATAGATTGAGAGAGATCTGACATTTTATCTATATAGAAAAGATATCCTCTGATATTGACCCTTTCCGCCCAGTGTTACGATAGCTAGCGTCAGTCAAAGATAGAACGAACAAACACGTTTACTCTGCTAAAGGTGTCTAATTGAGAATCTTCTGTTTTGTTGTGAAGGATTGATGGTATCGCATCACTTCTCAGCTGCCGTCAAAATGGATTCCTCATCAGTTCAGACTGAAAATCCCTCTGATAATCTTTAGTCACCACATCATTCTTGATAGCCGCAAGCCACTGGCAGAATCAGGGTGAATCTCTGGTAGGTAGAATGGTGAAAGCTTGTTTGTAATTAGCACAGCCAGGCACAGAACATCAGAAAGGCATGATGACAAACAGTGAAAAACAAACGCTAAAAGAAATCTTGCATAGAAAAGTTCAGAGATTGAACGACCAACACACAAAGTAAACAATGACATTATTGCTGTTTGTGGGCACACCCCCTCTCATCCACTTTCAGTTTCAGTCAACATGGGCCAGCATCCTTGTGGAATTGTGTACCTAATGTTTGGTATACAGTACTTAATGTGTCACAGTTTTCATTTTAGCTGATCCTGGTTTAAGGCCAACATCATAGCGCATGAGAGCTAATTTAATTTAGTATAGAGTAGTAATGGGGAAATTAGATTTTAAATTAGCCCAATAAACTGAAAGTCGATAGTATGAAACACACACATCCAGTAGGATTTCATGATAAAACCTACTACTTGTCTAACCATCACAGGTACAGCATTAGAACAGAAAGAACAGCTATATAGACACCATAGATGCATCTCTTTTCTATTAAACGCGACTGCTTGGCACACTGTAAACTCACATTTATTATATTTTCTTTGCACATCTTGGTCCATAAATTAGCATCAAGACAGATTTTCAGAATTGGTTAATTGATTGCAGAGGTGAATGTGGGGTGATTGCAAGCTATGTGGAGCAGTGAAGTTGTCCAGTGGGAAGAAAACAAAGGGGCATGATCAAACAAAGTCTATGGGCTGTGAACGTGATGACCAGAGGATAGATGGTTGGAACACCCCTGATTTGATGACTGACTCAAATGATTATATGGATAAAAATTCCTATGATGCATTCACCTTAGTGGCAAAGATGATTTGATGTGTTGCTTGAAGAGACTATTACATTACATTTTACTGGTCAGGAAATGTAGGGTTTTGTTCCCATAACCAATCTAAAATTAAATACACGCTCCCAAGGAACCAAACAACCAAATTCCAAGGAACCAAATGTGCTGGCTGGGTAGTTTCAATCATGAGCTTTTGCCTTGGGATTCTTTCCTTTTCTTAAAAATCTATATTTATGTACTGGTAAGATAATTCCGTCAGTTTTTTAATCGTATTGCAGTAGTCTTATTGAACATGGTAATTCTGATAATTCCCCATCACAGTACAGTTTGTCATGAATCGTTCTGTTTGTTTGTGCTGCTGAACTGTCTCAGTAATCTGGTGTCAGTGTCAGGCACTTATCTGTGAAAACCATACAGAGAGGTGCTGCATCAACTGTGCGTGCACTTACGTGGGCTGTTTTTGTAAGTGGCTCAACCCTCCAGTTCTGAGGCCCGAGGCGAAGCCAAGGCAAAACCTGGATAATTCCCAGGATCCAGGGCATTATTGCTTTTATAAACATACTTTTGATCGTGTAGTGTATGTTGACACGTGCTCGTCTTACATTTAATTCCAAAATCATCATGCCTGATGTTTCCATTGATGGCACGTGTGGAAGAACTGTCCCTGGCGCTGGTTGGTGACAGCCAGTGCTTGCCTCTTCTGGAGAATGGGACATCCCACTCACATTGTTGCCAGGTAAAATCACACTCCAGCACTGCTGAATTATTAGTTTAATGTTCATTCTTGGGCTAGCTTGAATACTGGCACAGGAGAAATCACATTTGTAAAATGATACATTGTTGGACAGGTCGTAAAGGAAGACAGGTAGGTTTATACAACCCCAAACTGTTGCAAACCAAATATTAGCATGGGAAAATAATGTGTAGATGCTTTTTTCCCCCGAGGGAGAGGAAGTTTATGAATTTCCTGTCTGGGCTGTGGGACAGTGGAATTATGACATTAACTGGTATTGGTATTTTGCGGGAGTTGTCCCACAACATATCCACCAATCAGCATCAAGGATCAAAACAACCCATTTTATAAATGGTACATTTTCATTAAACTAAGAACAAAATGTAAATGTTATTTGGATGTATTTTTTAAAATAAATTCCTTAATGTCACTGAATGTGTCAACTTTTAATAACAGCGCTAGCTTATTTTGGGTTAACTTTTTGAACTCCAAGCAGAGGACACATGGAAATGAATATGCTTAGATGTTAATCATGAAAACACTTTTTATTGTGACAACATTAGTGAGATTCGAACCTATGATCTTCTCTCCAGAATGGACATTCTTAGAATGTTCTCTGTCACAAACGTTGTGTTTTTTAGAACATTCCCAGAATATTGCCAGGAACTGACATAAGAGAACCGAACATTCTGAGAGCATAGCTTAAGTCACACCATTTTTGAGAACATTCCCAGAATGTAGTAAAAATATTACATTAAATAGAACCATATGGGGAGAATGTTGTCTGTTCAGAGAACTTTAAGAATCCACGTTCTTTCGTTGGAATTTCAGTACTTCAGCATAATGTTTCCTCGTGGTTCTATTTAAAGTCATGTTCTCAGATTCTTAAAGTTCTCTGAACTACTTTAAATAGAACCATGAGGAAACATTATGCTGAAGTACTGAAATTCCCACGAAAGAATGTGGATTCTTAAAAGGTCTCTGGACAATTTGAGAACATTACATTAAATAGAACCATGCAGTAACCTGTGGGAAACATTATGCTGCAGTACTGAAATGTCTTCAGAAGAACATTGTTTCTTAAAGTTACCATGTGTGAACCTTTTGGGAAAAGGTCTGTTAAAGTAATGAAATACCAAAGAAAAAAAGTTTGGGGGTGAAGTTCCTTAAATGTGCTGAGTATGTTCCAAAACTAAGCAACTATCCTGCATCATTCCCAGAATGTTGTGGGAAGTTTGTATGCAAAATAACCATAGAGCGTGTTTGTCCTAACAAACACATTTTGATTAGAACGTTTTGTGCTAGCTGGGCTTGAATTAGATTAAAAGTCATCAAGATGTGAAAAATATTGACATGTAGTGGATTCTGGGCTTACATCCACAGTATTAGGCAAGACTGCCTTCTCTTCTTGTGCACCAGACGCATGGAATAGTCTAGAATCCATGTTTCATCTAGATATGTTAGTGCCACTGATTGAATTAAAAATATTGATGAGACTGCTACAGAGGAGTGTCAATGCTTTTGTTAGGCTGCATCATGTTGTATTGTATTGTTGTATGTTTTAATTCTGTAATGTATTGATTGTTGCTGCCTTCTTGGCCAGGTCTCTCTTGAAAAAGAGACTGGGTCTCAATGGGCTTTTCCTGGTTAAATAAAAGTTTTTAAAAAATAAACATCCCCCTGGATTTTCTTTCCCAATTGAACTCAACTTGAGGCTTTCCCGCCTTTTCTAACTACTACAGAAGAAACAATGAGAGATTTTTATTTATTTTCTTTCGATAGTCCTGGGTTTAGGTCTCTACACTCTTGAAAAAAAAAAGTGGAATCTAGAACCTGAAAGGGAGAAGAACCCTTTGAAGAAACTATTTTCGATTCCATGTAGAACCAAAAATACTGTACTTCCCCTCCTAAAGCTGGTGACCCAGCAGCCTCTGAGTTTTCACTGATGCTGCTTCAGTGGGTAGAGAAGAACAGACACACAGCTCCCTGCTTCACCGAGACAGCATTCAAGATGTCAGTGAGTCTGAAATTCAAAGCCCCTTAAAATCAAATCCATGCTTTACCTGTAACAGGGCTCCTAGCTAAAATTCTCCACTGCTATGAAGAGAAAGAATCAAGAGTCTCCTCAAACTACTCCATGGGCTGGCTAAAGTCTTTAACCTCGCTGCTGCTGTAAGACCAGAGGAGATTGGCAAATTGCACACGGTTGCACCCTTAAGGGGGAAAAGAAACACGTGTGTGTGCGGTGGGGAGAGAGCGAAAGAAAAAGTGAGAGTATAAGAGAAGGTTATGGACGAGATTTATTTATCACATACATACAGGGAGTTGCAGGTTTCTCTCACAGCAGGAGGAACTTTTGCAGGTTCATTAGTAGAGGAAATTAAAGGTGATATGGAAACAATACTCTATTACAGACTAGCTGTAAGAATGCTATAGAGCCTACTTGGAACTCTGGTGCATGCAATACATCATTTTACTTATCAGTTTGGTTCCTGGCTGCTCTCATCGTGATGTCTTGCTTATTTAAATAGAAAAGTCAAGGGCAAAGAGAAAGAGAGTGGGAGAAACGAAGAATGCATATCACCATCTATTAAAGACAACTTTGGCGACTAGTAAGTATTTTTTAAACCTTCCACTTTGTGCTGGATGTGTCAATGTCTCGTTCATACTGTACATGCATAATCTATGAGCAGAATTCAGAATGCTTACCTCCATTAGCCACAAAATCCCTAGTTTGAAAGCAACTGTTTTCTGGAAGCTGTGCGATACTATTTTCCCCCATGTGGACCAGCTCCCAAACTATTTTAGTTTCAGCCAATGACCTTTGCGATTTAAGTGACAGCTAGCATGATGCACACACAGCAGAAGGATAGAGAGAGCAATGACGTGATGCACATACAGTATCTGGCGTAGTATCCAATTTTCAGGGACCACTTTTGGCTCGAGTGCTACTTTCAGAACTGGATAAAAAGTATACAAAAGTACAGAAGAATCTCTAACAATATGAATACCAATGTTTCGGGATGAAACCAGACATGAAAGGTTTAAATGTCAATTGCTCTCTTGTCATGCTAAAATGACAAAGTTGCTTTTGGGTCACATTGGTGCATGGTTTCCATATTATTTTCCTTCTAAACTGTCCATATCTTCGCTGTCATTGGCTAAGGGAATTAACATATGACCTACATTTCCTCAACAGCAAAGCTAGGGGGATCATCGACACCTTGAATATTTCATTTTCTTTCTTTAATTTGTCAAACTGAGCTAAAGGCACTTGTAAACACATTAAATACCAAAACACTGAACGGGAGAATAAAGCACTCAAGGGGATGCCTACCCATGGAGGAATTCAGTTAAATGCGTTTTATTCAGGCATATGAGTTCAGGCTGACTGATATGTTCGCCGTAGCTAAACACAAACCCTGTAAGTCAAACCTTGACAGTGTTGCATTTGGCCAGTTACCATACAAACGGTTCTGAAACAATAATTACACTAATGGAAGAGACAAAGCAAACATACAGTATGTGGTGCCAGCTGCATTTTCACTTTTAATGGCTGTTTGTTGAGAGCATATCTAAAGTGTTGGCCTTCAACAACAAAAATGCTTTAGTAGCTTCAGACATTGTGTGTGTTTAATCACACAAACACACACAGAGTTATTTATCACAAATAAATATCGATCTGTATTTAACAAAAGGCACCCAGTGTATTAGCTAATAACTAGTCGAACTGCTAAAGCAACACACTGCCAGAGGTCAGAGGTGGACCTATTAAATACCATGAAATAACCCACTGAGCACAAACTGGTTAAAGAACACATTCTTATTTTCAATGACGGCCTAGGAACGGTGGGTTAACTGCCTTGTTCAGGGGCAGAACGACAAATTTGTACCTTGTCGGAACGATGGGTTAACTGCCTTGTTCAGGGGCAGAACGACAAATTTGTACCTTGTCAGCTCAGGGATTCAATCTTGCAACCTTACGGTTAACTACTCCAACGCTGGAACCACCTGCCTTACATTGCACTCCACGAGGAGCCTGCCTGTTACGCGAATGCAGTAAGAAGCCAAGGTAGTTGCTAGCTAGCATTAAAGTTATCTTATAAGAAACAATCAATCAATCAATCATAATCACTAGTTAACTACACATGGTTGATGATATTACTAGTTTATCTAGCGTGTCCTGCGTTGCATATAATCGATGCGGTGCGCATTCGCGAAAAAGGACTGTCGTTGCTCCAACATGTACCTAACCATAAACATGAATGCCTTTCTTAAAATCAATACACAAGTATATATTTTTAAACCTGCATATTTAGTTAATATTGCCTGCTAACATGAATTTCTTTTAACTAGTGAAATTGTGTCACTTCTCTTGCAACAGAGTCAGGGTATATGCAGCAGATTGGGCCGCCTGGCTCGTTGCGAACTGTGTGAAGACTATTTCTTCCTAACAAAGACAGCCAACTTCGCCAAATGGGGGATGATTTAATAAAAGCGCATTTGTGAAAAAAGCACAATCGTTGCACGACTGTACCTAACCATAAACATCAATGCCTTTCTTAAAATCAATACACAGAAGTATATATTTTTAAACCTGCATATTTAGCTAAAAAAAATCCAGGTTAGCAGACAATATTAATCAGGTGAAATTGTGTCACTTCTCTTGCGTTCATTGCACGCAGAGTCAGGGTATATGCAACAGTTTGGGCTGCCTGGCTCGTTGCGAACTAATTTGCCAGAATTTTACGTAATTATGACATAACATTAAAAGTTGTGCAATGTAACAGGAATATTTATGGACTTATGGATGCCACCTGTTAGATAAAATACGGAACGGTTACGTATTTCACTGAAAGAATAAACGTTTTGTTTTCAAGATGATAGTTTCCGATTTCGACCATATTAATGAAGTACGGCTTGTATTTCTCTGTGTTATGTTATAATTAAGTCTATGATTTGATAGAGCAGTCTGACTGAGCGATGGTAGGCACCAGCAGGCTCGTAAGAATTAATTCAAACAGCACTTTCGTGCGTTTTGCCAGCAGCTCTTCGCAATGCTTCAAGCATTAAGCTGTTCATGACTTCAAGCCTATCAACTCCCGAGATTAGGCTGGTGTAACCGATGTGAAATGGCTAGCTAGTTAGCGGGGTGCGCGTTAATAGCGTTTCAAACGTCACTCGCTCTGAGACTTGGAGTAGTTGTTCCCCTTGCTCTGCATGGGCCGCGGTTTTTGTGGAGCGATGGGTAACGATGCTTCGAGGGTGGCTGTTGTCGATGTATTCCTGGTTCAAGCCCACACTGGCAATACTAAAGTGCCTATAAGAACATCCAATAGTCAAAGGTATATGAAATAGAAATCGTATAGAGAAATAGTCCTATAATTCCTATAATCACTACAACCTAAAACTTCTTACATGGGAATATTGAAGACTCATGTTAAAAGGAACCACCAGCTTTCATATGTTCTCATGTTCTGAGCTAGGAACTTAAACGTTAGCTTTCTTACATGGCACATATTGCACTTTTACTTTCTTCTCCAACACTTTGTTTTTGCATTATTTAAACCAAATTGAACATGTTTCATTATTTATTTGAGGCTAAATTGATTTAATGATGTATTATATTAAGTTAAAATAGGTGTTCATTCAGTATCGTTGTAATTGTCATTATTACAAATAAATTTAGAAATCGACCTATTAATCGGTATTGGCTTTTTTTGGTCCTCCAATAATCGGTATCGGTATTGAAAAATCATAATCGGTCGACCTCTACTCTATGTACATAGGGCAATGCAGTCTCTAAGGTGCAGGGTAGACTACCGGGTGGTAGCCGGCTAGTAAGCGTGACTAAGGTTCAGGGCAGGTTATTTGGGCGGACTTGGACTTTTTCACAGTCTGATGGCCTGAAGACAAACAGCTTATATCAGTCTCTCTGTCCCAGCTTTGATGCACTTCTACCGTCTTCTCCTTCTAGATCAGGGATGGGCAATTGGCGGCCCTTGGTCCTCGGATCAATTTCCATGACAACAACAAATACTGTTGTGAGAGAATACACAAGGTGCAATTTAGACATTTGGTGGTACATCAAAATAAAATCTCTTGTTATGTCAGTCACTCAATTAGCCCATGTCAGCTAAAAGGTTTTTGAATTGGTAAGTTGGTCTAGCGGCCAGCTATCTAAACTTGTAGTAATCAAGATCAAATTTATTTTGTTCGTCAGTCTCTCTATTAAAAACAGCAAACATTTCTCTCCGCCACCATGGAAAAATGAGTAGAATTGCACAATATTAACTCTAAATCTTAAATCTTAAAAATGTGCAAGGGGGGGGGAAGCAATTGCAGCCCCTCATGATAAGTTCTGTTTTTTTTGTAACCCCCACCCCATCAAAGTTGCCCAACCCTGTTCGGGGTGAACAGGCCGTGGATCGGGTGGCTGAGGTCCTTGATGATCTTCTTGGCCTTCCTGTGACATTGGGTGCTGTAGATGTACTGGAGGGCAGGCAGTGTGCCCACGATGATGCGTTGGGCTGGCCGCACCACCCTCTGGAGAGCCCTGCAGTAAGGAGGGTGCAATTGCTGTACCAGGTGGTGATACAGCCTTGACAGGATGCGCTCAATGGTGCATCTGTAGAAGTTTGAAGTTCTTCGAGGCCAAGCCAAATTTCTTCAGCCTCCTGTCTGTGTGAAGGGACCACTTCAGTTCGTCAGTGATGTGCACGCCGAGGAATTTGAAGCTCTCCACTGCCGTCCCGTTGGTGTGGATGGGGTGTGCCCTCTCTGGTGTCTCCTGTAGTCCAAGATCAGCTCCTTTGTTTTGTTGATGTTTTTCCTGGCACCACTCCGCCAGGGTGCTCACCTCCTCGCTGTAGGCTGTCTCGTCATTGTTTGTAATCAGGCTGCTGTGTTGTCTGAAAATTTGATGATTGAGTTGGAGACTTGAGTGGTCACACAGAAATGTGTGAACGGGGAGTACAGGAGGGGCTTAGCAATCACCCCTGTGGGGATCAATGTTGAGAATCAGCGTGGAAAGGTGTTGTTACCTACCTTCACCACTTGGGGTAGGCCCGTCAGGAAGTCCAGGACCCAGTTGCACAGGTAGGGGCTCAGACCCAGGACCCTGAGCTTAGTGATGAGCTTGGAAGGCACTATGGTGTTGATAGTTGAGCTGTAGTCAATGAACAGCAATCTTACATAGGTATTTCTCTTCTCCAGGTGGGATATGGAAGTACGCAGTGCAATGGCGATTGCGTCCATGGATCTGTTGGGGCGGTATACAAATTATATTGGGTCCAGGTTGTCGGGTAAGGTGGCGGTGATATGCTCCTTAATAACTAGCCTCTCAAAGAGTTTCATGATGACAGAAGTGAGTGCTACGGGGCGAGTCATTTAGTTCAGTTACTTTCGCTTCCTTGGGTACAGGAACAATGGTGGACATCTTGAAGCAAGTTGGGGACAACAAACTGGGATATGGAGAGATTGAATATGTCCGTAAACACTCCAGCCAGCTGGTCTGCACATGAAGACAAGATGGCGCCGACAGACAGGTCAACTTGTTTCTAGCTCCTAACCAACTTGCTGTATGTTTTTTTGTGTTTGTTATTTCTTACATTATTTGCACAGAACGTTTCTTGTATTATTACCTACATCCAAAAATAACTTTTGGACATGAGATCGGCAGTGACCAGAAATTCAAATACTAATTCGACTTCCCTGATCTGGAAATTGTGTTAGAACTTCCCGAGGCAGCTATATTCATTCTGAGGGCTGCACCAAAATGCTAACGGAGGGGTTTGTTTCGTACAGGAGTCCGGTTGTTCTCCCAATCTGGAATACTTCACCATCAAATGCCAACCACATTAACTCCAGAGATAAATTTCTTTGGTCATCGTCACTGCTGCGTATTTTCCCCCCAAGCAGACACCGCGACGGCTCTCAAGGAACAAGACTGGACTGTGTGCAAACTGGAAACCGGATATCCTGAGGCCACATTATTGTAGCTGGGAGCTTTAATAATGGAAATATGAGGAAAAAGCTACCAAATTCTATCAACACATCTCCTGTGCTACACAAGCATCACGTGCCCTGGATCATTGCTAGTCTCATTTCCGGGACAGCTACAAGGCCCTCCCCTGCCCTCTCTTCGGCAAATCCGATCATGCCTCCATTCTGCTCCTCCCAAGCCATAGGCAGAAACTTAAACAGCCTTGGTAAGGACTGTTTAAAGTTGGTCTGACCAATCGGAATCTATGTTTTGATCACGCGGACTGGGAAATGTTCCGGATTGACTCTGAGAATAGTATCGACGTATACACTGACTCGTGACATCAGGAAGTACATAGAGGATATTGTTTCCACTGTGACGATTAGAACTTATTAAAACCAAAAACCATGGATAGAAGGCAGCAGTCGCACAAAACTGAAAGCATAAACACCACATGTACCATATCAAGGTGACTGGGAGCATGGACGTGGACAAACAGATCAGCTGACCTCTAAGGCAATCAGAGGCAAAATGACAGTACAGGAACAAAGTGGAGTCGCAAATCAACGGCTCAGACACGAGACGTTTTAGAACACCTCATTCAAGGGTTTTTCTTTATTTTTACTATTTTCTACATTGCAGAATAATAGTGAAGACATCAGAACTATTAAATAACACATATGGAATCATGTAGTAACCACACAAAAAAAAGTGTTAAACAAATGTTATATTTGAGATTTTTCAAATAGCCACCGTTTGCACACTTGGCATTCCCTCAACCAGCTTCACCTGGAATGCTTTTCCAACAGTCTTGAAGGAGCTCCAACATATGCTGAACATTTGTTGGCTGCTTTTCCTTCACTCTGCGGTCTGACTCATCCCAAACCATCTCAATTTGGTTAAGGTCGTGGGATTGTGGAGGCCAGGTCATCTGATGCAGCACTCCATCACTCTCCTGCTTGGTAAAATAGCCCTTACACAGCCTAGAGGTGTGCTTTGGGTCGTTGTCCTGTTGAAAAACAAATGATAGCGGGACTAAGCGCAAACCAGATGGGATGGCGTATTGCTGCAGAATGCTGTGGTAGCCATGCTGGTTAAGTGTGCCTTGAATTCTAAATAGAGCACAGACAGTGTCAACAGCAAGTAAGTGTAAGTGCTGTTATTGTGAAGTGGAAATGTCTAGGAACAACAACGGCTCAGCTGCAAAGTGGTATGCCACACAAGCTCACAGAACAAGAACGCCAAGTGCTGAAGCGTGTAAAAATCATCTTTCCTTGGTTGCAACACTCACTACTGACTTCCAAACTGCCTCTGGAAGCAACGTCAACACAAGAACTGTTCGTTGGGAGCTTTATGAAATGGGTTTCCATGGCCAAGTAGCCGCATACAAGCCTAAGATCACCATGCGCAATGCCAAGAGGTGGCTGGAGTGGTGTAAAGCTCGCCACCATTGGAATCTGTAGCAGTGGAAACCTGTTCTCTGGAGTGAAGAATCACACTTCACCATCTAGCAGTCTGACAGACGAATCTGGGTTTGGCGTATGCCAGGAGAACGCTACCTGCCCGAATGCATAGTTCTAACTGTAAAGTTTGGTGGAGGAAAAATTATCTGGGGTTGTTGTTCATGGTACGGGCTAGGCTCCTTAGTTCCAATGAAGGGAAATCTTACCGCTGTATCATGCAATGACATTCTAGACGATTCTGTGCTTCAAACTTTGTGGCAACAGTTTGGGGAAGGCCCTTTTCTGTTTCAACATGACAATGCCCCCCGTGCACAAAGCGAGGTCCGTATAGAAATGGTTTGTCGAGATTGGTGTGGAAGAACTTGACTGGCCTGCACAGAGCCCTGACCTCAACCCCACCAAACATTTTTGGGATGAATTGGAACACCGACTGCGAGCCAGACCTAATCACAAAACATCAGTGCCCGACAACTATGCAAGAGATTTTGTTGTAGGCAGAAGGCATCAGAGTAGGATTCTATTGCATTGACACGCACTACTCAGCCTCTACTCTACACAAACCGGTGAGGCTTACTTTGAACTGGACTGTGAGTAGATGTGCTTGTTTTGAGATCAAAGCGAGAGCTGCATGTAGCCACGTGTGCACATTTTGTTCATATCCTTTGCTAGTTAGTGAGTTATTAACCCAGTTCTAGATCATTTGTAGTCAGCAATAGGGGAGTAATTGCTTCCTACCAGAGCACAAAATGTGTACATTTCTAGACATATTTGAAAAGCAAGTCAGGTAAAGAGCTTTTTTTCTCTCTTAAAGGGGCAGTGTTGTATTTTCAAACAGGCCTAAATAAGCTAAGTAGCCAATAGGTAGAGGATAGCATAATTTGTCTGATTCTCTGCAGTAATGGAATTTATTTTATAAAGTGGTTTCTTGCATCAAATGCAAAAACATTTTCAGTCACCTCCGTGTGTGAAGGAAAAGTGGTTATAAACAGGTTAATTTTTGAGGCCTGCATATTTTTTTTCTTCCGAAAGTCTCATGGAATGTAGGCCTACATTTAACACCACACATTGGCTGATACTGTACAGTCGTGGCCAAAAGTTTTGAGAATGACACAAATATTAATTTTCACAGTCTGCTGCCTCAGTTTGTATGATGGCAATTTGCATATACTACAGAATTATGAAGTGATCAGATGAATTTCAATTAATTTCAAAGTCCCTCTTTGCCATGCAAATGAACTGAATCCTAAAAAAACATTTCCACTGCATTTCAGCCCTGCCACAAAAGGACCAGCTGACATCATGTCAGTGATTCTCTCGTTAACACAGGTGTGAGTGTTGATGAGGACAAGGCTGGAGATCACTCTGTCATGCTGATTGAGTTCGAATAACAGACTGGAAGCTTCAAAAGGAGGGTGGTGCTTGGAATCATTGTTCTTCCTCTGTCCAACATGGTTACTTGCAACGAAACACATGCCGTCATCATTGCTTTGCACAAAAAGGGCTTCACAGGCAAGGATATTGCTGCCAGTAAGATTGCACCTAAATCAACCATTTAACGGATCATCAAGAACTTCAAGGAGAGTGGTTCAATTGTTGTGAAGGCTTCAGGGCGCCCAAGAAAGTCCAGCAAGCGCCAGGACCGTCTCCTAAAGTTGATTCAGCTTTACTTTGTACTGCGGGATCGGGGCACCCCCAGTACAAAGTTTGCTCAGGAATGGCAGCAGGCAGGTGTGAGTGCATCTGCACGCACAGTGAGGCAAAGACTTTTGGAGGATGGCCTGGTGTCAAGAAGGGCAGCAAAGAAGCCACTTCTTTCCAGGAAAAACATCAGGGACAGACTGATATTCTGCAAAAGGTACAGGGACTGGACTAATGAGGACTGCAGTAAAGTCATTTTCTCTTATGAATCCCCTTTCCGATTGTTTCGGGCATCCGGAAAAAAGCTTGTCTGTAGAAGGTGAGCACTACCATCAGTCCTGTGTCATGCCAATGGTAAAGCATCCAGAGACCATTCATGTGTGGGGTTGCTTCTCAGCCAGGGGAGTGGGCTCACTCACAACTTTGCCCAAGAACACACCCATGAATAAAGATCGGTACCAACACATCCTCCGAGAGCAACTTCTCCCAACCATCCAGGAACAGTTTGTTGACGAACAATGCCTTTTCCAGCATGATGGAGCACCTTGCCATAAGGCAAAAGTGATAACCTAAGTGGCTCGGGGAACAAAATATCGATATTTTGGGTCCATGGCCAGGAAACTCCCAAGACCTTAATCCCATTGAGAACTTGTGGTCATTCCTCAAGAGGCAGGTTGACAAACAAAAACCCACAAATTCTGACAAACTCCAAGCATTGATTATGCAAGAACGGGCTGCCATCAGTCAGGGTGTGGCCCAGAAGTTAATTGACAGCATGCCAGGGTGGATTGCCGAGGTCTTGAAAAAGAAGGGTCAACACTGCCAATATTGACTCTTTGCATCAACTTCATGCAATTGTCAATAAAAGCCTTTGACACTTATGAAATGCTTGTAATTATACTTCAGTATTCCATAGTAACATCTGACAAAAATATCTAAAGACACTGAAGCAGCAAACTTTGTGGAAATTAATATTTGTGTCATTCTCAACATTTTTGGCCACGACTGTACAATGTTATGGTATGCATTTTCTCCATTGATGGTAGGCCACCCTGTTAGGTCTACGTTATGATCAAATAGTTAGTTTTAACAGTGGCCAAGTAGGCTTAAAGCTGGTACAGCCTCAGTGTTCACAGTAAACACGTGCTGGAAGTAGCAAAGAATTTTCACAGCATTCAAGTTTGCACTCAGCAGACCTGAAATGTAATTGTCTATTTTAAGGAACATTGGTGCCCGACCTCACTAATGTTCTTGTGGCTGAGTGGAAGCAAGTCCCTGCAACAATGTTCTTCCAAGAAGAGTGGAAGCTATTATAGCAGCAAAGGGGGACCAACTCCATATTAAAGCCCATTATTTTGGAATGAGATGTTCGGGCACTGATGTTAGGTGATTAGGCCTGGCTCGCAGTTGGCTATCCAATTCATCCCAAATGTGTTCAATGGGGTTGAGGTCAGGGCTCTGTGCAGGCCAGTTAAGTTCTTCAACATAGATCTCGACAAACAATTTCTGTATGATCCTCGCTGACAGGACCTTCCCCAAACTGTTGCCACAAAGTTGAAAGCACAGAATAGTCTAGAATGACATTGTATGCTGTAGCGTTAAGATTTCCCTACACAAGAATAGTTATTGTGCTGACGTTGCTTCCAGAGGCTGTTTGGAAGTCGGTAGTGAGTGTTGCAACCAAGGACAGACGATTTTTACGCACTTCAGCACTCTGCGGTCCCGTTCGGTGAGCTTGTGTGGCCAACCACTTCGCGGCTGAGCCATAGTTGCTCCTAGACGTTTCCACTTCACAATAACAGCACTTACAATTTCCTGGAGCAGCTCTAGCAGAGCAGAAACTTAATGAACTGATTTGTTGACAAGGTGGCATCCTATGACGGTGCCAAGTTGAAAGTCACTCAGCTCTTCAGTAAGGCCATTCTACTGCCAAAATGTGTCTATGGAGATTGCATGGCTGTGTACTCAATCTTATACACTGGTCAGCAACGGGTACGGCTGAAATAGCCAAATACACTCATTTGAAGGGGTGTCCACATACTTTTGTATATACAGTGCATTTGGAAAGTATTCAGATCCTTTTACTTTTTCCACATTTTGTTACGTTACAGCCTTATTCCATCATGGATTCAATAAAAACAAATCCTCATCAATCTACACTAAATACCCCATAATGACAAAGTGAACAGGTTTTTAGAAATGTTTGCAAATTTATAACAAATAAATTAAATTATTATACCTTATTTACATATGTATTCAGACCCTTTGCAATGAGACTCAAAATTGAGCTCAGGTGCATCATGTTTCCATTAATCATCCTTGAGATGTTTCTACAACTTGGAGTCCACATTGATAAATTCAATTGATTTGACATGATTTGGAAAGACACACACCTGCCTAAATAAGGTTCTACAGTTGACCGTGGAAGTCAGAGCAAAAACCAAGCCATAAAGGAATTGTCCGTAGAGCTCAGAGACAGGATTGTGTTGAGGCACAGATCTGGGGAAGGATACCAAAATATATTGGCAGCACTGAAGGTCCCCCAAAACAGTGGCCTCCATCGTTCTTAAATGAAAGAAGTTTGGACCCACCAAGACTCTTCCTAAAGCTGGCCTCCCGACCAAACTGAGCAATCGGAGTAGAAGAGCCTTAGTCAGGGAAATGACCAAGAACCCGATTCTCACTCTGTCAGAGTTCCAAAGTTCCTCTGTGGAGATGGGAGAACCTTCCAGAATAACAACCATCTCTGCTGCACTCCACCAAACAAGCCTTTATGGTAGAGTGGCCAGATGGAAGCCACTCCTCAGTAAAAGGCACGTGACAGCCCGCTTGGAGTTTGCCAAAAGGCACCTAAAGACTCTCAGACCATGAGAAACAAGTTTCTCTGGTCCAATGAAACCAAGACAGAACTATTTGGCCTGAATGCCAAACATCACGTCTAGAGGCAATCTGGTACCATCCCTATGGTGAAGCATGGTGGTGGCAGCATCATGCTGTGGAGATGTTTTTCAGCAGCAGGAATTGGGAGACTAGTCAGGATAAAGGGAAAGATGAACGGAGCAAAGTATAGACAGATCCATGTTGAAAACTTGCTCCAGAGTGCTCAGGATCTCAGACACCAACAGGACAACGACCTTAAGCACACAGCCAAGACAACGCAGGAGTGGCTTCGGGACAAGTCTCTGAATGTCCATGAGTGGCCCAGCCAGAGCCCGGCCTTGAACATCTCTGGAGAGACCTGAAAATAGCTATGCAATAACGCTCCACATCCAACCTGAGAGCTTTAGAGGATGTGCAGAAAAGAAATGGGAGAAACTCCCCAAATACAGGTGTGCTAAGCTTCATACGCAAGAAAACTGGGGGCTGTGATCGCTGCCAAAGGTGCTTCAACAAAGTACTGAGTAAAGCATCTGAATACTTATGTAAATGTGATATTTCCATTTATATATAAAAATAAAAATAAATATTGGGTATGATGCTACAAGCTTGGCACACCTGTATTTGGGGAGTTTCTCCCATTCTTCTCTGTAGATCGTCTCAAGCTCTGTCAGGTTGGATGGGAGCGTCGCTGCACAACTATTTTCAGGTCTCTCCAGAGATGTTCGATTGGGTTCAAGTCCAGGCTCTGGCTGGGCCACTCAAGGACATTCAGAGACTTGTCCCGAAGCCACTCCTGCGTTGTCTCGGCTGTGTGCTTAGGATCGTTGTCCTGTTGGAAGGGGAACCTTCACCCCAGTCAGAGGTCCTAAGTGCTCTGGAGCAGGTTTTCATTGAGGATCTCTCTGTACTTTGCTCCGTTCATCTTTCCCTCGATCCTGACTAGTCTTCCAGTCCCTGCCGCTGAAAAACATCCACACAGCATGATTCTGCCACCACCATTCTTCACCGTAGGGATGGTGCCATCTTTGCTCCAGATGTGACGCTTGGCATTCAGGCCAAAGAGTTCGATGTTGGTTTCACCAGACCAGAGAATCTTGTTTCTCATGGTCTGAGTCCTTTAGGTGCCTTTTTTGGTACCCTTCACCAGATCTGTGCCTCGACACAATCCTGTCTCGGAGCTCTATGGACAACTGTCAACTTGAACTGTCAACTGTGTGACCTTATATAGACAGGTGTGTGTGTGCCTTTTCCAAATCATGTCCAATTAATTGAATCCAATCAAGTTGTAGTAACATCAAGGATCATCAGTTGAAACAGGATGCACCTGATCTCAATTTCGAGTCTCATAGCAAATGGTCTGAATAGTTATGTGAGTAAGATATTTCAGTTTATTTTTAGTATATTTACTAACATTTCTAAAAACATGCTTTTGCTTTGTTTGTGGGGTATTGTGTGTAGATTGATGAGGGGAAAAGAACAACCATTTAATCCATTTTAGCATAAGGAAAAAGTCAAGGGGTCTGAATACTTTCCGAATGCACTGTATAGTGTATTTCTCAGCTGCTCATATTAAGCACATGCTCTGGTATAAAACCGAAGTAGCCTGCCCGGCATCATTGAAAAACAGATCGGCGGGAAAGCATGCTAGATCCATTCGCCTTTCGAGTGCATATGGATAAAATGTATTTCTTTCCCTGTCCCTGTTCCTTCCTATTCGATAATGGGCCATTATAAATCGAAACTAGTTTGACATATTAGTAAAGACAAGGTTAAATTGAGAATAGTCTGATGGGTGAAAATATAACTTCATGAGAGAACAGCTGTGCAGCCTAAGGCAAGGAACAGAGCGCAAGTTTTTTTTGGGACTTTCTCAAATCATCAATAGTCTATAGTCACACCATGCAGCCCATATATGTTTTGATTTCTAAGACATTTTAATGTTTGTACTATTCACCACTAAAGTAGCCAAACAACTCTAAATATAGCGTATGGGACCTGTTTCAAATAATCACTTATGCTCAACCAGCCCAGCCTCACATTCAATTCGCGCATATATGTACAAAATGTATTTCAGCAGATTTCGTGCGTTTTTGTGCATTTTTGGGGTGGTCCAATTCGTTTGAAAATACACAAATTTCTGTGCTACTTAATTCGTGCGAAAAGACACGAATTTAACCAGTAGGCGACACACAACCCGTTGCAAGTGTAAATACATGGCTCTGAGTGTAAGCACCTTTTCACTAGAAACGTTCTTGAGTTCAAATTACCGTCAGTGCGAAATAGCTAGAAAGCTTTCATATTTCGACTTGGCTGCACCTACGGTTAAGAAAACGATAAATCAAGTGCAATACCTGCATCGACCTGTGTCGAGCAGCAAAACACCGGAAAGCTTCTAGCCTACCGGAAAGTTACAAGAAGAACAAGAATAGTTACCTCATCCGGTCATGTGACACTCTGGATGCCCCCTAAAAGAAATTTCAACCGTTTTGAAAAATGACGCCTGGTAACCCCCAAAAAATACCAGGTGCACGAAAAGTTTGGACTTAGAATATTTTTTGAAAACCTCCATAAATCACTCAGGCCAGCACCCATTGATTTGGGGCGGTAGTATAGTGCTCCCAGAGCGGGTATGGAAGTCTGGATCCCCCCTAAAAGCATTTAAGGCTCTGTGTGTCTTTTAGCACCATACTTTTTCACTCCATCCTTGCTGTGTGTGTGTGTGTGTGTGTGTGTGTGTGTGTGTGTGTGTGTGTGTGTGTGTGTGTGTGTGTGTGTGTGTGTGTGTGAGAGAGAGCTTTTCTTTGACATCTGTTTAGAGAAATGACTGATTTACAGTTCATGAGGGTTGACCAATTCACACATTTCAAGTTTTGGAAAGATCTGACTTTTTTAAACCTTCGAAGTAGCACCTATGACCCCATTTTAAGGCACTTCCGGTTGGCACAGGAAGCTATAAATAAATACATATCCTGATCGGGGTATGCTTTTACAGAATCCTGAGTTTTAAGTCTATACGTTAAGAACTGACTGATTTAGACAGGGTTGAATGCACTATATATCACAAACTGCTGGTTGGGTATGGCAAAACACTTTTAGGGTGATTTTATCACTTCCGGTTGCTCCAGGAAGCTTAGAATCAACACAGGTAGACCTCATAGTGGCTTGATGGATTGTCATTGAAGACAGGTTCATTAAACATTCATAACCCACATAGGCTTCAGGTTGAATTTAGGGGTGCAGGCAATGTGTTCCTATGGGGTGAGATGTCATTGTAAACTGTTTGATGTAAACACCTTCTTTTAACTGTTAAGGGTTAACGCCACACGGTCAATGTTAGGCTTGCACAGATCGGGAGGACCTTAGGAACGTTCCTGAGGTCAAATTGTGCTTCTAACCTTAACGGTTCTCTCTCTGTCTCCCAAAAGCAAAGAATATGAAATTGAGGTCAAAGGGTAATTTGGGTCCTTCTTGTCACTGTCGCTGCACTCAGACCGAACGAGCTACGGTCAAGCGGGGCATCTCGTTGAACTCGGCACGGCCTGGAGATAATGGTAATGCCATTGCAGGCTTTGTGTGTCTTTAAGCACCATACTTTTTCACTCCATCCTTGCTGTGTGTGTGTGTGTGTGTGTGTGTGTGTGTGTGTGTGTGTGTGTGTGTGTGTGTGTGTGTGTGTGTGTGTGTGTGTGTGTGTGTGTGAGAGCTTTTCTTTGACATCTGTTGGGAGAAATGACTGATTTACAGTTCATGAGGGTTGCCTAATCACACAAGTGAGGTTTTGAAAAGATCTGACTTTTTTAACCCTTCGAAACGGAACCTATGGCACCATTTGAAGGTACTTCCGGTTGACATAGGAAGCTGAAAGTGAACACATATCCTCCTTGGGGTAGGCTCTTATATAATATTGAGTTTTAAGTCTTTATGTTAAGAACTGACTTATTTACAGAGGGTTAAATGAGTGTGTGTTATTTCTTAAAATCACATAAAATCACATAATTCTCGCAGAGCTTCGAGACCCACTTAAAAAATGTTTGTCTGAACACACTGCAACTGGATCTGTAACTTTTTTTTTTAAACTCCTTTTTGTGAACATTACCAATTTGTCAATGTACGATTTCTCTTAAATTACGATAGATAAATGGCTGGTTCTTTTTTTCCTGACACCGTATGCTTATGTACTTTGACATGAAGCGGTCAAATTAGCACCCTACTTTAAGTTTTTGACCTTTAATTCCAGAAAAATGGCCATAACTCAAAAAGCGTTGAGGCTTCGACGCCATCTTGTTCGGGGCCAACTGTCCATTACGCCAAACCTACGCTCACCAAGTTTTGTCTTCGAAATATTTTCCGTTTAGGAGAAAAGGCCACGTGCATTTGCAATGTGCTTGTGCATTTGCAATATGATTTATTTTCCCTCTGGTGGGAATTTCCGAGACTGCGGAAAAATGACCAAAATGTGTTATTTTTATAAAACGGAAACCGAACGTCCGAGAGATTTTGCTTGATGACTTCCTGAAAGATCTCTCCCCGGCGCACGGCTCGACGCCGTCCGCGAATTTTAGAAACGTTGCCGGACGTCTAGTAAGGGACCGTACATTTGCAATGTGGTGTTTCTCACTAACCATATGGCGAGTGCTAAAATGTTCCCTTAAGGTATGGAAAGGCCTTGGAAAGGCCATAAGTGTAAGCCAACATAATTCATTATTTTACATTAACCTGTTTAACATGTAATACATGCATTATGAAGAAAATTGTATTATTTAGGCTCCACGAAATATGAAATGGGTTATGAAGAAAATCGTGTATGGTTGCCTACATGACAAAAAGGCGTTCTGATTACAAGTGCACCAGTATCCAAAGTATTAAGCGAAATCAAGCACAGAAAACAGCATTGGCATTAATAAAACAATATTTCCCACGAATTAAGTCGCACGTAAATGTGCGTCTTTTCTCAAATTCTGTTCAGCAAGTCTAAAACAGTACATATAGGCATACAACATTTTAAAACATGGCTAAACAAAGACAACATTTCTGTATATTCATGACGTTGAATTAGCCATTAAGAAGAACAAAAATGAAATACAAATTATCGCGTCTATATGGTTGTTGCAAATGCTTGAGTAGCCTACTGGTTAAATTTGTGTCTTTTCGCACGAATTAAGAAGCACATAAATTTGTGTCTTTTCTCACGAATTAAGCCAGACGTAAACGCACAAAAACGCACGAAATCTGCTGAAATACATTTTGTACATATATGCGCGAATTGAATGTGAAACTGTGTTGGCTCAACATAGCACCCTCACTCCGGAATGGGAAAAAAAAAATCTTTTTTTTTTTTTATTCAGCAAAGTTTAATAACATTATTCTTACTATAAAATCATATAATATAATATAAAATAATGGTACTGGACTTAAGCATATCATGTCAGCTAAATGAACAAGCTTACAGCCCATAGGCTGGAGCATAGCCAGATAACATACAGTAGATCAACTCTATCGGTTCTATAAAATAATATATCATAATGTTTCTTTAGACCTGACTAATATAAATAATGGATTTGTGATGGTGTAAATTATAATTGATTTATTAGACTTTTTAAAATGTAGATGTTGCAAAGGCACCCATCAGCAGCTTGTATGTGTGGAGTCTAAACGTGTTTGTTAATTAACGGTCAATTACCGTGAGACTGGCGGGATTTTGCATGAAAATAACAAGCTGGCAAAATGTCATGACCACCACAGCACTACTGTAGGTGTGAATACTCTAAGGCACTGTATCCCAGAAAAGTTGAATGATCTGGCAACTATACATTTCAATAAAAATAAAATAGATAGGACCTTGAAACCATAGAAAGGAAAACTTGTCCATCTACAGGAAAATTACCCTGATTTAACCTGTCTAGGACTGGGGTGCCGCTAGCGGCACTCCTCCCACATCCCACTGAAAAGGCAGAGCGCGAAATTCAATTTTTTTTTTTTTTTTTTTTAAATATTTAACTTTCACACATTAACAAGTCCAATACAGCTAATGAAAGACACAGATCGTGTGAATCCAGCCAACATGTCCGATTTTTAAAATGTTTTACAGGGAAGACACAATATGTAAATATGTAAATCTATTAGCTAAACACCTTAGCATAAGACACCATCTTTTCTTTGTCCACCAACACCAGTAGCTATCACCAATTCGGCTAAACTAAGATATTGATAGCCACTAACCAAGAAAAAAACTCATCAGATGACAGTCTGATAACATATTTATGGTATAGGATAGGTTTTGTTAGAAAAATGTGCATATTTCAGGTAGATATCATAGTTTACAATTGCACCCACCGTCACAAATGGACTAGAATAAATACATAGAGCAACGTGTATTACCTAATTACTAATCAAACATTTCGTAAAAATACACAGCATACACTAATCGAAAGACACAGATCCTGTGAATACAGACAATAT
Source organism: Salvelinus fontinalis (assembly GCF_029448725.1). Classification (NCBI taxonomy): domain Eukaryota; kingdom Metazoa; phylum Chordata; class Actinopteri; order Salmoniformes; family Salmonidae; genus Salvelinus; species Salvelinus fontinalis. Next base: position 17,181,747 of record NC_074691.1, read on the forward strand.
TTCAGATTTTCTAAGTGTCTTACAGCGAAAACACAATAAATCGTTATATTAGCATACCACATGTGCAAACATTACCAGAGCATAGATTCTAGCCAAAGAGAGCGATAACGCCAACATCGCCAAAAAATATTAATTTTTTCACTAACCTTATCAGAATTCTTCAGATGACACTCCTGTAACATCATATTACAACATACATATACAGTTTGTTTGAAAATGTGCATATTTAGCCACCAAAATCATGGTTAGACAATGACAAAAGTTGCCCAGCTGGTCAGACAATGTCGTGCGCCATATTAGACAGTGATCTAGTCGTATACATAAATACTCATAAACGTGACTAAAAAATATAGGGTGGACAGCGATTGATAGACAATTTAATTCTTAATACAATCGCTGATTTACATTTTTTAAATTATCCTTACTTTTCAATACAGTTTGCGCCAAGCGAAGCTACGTCAAAAAAGATTGCGTCCTAAGCCACTAACATTTTTCGACAGAAACACGATTTATCATAATAAATTGTTCTTACTTTGAGCTGTTCTTCCATCAGAATCTTGGGCAAAGAATCCTTTCTTGGGTCTAATCGTCTTTTGGTCGAAAGCTGTCCTCTTGCCATGTGGAAATGCCCATTGCGTTCGGCATGAACTGGAAACGTGCCCAGAGATTCACAGTGTCTCAGAAATAAATGTCCCAAAATCACACTAAACGGATATAAATTGCTATAAAACGGTTTAAATTAACTACCTTATGATGTTTTTAACTCCTATAACGAGTAAAAACATGACCGGAGAAATATTACTGGCTACACTAATGCTTGGAAAAAGAGCAGGTCGGTGTCCACCGCGCGTCCGGCGCAGCTGGAAAAGAGTTCCTACCTACACGTTTTTTTGTTTTATAGTGGCTGTGATTGCGCAATCGACACCATTCAAAGCGTCATCACGTAAAGGCATCCAGGGGAAGACGTAAGCAGTGTCTGTATCCTCATAGCATTCACAGTGGCCTTTAAACTGACTCCAGATCAGGGGCCAAAATGTGTGAAATCTGACTCCATGTCAGGGAAATTGCTGTAGAATGAGTTCTGTTCCACTCAGAGACAAAATGTCAACGGCTATAGAAACTAGAGACTGTTTTCTATCCAATAATAATAATAATAATATGCATATTGTACGAGCAAGAATTTAGTAGGAAGCCGTTTAAAAATTACACGATTTCCAGAAATAGTGACAACAGCACCCCCTAGCCTAAAGAGGTAATCTAGTAATCTAGAGGTGATCTAGTAATATTGCAGCTTACATATCTATTCATGGCACTACCAACTCTTTTTTCCCAAGTAATTTCATCAAAAATTATTCAATTTAATTTGTAATGGCAAACCACGCAGATGAAGTTAACTAGAGAGTGGAGGGCTACATTAAAAAAGCCTCCATAAACTATACTGAACAAAAATCTAAACGCAAAATGCAACAATTTCAAAGATTTTACAGAGTTCCAGTTTATGCAAGGGAAGGAGTCCATTGAAATACACTGCTCAAAAAAATAAAGGGAACCCTTAAACAACACAATGTAACTCCAAGTCAATCACACTTCTGTGAAATCAAACTGTCCACTTAGGAAGCAACACTGATTGACAATAAATTTCACATGCTGTTGTGCAAATGGAATAGACAAAAGGTGGAAATTATAGGCAATTAGCAAGACACCCCCCAAAACAGGAGTGATTCTGCAGGTGGTGACCACAGACCACTTCCCAGTTCCTATGCTTCCTGGCTGATGTTTTGGTCACTTTTGAATGCTGGCGGTGCTCTCACTCTAGTGGTAGCATGAGACAGTCTACAACCCACACAAGTGGCTCAGGTAGTGCAGTTCATCCAGGATGGCACATCAATGCGAACTGTGGCAAAAAGGTTTGCTGTGTCTGTCAGCGTAGTGTCCAGAGCATGCAGGCGCTACCAGGAGACAGGCCAGTACATCAGGAGATGTGGAGGAGGCCGTAGGAGGGCAACAACCCAGCAGCAGGACCGCTACCTCCGCCTTTGTGCAAGGAGGTGCACTGCCAGAGCCCTGCAAAATGACCTCCAGCAGGCCACAAATGTGCATCCAGCAGGCCACACCATTTGCCTGATGCAGCACGACACATCTTCTTCGAATAGAGTTGATCCGGCAGTTGATTGTGGCCTGTGGAATGTTGTCCCACTCCTCTTCAATGGCTGTGCGAAGTTGCTGGATATTGTCAGGAAATGGAACATGCTGTCGTATATGTCGATCCAGAGCATCCCAAACATGCTCAAAGGGTGACATGTCTGGTGAGTTTGCAGGCCATGGAAGAACTGGAACATTTTCAGCTTCCAGAAATTGTGTACAGATCCTTGCGACATGGGGCCGTGCATGATCATATTGAAACATGAGGTGATGGAGGCGGATGAATGGCACGACAATGTGCCTCAAGATCTCATCACGGTATCTCTGTGCATTGAAATTGCCATCGTTAAAATGCAATTGTGTTCATTGTCCGTAGCTTATGCCTGCCCATAGCACAACCCCACCATGGGACACTCTGTTCACAATGTTAACATCAGCAAACCGCTTGCCCACACGACACCATACACGTGGGTACGCAGATGTGAGACCGTTTGGACGTACTGCCAAATTCTCTAAAACAGTGGAGGTGGTCTCAGACGATCCCGCAGATGAAGACAGATGTGGAGTTCCTCAGCTGACATGGTTACACGTGGTCTGCGGTTGTGAGGCCGGTTGGACATACTACCACATTTTCTAAAATTACGTTGGAGGCAGTTTATGGTAGAGAAATTAAGATACAATGCTCTGGTGGACATTGCTGCAGCCCACATGCCAATTGCACGCTCCCTCAAAACCTGAGACATCTTTGGCATTGTGTTGTGTGACAAAATGTCACATTAGAGTGGCCTTTTATTGTCCCCAGCACAAGGTGCACCTGTGTGATGATAATTCAGTTTAATCAGCTTCTTAATTGCCACACCTGTCAGGTGGATGGATTATCTTGGCAAATGAAAAATGCTCACTAACAGGGATGGCAACAAATTTGTGCACAACATTTTAGAGAAATAAGCTTTTTTGTGCATATGGAACATTTCTGGGATCTTTTATTTCAGGTCATGAACATGGGAACAATACTTTACATGTTGCATTTATATTTTTGTTCAGTATAGTTATGTTCAGCTTGCTCCAAAGACAGTGTCACATTTAATCTATAAAACCATTACACTTTCCCAACTTCAAAGGTAGAACGTTTCTTTGTGCGTAAAACCAGTTAGTCCTTTTATTTCAGCTCATGTTCTGTGCATGTCTAAATCCAAACAGTTTTTCCCATCAGGCTACAAAGAGAAGCACATATGTTTAAGAGGGGGCACTTTGCCTTTTTGCAGATTAAACCTATTTTTCAGTGGATTGACATTGAATCATCTTTTAAAAATTAAGATACTCAAAATAAGCCATACAGAGTTGGCTACAAATTCAATTTCCTCCTCCAGAAAAAGCAGATTAAATATTACAGCAAATAATATGGCAAAACTCCAAAGTACTGATAGAGAAAACCACCATTTTCTTGGGGATTTCTTTTTACAAGAAGTGTATAATATTTATGAAGGACATTGTAGGAATGAAGGAATGTAAAATGATGTTACACAAACAACTAACAGTGTATGGAGGTGTCTGCTCAATACAAAATTATACCCAACTCATCGTGGCACTGCCACAAAATTGGAAGAGGTAATTATTTAAAGAAGAAATGAAAGAATCGGTCATCCATAAAAATAAATCACAAACTGATATATAAAACAATAAATACAGCAATCTGTTCATTTCAATTCAAGCTAATACATAAAATATTTGCATCAAAAATAATGCTCAATATATGGGGCATTGGACAGCCAGGAGGAAACAGAATTAATAGATAATCTTTTCTGGTGCTCACCATCGGTGGCTCATTTTGGAGTCAGCTCCAGGAATGGCTAAGTCATAATACCAGGGTTCAGATGGACCTGCAAACTGTATTGTTAGGACATTTTAAAACAAAAAACACGATCAGTCAATGGGAAATATCATTATACTCCTGGGTAAAGTATTTATTTTTAGGGCAATATCCGTAGAAATGTAACAAATAGGGAGGTTCGTGACTAACGTAAAATCACAGTAAAATTTACTGCATTGAAAAAGCAAATAGTGAAATGGTATTATACTTGGAAACATACATTAATCTGTGGACATCGGAGGGTTGGAGTTAAGGTCAAAATGAATGGGAGATTGGCAGCTGTGTATGAAAATCCAGCACTTGCAGAAACAGTAAATTAGGAATGCATGTATGATTAGTTAACTACATGTACTGTATATGTAAAAGAAAATAGCTGTAAGAAGCAGGAGAAGACGTATTAAGGTCCGTTAGTTTACTCGAATCAGGGGTGGGACGGTAGGGTTAAATAATATACGGTGCCTTTGGAAAGTATTCAGACCCCTTGACTTTTTCCACATTTTGTTAGGTTACAGCCTTATTCTAAAATTGATTAAATTGTCCCCCCTCTCCATCAATCTACACACAATATCCCATAATGACGACGCAAAAACAGGATTTAAAAAATTGTTGCTAATTTATAAAAATAAAGAAAAGCACCTTTGGCAGTGATTGCAGCCTTAAGACTTTTTGGGTATGACGCTACTAGCTCGGCACACCACATCAAGTCCGGGCTCTGGCTGAGCCACACAAGGACATTCAGAGACTTGTTCCAAAGCCACTTCTGCTCTGTCTTGGCTGTGTGCTTAGGTTCGTTGTCCTGTTGGAAGGGGAACCTTCACATCAGTCTGAGGTACTGAGCACTCTGGAGCAGATTTTCATCAAAGATCTCTCTGTACTTTGCTCCGTTGATCTTTCCCTCGTTCCTGACTAGTCTCCCAGTCCCTGCCGCTGAAAAACATCCCCAAAGCATGATGCTGCCACAACCGTGCCTCACCGTAGGGATGGTGCCAGATTTCCTCTAGAAGCTTGGCATTCAAGCGTCACTTCTTCTGGCAAACTCCAGGCGGGCTGTCATATGTCTTTTACTGAGGAGTGGCTTCCGTCTGAACAGTCTACCATAAAGGCCTGATTGGTGGAGTGCTGCAGAGATAGTTGATATTCTGGAAGGTTGTCCCATCTCCACAGAGGAACTACGGAGCTCTGTCAAAGTGACCTTCGGGTTCTTGGTCACCTCCCTGACCAAGGCCCTTTTCCCCCGATTGTTCAGTTTGGCTGGGCGGCCAGCGCTAGGAAGAGTCTTGGTGGTTCCAAACTTCTTCCATGAATTATGGAGGCCACTGTGCTCTTGGGGACCTTCAATGCTGCAGAAATGATTTCGTACCCTTCCCCAGATCTGTGCCTCGACACAATCCTTTCTCGGCGCTCTACACTCAATTCATTTGACCTCATGGCTTGGTTTTTGCTCTGACATGCACTGTCAACTGTGGGACCTTCTATAGACAGGTGTGTGCCTTTCCAAATCATGTCCAATCCATTGAATTTATCACAGGTGGACTCCAATCAAGTTGTTGAAACGTCAAGGATGATCAATGGAAACAGGATTCACCTGAGCTCAATTTTGAGTCTCATAGCAAAGGGTCTGAATACTTACTTTATTTACGTACGTGTTTAAAAAAAATCTTTAATACATTTGCCCCAAAATCTGTTTTCACTTTGTCATTATGGGGTATTGTGCGTATGGGGTTTGTTTTTATTTAATCAATTTTAAAATAAGGCTGGAAAAAGCCAAGGGGTCTGAATACTTTCCCGAAGGCACTGTGTGTGTGTGTGCCTATATATATATATATACACACTGCTCAAAAAAATAAAGGGAACACTAAAATAACATATCCTAGATCTGAATGAATGAACTATTCTTATTAAATACTTTTTTCTTTACATAGTTGAATGTGCTGACAACAAAATCACACAAAAATGATCAATGGAAATCAAATGTATCAACCCATGGAGGTCTGGATTTGGAGTCACACTCAAAATTAAAGTGGAAAACCACACTACAGGCTGATCCAACTTTGATGTAATGTCCTTAAAACAAGTCAAAATGAGGCTCAGTAGTGTGTGTGGCCTCCACGTGCCTATATGACCTCCCTACAACGCCTGGGCATGCTCCTGATGAGGTGGCGGATGGTCTCCTGAGGGATCTCCTCCCAGACCTGGACTAAAGCATCCGCCAACTCCTGGACAGTCTGTGGTGCAACGTGGCGTTGGTGGATGGAGCGAGACATGATGTCCCAGATGTGCTCAATTGGATTCAGGTCTGGGGAACGGGCGGGCCAGTCCATAGCATCAATGCCTTCCTCTTGCAGGAACTGCTGACACACTCCAGCCACATGAGGTCTAGCATTGTCTTGCATTAGGAGGAACCCAGGGCCAACCGCACCAGCATATGGGCTCACAAGGGGTCTGAGGATCTCATCTCGGTACCTAATGGCAGTCAGGCTACCTCTGGCGAGCCCATGGAGGGCTGTGTGGCCCCCCAAAGAAATGCCACCCCCCACCATGACTGACCCACCGCCAAACCGGTCATGCTGGAGGATGTTGCAGGCAGCAGAACGTTCTCCGCGGCGTCTCCAGACTGTCACGTCTGTCACGTGCTCAGTGTGAACCTGCTTTCATCTGTGAAGAGCACAGGGCACTAGTGGCGAATTTGCCAATCTTGGTGTTCTCTGGCAAATACCAAACGTCCTGCACGGTGTTGGGCTGTAAGCACAACACCCACCTCTGGACGTCGGGCCCTCATACCACCCTCATGGAGTCTGTTTCTGACCATTTGAGCAGACACATGCACATTTGTGGCCTGCTGGAGGTCATTTTGCAGGGCTCTGGCAGTGCTCCTCCTGCTCCTTCTTGCACAAAGGCGGAGGTAGCGGTCCTGCTGCTGGGTTGTTGCCCTCCTACGGCCTCCTCCACGTCTCCTGATGTACTGGCCTGTCTCCTGGTAGCGCCTCCATGCTCTGGACACTACACTGACAGACACAGAAAACCTTCTTGCCACAGCTTGCATTGATGTGCCATCCTGGATGAGCTGCACTACCTGAGCCACTTGTGTGGGTTGTAGACTCCGTCTCATGCTACCACTAGAGTGAAAGCACCGCCAGCATTCAAAAGTGACCAAAACATCAGCCAGGAAGCATAGGAACTGAGAAGTGGTCTGTGGTTACCACCTGCAGAACCACTCCTTTATTGGGGGTGTCTTGCTAATTGCCTATAATTTCCACCTGCTGTCTATTCCATTTGCACAACAGCATGTGAAATTTATTGTCAATCAGTGTTGCTTCCTAAGTGGACAGTTTGATTTCACAGAAGTGTGATTGACTTGGAGTTACATTGTGTTGTTTAAGTGTTCCCTTCATTTTTTTGAGCAGTGTATATATATGGCTCAAATGCATTAAGGAAAGAAATACCACAAATTAACTTAAGGCACACTTGTTAATTGAAAAGCATTCCAGGTGACTACCTCATGAAGCTGGTTGAGAGAATGCCAAGAGCGTGGAAAGCTGTCATCAAAGCGGCTACTTTGAGGAATCTTAAATATAACATTTTGATTTGTTTAACACTTTTTTGGGTTACTACAGGATTCCATATGTGTTCTTTCATACTTTTTGTCTTCACTATTATTCTACAATGTAGAAAATAGTAAAAATAAAGAAAAACCCTTGAATGAGTAGGTGTGTCTGAACTTTTGACTGGTACTGTGTGTGTGTATATTATATGTATGTATGTACGTACACACACACATAAATACACACACACAGAGTACCAGTCAAAAGGGGACTTAACATCTGAGTTAATGTTTTATTATTTCTTGAAAGCTGTAATAAAGTAAAAAAAACAAGTATTTGCTGAAATGAAAAAAAAAAAATCTGACAATACACTGTGAACCTTGTGCCCGGGTGAGCAGGCGGGTGGGTGGAGTCTTCTCCATGACAAAATTCTTACTCCAAGAGATTACCTTCTACACGTCCAAATACATGAACAAGAAATAGACACAGTGCCTTGCAAAAGTATTCAGACCCTTTGGATTTTTTGGCATTTGACTGTGTTACAAAGTGGGATTAAAATGTATTTGTAATTTTTTGTCAACAATCTACACAATATACTCTGTAATGTCAAAGTGGAAGAAAATTCTTTGTATCTGTTTTTAAGATGAATAAAAACGTAATAACTAAAATATAGTTATTGCATAAGTATTCAACTACCTGAGTCAATTCATGTTAGAAACACCTTTGGCATCGATTATGGCTGTGAGTCTTCTTAGGTAAGTCTCTAAGAGCTTTGTATACCTGGATTGTGCAATATTTGGCCATTATTCTTTTCAAAATTCTTTAAACTCTGTCAAGTCTTTCCATAGATTTTCAAGCAGATTTAAGTCCGAACTTGGCCACTCAGGAACATTCACTGTTTTCTTAGTAAGAAACTCCAGTATAGATCTGGCCTTGTGTCGTAGGTTATAGTCCTGCTGCAAGGTGAATCCCTCTCCCAGTCTCTGGCGTAAAGCAGACTTAACCAGGTTTTCCCTGGATTTTGCTTGTGCTTATCTCTGTTCTGTTTCTTTTTATCCTGAAAAATTCCCCAGTATTTGCCGATCTCAAGCATACCCATACCATTATGCAGCCACCACCATGCTTGAAAATAAAGGAGGCAGTTGGATTTGCCACAAACATAAGGCTTTGCATTTAAGCCAAAACGTGTATTCCTTTTGCTGTTTTTTTTTCAGTATTACTTTAGTGTCTTGTTGCATACAAAATACATGCTTTGGAGTATTTTTACTATTCTTTTCACTCTGTCATTTAGGTCTTTATTGTGGAGTCATTACAATGTATGTGCACACCTCAGCCTTCTCCCATCGCTGCCATTGAACTCTGTCGCGGTTTTAAAATCACCAATAGCCTCATGGTAACATCAATTTCATTCCTGTCCTGCTGCTCAGTTCAGAAGTACGACTATCCTTGATGTGTCTGGGTGGCTTAATACATAATCCACAGCATGGCTATTAACTTGACCATGCTTAGAGATAGTCAATATCTGATTTGTTGATGTTAAGCATCTACCATTCACTCCCCTTCTTTGAGGCTTTCGAAAAGCTCCCTGGTCTTTGAAGTTGAATCTGTGCTTGAAATTCAATACTTGACTGAGGGACGCTTACAGATGCATGTATGGGGGACAGAGGAAGGGTTAGTCGTTAAAAAAGTTGTGTCAACCCAGCTATGATTTCACAGAATGAGTCCATGTAACTTATGTGATTTGCTAAGCCAAATGTTCCTCCTGAACTAATTTAGGCAAACTATTTTAGATAAATAAAAATTATCTTAAAAAATATATATAATTTCTATTCCACTTTGACTGAGTATTTTGTGTAGATTGTTGACAAAAATGACAAATCCATTTTAAAACAATAAAATGTGAAGAAATCCAAGGCATACATACTGTACATCACTATAACATCAGGCTACGTCATCATTACAGTTAGACAGAAACATGACATTCTTTGTGAGAGGTAAAAGTAGAATTTCATATTTACTGTCCGCAAGAACTTGAACTAATGATTAGTGACAAACAATCCAAATATTTAACAACAGAATGTGTAAGGCTTGAAAGGCAATGGTGCCCCATGGTTAGAGACTAATCAGCCCTCCGTGAACCCTGTACACCCAAACACTTCCTCAGAAATGGTGAAATTGATACAAACCAAGTTTACAATAGTTTAAATGAACAGAAAACTCCTCCACAGCTATGCCTGAGGACCCAGTGAGATTCAGTGAACTTCAGTCCTAGCGGAATAAAGAGGAATTCTGTTGATGAACAAAAGCAAAAAAATACAATCCTGAGGTAGCAGCATGCAATCATCAAGCAGTGGGGTGGTGCTCGGAGTGAGTGTGTGCAGTTACTATGTTGCTGAGACCAGTGGAGTGACACGCTTTCATTTGTACCAGCGAGTCTATCAAATGGAACATCAGCTGATTCACACAGGAAGGACACATAACACATGGAAAGCCTGTGGCTCAGCCGTAACATCAAAAATAAACAGCTAGAAAGGAGAAACAAGACAAAACCTGATGAAGATGTGAGAATCTCATACTTCATCTTTTTTTGTTGTTATTCAACGTAACAAGTGCATTACGTCATGTCACATTTTGCACACTGTCATACACGTCTACACTCTTTTTCTCTAAATAAATGCAGACAATCTTCAACATTTAAGAAATTGCACCCTGTGTAATCCTGGCTGGCAATTATCATAAAAGCTTCCTCTTCAATACAGCATTAGATCCCAGTTACGAAACAGGCTGCTTGTTATGAAATATCAATTACACAGATGGTTCAGGAGGGCAACACTTTTATGGGCACCTTTAGAAAATGAAACAAGTCTGTTTAATTAACTAGCATGTACATCTGTTGAGTGGGGAGGGCAACCAAACAGGGTATTATTGTATTTGATAAAATACTGTACAAATTAAAAAATATCCCACACAGTCACTTGTAAATGTCAGTTAATTGCAAATATCTTAGGATGTTATGATAGTTTTGAATTTTGACCATGTTTTTCAAGAAAATGTCTGAGTAATGTTTGGATTATATTGAAATATCAGAGTTTAGTGGGCCATTGATAACTGCACTGTAGCACCACATCGTGATGCTCATGAGCAAAATTACTATGGCAAAACACCCCATGTCTCTTTCATGGTCAACAAGCTTATTTGAAGCTACTATTATTATGTCCTCTACCACATCAATTAGGTATTCTCAGACTGTCTAATTAGCTAGTACTATAACCATTCATGCTGTGATCTTTCCTCATGTTTAGCCTAAGTAAATACAGCTCTTTTACAAGATACATACTAATTAGGCATCACACTAACTGACATTCCTTGCACTGAAAACTGTATTTACACGATCCTTTACACACGGTGTCACAATACCAGTCATATTGTGACTCACATGACAGTGTTGTGTTGGGCTCCCAGTAGGAGGATTTGGGGGTAAAGTGTTACCAAATTAAGGCAGGAGAAAGCTCTTTGCCATGATGCTAGTCAATCCCCTGAACCAGGGTTTTTGTATGGAGGGCTTAAGTGCTCACAGCTGCTATTGTCAAGCTGACAAAGATGTGTAAGGCAGTAAGACACCCGTCTTTGTCTCTGGGAGACTAACTGTCCCCCTTTTCCTTATGAGTGGAGTGCGGCAATTGCTTTCAGAATAGACAACGTGGTCAGAGGCAAAAAGGTGTTGTAAATTGCCATTGTGGCATTGCTAGGACATTGGATGTTGTTGCTATTGTGTGATGGTGTCAGTGAAATTGACTGTAGCCTCTGACAGTCACTCTCACTCTGCAGGACAGCAGTGCTCCAAGAATCCACCATGATTAGGTTCGATCTGTCCAATGTCATATATATGCTTAAGCATCCCTAGAGAATGCACATCTGTAAAAATAAGTTTTGCTTCATTTAATTGCAGAACTCTGTTTCCAATACATCTCCCGTCGTGTGCTACTGTGCATTCAGAAAGTATTTTCCCCCTCAGTCTACACACAATACCCAGTAATGACAAAGCGAAAACAGGTTTTTAGAAATGTTAGCAAATGTATAAAAAATAAACTGAAATACATTATTTACATAACTATTCAGACCATTTGCTATGAGACTCGAAATTGAGATCAGGTGCATCCTGTTTCAACTGATGATCCTTGAGATATTTCTACAACTTGATTGGAGTCCACCTGTGGTAAATTCAATTGATTGGACATGATTTGGAAAGACACACACCTGTCTATATAAATTCCCACAGTTGACAGTTCATGGAATTGTCCGTAGAGCTCCGAGACATGATTGTGTCGAGGCACAGATCTGGTGAAGGGTACCAAAAAAGGCACCTAAAGGACTTAGAACATGAGAAACAAGATTCTCTGGTCGGATGAAACCAACATCAAACTCTTTGGCCTGAGTGCCAAGCGTCACATCTGGAGCAAACCTGGCACCATCCCTACGGTGAAGAATGGTGGTGGCAGAATCATGCGGTGTGGATGTTTTTCAGCGGCAGGGACTGGAAGACTAGTCAGGATTGAGGGAAAGATGAACGGAGCAAAGTACATAGAGGTCCTTAATGGAAACCTGCTCCAGAGCGCTTAGGACCTCAGACTGGGGTGAAGGTTCCCCTTCCAACAGGACAACGACGCTAAGCACACAGCCGAGACAACGCAGGAGTGGCTTCTGGACAAGTCTCTGAATGTCCTTGAGTGGCCCTACCAGAGCCCGGATTTGAACCCGATCTAACATTTCTGGAGAGACCTGAAAATAGCTGTGCAGCAACGCTCCCCCTCCAGCCTGACAGAGCTTGAGAGGATCTGCAGAGAAGAATGGGAGAAACTCTCCAAATACAGGTGTGCCAAGCTTGTAGCATCATACCCAAGAAGACTCAAGGCTGTAGTTGCTGACAAATGTGCTTCAATAAAGTACTGAGTAAAGGGTCTGAATACTTATGTAAATGTGATTTCAGTTTTTTATTTTGAATACATTTGCAATTTTCTTAAAACCTGTTTTCGCTTCCTCATTATGAGGTATGGTATGTAGATTGGTGAGGGGAAAAAACTATTGAATCAATCTTAGAATAAGGCTGTAACAAAATGTGGAAAGAAATCAAGGGGTCTGAATACTTTGAATGCACTGTATAAAGTCAGCTCTGATTCATCCTATAGACAGGAGAGGTACTATATGCTTCCAAGATAGGTCCACATGTTATTACAGCAAGGGAGTCTATCAATTCAGCTCTGTGTCAATATTCTTTGCTGCTTCCATTTACTGTTGAGTAAATATGTCCTCTGGCTTACCAAGCCATGAAAAGGACTCCCCATGAGGGTGTGGTGTACCTATGTCTAGTTATGAGAGGATCGAGCTCAACCAGTGGACAAAATCACATAACACAATAACAAATGATTATAAAATAACCTGGTACTCATGAGTGTAAATAAAGATATTTATTAATTTAGGAAAAAATCTAATTTCATGCAATTTCACAGCACATGTAAACAAGATCACTTGATGTTAAATGTGCCTATATTTTCTATGCATCAAATAATGGAATGTACAGTAATTAAGCCAAATAACCGTTACATGGATAGCCTTTTCTCTATATATACATACCTTTGCATGATTATCTCTCTAGTCAACCTCAACTTAGAATGTAGCCATGCGAAACATGGAGGGATGGAAACAAGACATTACAGATTCTTATTGCTTTAGGGATCAGCATGTCAACAAGGCCAAACACACTTACAAACCTAAAATCCAACCTCAGACACACATAGGCTCTCAGGGTTCCTTCCATGCATACACATGGACACACACAGCCCGTGTTCAGGAATGCTTTCTTTTAAGGGATAAGATAAGCCTGAGGATAGTACACAGCTTGGTGTACTCTTGTAATGAACAACATATAATTTCCTGGATAAGACATTTTGTGAGATCAGTATATATATATATATATATATATATATATATATATATCAAAACTTTGAAATAACACATATGGAATCATGTAGTAACCAAAAGTATTAAACAAATCAAAATATATTTTAGATTCTTCAAAGTGAAGGCAAGGGGTGACTACTTTGAAGAATCTAAAATCTATTTTGATTTGTTTAACACTTCTGGTTACTACCGTACATCCTTCTGTATGTGTTATTTCATAGTTTTGATATCTTCACTATTATTCTACAATGTAGAAAAAGTAAAAATTAAGAAAAACCCTGGAATGAGTAGGTGTGTCCAAACTTTTGACGGGTACTATATATTTAAAATGTAAAGCAATAATTCACCTGCTAAAAAAATAATATGCAGAAGGATGCAGACAGAAGACCATCCATAGTGTTCAGGAGGATCTGGAGTCGAGGCAAATATCCTTCTGATCATCATGGTTAAGTAACACGTTAAGAATCATCAAATTGCTGCATAAACTGCAACCAATGCTTTTTATCAAAGGCGATTTCTTTCATGATTTGTCTGCGCGGTACACAGAATGCATACCATCAAAAACACCTTGTGTGAACTCCTTCCATGAGTTCACCCCGCTCACGCTAATGTGGCGACCATCTTTAAGGCTTTCAACTCAAACTCTAGCAGGGTCTCGGAGTCCTCCAACACAATTCAACAGTCACAACAGATGTTTCAATGACAAACAGTGGTGTTGGCGGTGCATAAGTACGGTGCAGAGCTTAACCGTTCTGTATGAAGTAGATCTCTTCCTTAATGCATTTCCATTCAGCCTCTCACTTACAGTACTGAGAAATGGCAGAGATACTGTGTACTGTCCAGTTAGCCTCCACGCTCCATGTTTGTACTTGGTCAAAGCATAAAGACATGTGACACATTCAGGACAACATGGAAACAGACACACAAAAGGTCACTGCTATACAGGACTTCAGGTCACATCTGGGAGGATGGAAAGAGATTGCTCACTCTTTAAAGTACACATGGCTTTCCTTTACAGAGAAAGAGTTGGAGAGAGCTGCATATGGTTCATAAAAGAGGGGTCAGAGCATTTGGCGTACAGGAGAACAACAATCAAAGAGTAAGCCACAACTTTTACAGTGGCATGAAATAAAATGGAATTTTAGCCCGTAAATTACTGGTGCTCTTTTCAAGTATGGCTATTATTGGCTGTATTTGATGGTACTAAATATAGGATCTATATTATACACCTGTACAAATGACTAATTGCTCTTTCTGAGAGAACCTTTTCACATAAATTGTAGAAAAAAACGTCCCTCTGTGTAAGCACATCGTCAGTAGACTTAAAAATATATATCATGCAGCAAGCCTAAACCGTTTGATAAATGTAAGCTACCAATATTAACACTAAGATTTTTTTAACAGGCACAATAGTGATACCCTGGATAGGAATGTAAAAAAAAAAAAGAAAAGAAATCTCCCTACTGCCAAAGCAATGGAGTACAACTCCGCCATAGCAACAGACAAATCACAATATCATTCATTATGATCTAAAGACGCTAACATGGATACTTAAAATCAACTACTTGGAAGTCGTAAAAAATAAGAAAACAATCGCTAAAATAAACTATTGCTTCATACAGCATCAGTAGTAGTATTGAGAGCAATCCTCACACATTCCCATAGAGAATGCCAGTCCAGCACAGTAGTAAGGCCTCAATCATGTGTTGGCAAAAAAAAAAGAGAAAATAAAACGTAACAAAAAAACATATACATCTGTATTTAATTACACCTTTATATAACTAGAAAACCTTCATGTGCAAAAATGTAAATCTTACAAATGTGGAATAGTTTGATAACTAAAAGGATTATAGGAATGCCATCGCCCCCCTCCTGAGTCTCTGCCCAGCGGGGTCAGTGACAGACAGATAGGGGACTGATGTTCCAGGCTGATTGGGTCAGACTTCACGTCGACTGAACGGTCTTCTTTAATTTCTCTATCTCCATCTGAAAGGCAGGCAGGAAAACGCACAGTGTGTGTTTATAACACATTTTCTCATGCGAAACCAGATTCAGATGCAATTCTGATAACATCGTAGCTAACAGCCTCACAAGGAAGTATGTATGGGCATCAGCTCTTGAATTAAATAATGTATTATTTCCACTTGTGATGCAAATTAACCCATACATAGCATAGCAGGGATTTTTCTGTCATTGTAATCATTGGGTGGGCTGTGTAAGTGTTTTTTGGGGTCGCCTAAGTGCAAACAGTGTAATTATTATTAAAAAAAAGATATGTAATTTCCAGGATGTAAAAAATGCTTTAAGTGTAGAAAAAATAATGGACCTATCTTTTTTTAAATAATATCTTTGAGAACTAACAATTACCAAAATAAAAGGTAGACAGTCCGGAAGAATTTAAAATTCTAAAAACAAATTTTGCAGAATTGATTTTGTTATTATGTTTGAGTATAAAAAACACAGCATTATGCCATGGCAAAAAGCATAGAATTGCAGGAAACTAGTTTTAAAACGGCAATGCGTTCTCTTAGCGCCATGGCAGAATATGTTGAATCATAGGAAATTAGCTTTATTACTGCAACATTTTCTCTCAGCTGCATGGCATAATTTGTAGAATTGCAAGATATTCACTTTAAAACGGCTGCACAGAGGTATGAGCAATGACAGGAATAATAGAGTCATCACTAGGGTTGCAAAGCGAGAGTATATTATTGGAAACTTTCAAATTTTGCTAGTAAACTAGCAGAATTTTGGTAACTTTCAAGGAATATATGGAATGATCACATGACATCTAGAGGCCTTTTTGGGTACTTCAAATTATCACAGGTGTCTTTAATCATCTCTGACCCTCTGTGTTGCCTTATCACATGTAAAATATATGTACAATTTTAAAATGTAAAAATAGAATGATAAAGCTGTAAAACATTATCCTAAACAAACTGTGAATACCATTGGTGTTTAGTGTGAGGGTTTCAACATGACATATGCTTTAAAAAAAAATAATCACACTTATTTGACTGTCAATATGTTTTTGTTGTAAATGTTTTGGGGAAAAACTGGTGGCAGTTGCCGGGCTACGTTGGAAGAGTTGCCGGGCTACGTTGGAAGAGTTGCCGGGCTACGTTGGAAGAGTTGCCGGGCTACGTTGGAAGAGTTGCCGGGCTACGTTGGAAGAGTTGCCGGGCTACGTTGGAAGAGTTGCCGGGCTACGTTGGAAGAGTTGCCGGGCTACGTTGGAAGAGTTGCCGGGCTACGTTGGAAGAGTTGCCGGGCTACGTTGGAAGAGTTGCCGGGCTACGTTGGAAGAGTTGCCGGGCTACGTTGGAAGAGTTGCCGGGCTACGTTGGAAGAGTTGCCGGGCTACGTTGGAAGAGTTGCCGGGCTACGTTGGAAGAGTTGCCGGGCTACGTTGGAAGAGTTGCCGGGCTACGTTGGAAGAGTTGCCGGGCTACGTTGGAAGAGTTGCCGGGCTACGTTGGAAGAGTTGCCGGGCTACGTTGGAAGAGTTGCCGGGCTACGTTGGAAGAGTTGCCGGGCTACGTTGGAAGAGTTGCCGGGCTACGTTGGAAGAGTTGCCGGGCTAAATTGGAAGAGTTGCCGGGCTAAATTGGAAGAGTTGCCGGGCTAAATTGGAAGAGTTGCCGGGCTAAATTGGAAGAGTTGCCGGGCTAAATTGGAAGAGTTGCCGGGCTAAATTGGCAGAGTTGCCGGGCTAAATTGGAAGAGTTGCCGGGCTAAATTGGAAGAGTTGCCGGGCTAAATTGGAAGAGTTGCCGGGCTAAATTGGAAGAGTTGCCGGGCTAAATTGGAAGAGTTGCCGGGCTAAATTGGAAGAGTTGCCGGGCTAAATTGGAAGAGTTGCCGGGCTAAATTGGAAGTGTTGCCGGGCTAAATTGGAAGTGTTGCCGGGCTAAATTGGAAGAGTTGCCGGGCTAAATTGGAAGAGTTGCCGGGCTAAATTGGAAGAGTTGCCGGGCTAAATTGGAAGAGTTGCCGGGCTAAGTTGGAAGAGTTGCCGGGCTAAGTTGGAAGAGTTGCCGGGCTAAGTTGGAAGAGTTGCCGGGCTAAGTTGGAAGAGTTGCCGGGCTAAGTTGGAAGAGTTGCCGGGCTAAATTGGAAGAGTTGCCGGGCTAAATTGGAAGAGTTGCCGGGCTAAGTTGGAAGAGTTGCCGGGCTAAGTTGGAAGAGTTGCCGGGCTAAGTTGGAAGAGTTGCCGGGATAAGTTGGAAGAGTTGCCGGGATAAGTTGGAAGAGTTGCCGGGATAAGTTGGAAGAGTTGCCGGGCTAAGTTGGAAGAGTTGCCGGGCTAAGTTGGAAGAGTTGCCGGGCTAAATTGGAAGAGTTGCCGGGCTAAATTGGAAGAGTTGCCGGGCTAAATTGGAAGAGTTGCCGGGCTAAATTGAAAGAGTTGCCGGGCTATTTGAAAATAATGCCCCTGTTTTCTCTTGAACCATATGGTCTATCCACTCTAACCCCATGGACAATATGGACACTGATATTTTAAAAATGTAATACTATATATATGAACATGTAAACGTTATTCAACTATAAATTACCAAAATGACAGGAGATTCCAATAACTTTGGTAAATTACCAGTAGCTTTGCAAACCAAGTCACCACAACCAATCATTACTGTGAGGCTGTGGCACACACCCCAGCATGCCTTCTAATTAATAATTTCATGCTCACTGTCATTTGAATACTAATAGGCAGGGTGTTTGAAGATGGTAGAAATTTGCAACGATATGAACATCTGTTGCATTCAGAGAAAAGCTCTCACTCAGATGTAAATGGAATACAAAGAGATGAGAGATAGCGAAAGAGACAGAAAGGGAAAGAGATCGGGGAAAAAAATCGATAAGACAAAAATGAAGAAAGTTATGAAAAAGTATCTTGTATTCTGGATTATTTCTGAATGAATGCAGACAGATACTACAGTTCCCAGTCTTAAATAAGACCTCTGCAGTGCTTCTGTAAATCAACACATGGACGCAGCAACAAGGGGTTGAGGTAGGGAGGGGAGGGCAGAGAAAATCTTTAGCGGGGTGGATGTGTGTATGCTTGGGGCCCAGAAGGGGGTCATACACTTCACTGCTCCTGGGGAAAATGATGGACAAGGTTGTGGTAGGCTGGGTCTCTCCCTGGGTAGTGCCGAGTAGGGCCATAAAGCATCCCGCAGTGTGTGTGTGTGGGTGTGTCCAATTGTAATGTGTGTTCATACCTCTCACTCTCTACATCCCACCTCTCACCATCTGACTGGACCCGTCAGGTTTACACACTGTGACAAGCTGTGATGTAAAGATGGACAATTTACCTGCAGAGCCACTCGTTTCAACTTCTCCTCGTCCAGCTCGCTTCTCAGCTCTGCCATCTCTCTCCTGCAAAGCAATGCCAAGACGTTCACGTCAGTGCTTGCCTGGCTAGCATCTGCTCAACGATAAGATCACATCACCATCAGCTCTGTCCGACCAGGCTTCACTCACAAGTTCTAACAGTGACTTGTCTATATACCTCTCTTGAAACAAGCTATATGGCACTATATAAAATATTATTCTGAGAAAGGTACACAAAGAAAAATTGTTGACTGATATTTCTAGCTAGCTTTGATAATGATGAAGCTAAAGGATCTTAACAAGGTAACATTTGCTTGGAAAAAAGATGCACTATCCCTTTAAAGTCAGAGTTTGAGAGCAGTACGTAGGAACGGAACAACATCATCTCAGGAAAGTGGTAGTTAGTTACATTTGCTGGGTCTTGAGGAGCTCCACAGACAGCAGCAGTTCTTTCATCTGGGATTGGAGGTCCTCCAGCTCAGACCTCTGCTCCTCTGGCTCTGGCCTGGGCTCTGTGCCGGGGCCTGGGCTGTGGTTTCGGCTAAAGCTAGGGCTGGGGCTTCTGCGGCCAGGGACCGACGCCAGGTAGGCATTTGGCCCCTCCAACAGGGATGGGTTGAGCTTAAGGACGGAAGACTGGGAGTGTGAGCTGTGCATGGAAGGCTGTGGACACCAGACACATACTATTAGCTGGACAGGCGGATACTAAATATTCTTGCCCTGGCTGTGACACTCCTTTAAGCTTTCTGAATGACTTTGACTAATTAAGTCTGTTTCTTTGCCCGAAATTAATCAAGTCAATGTTTCTGGTCATAACATACATTAGTCTTTAGCCACGAGCCATGACTGCGTACGAGGGAACTACAGTAGCTATTTTAATCACACTGTTGTTGAGCATTATTGTACTTACCGAAGCTGCGGAAGTCTATTTCATTTAGATTGAACACAATTGATTCCCTGTGTTTCCCTCTGAAGTTATGTCAGGGGTGCTTTAATATTGTGAACTTCAACCTTCCATCGCCTCGGGGATATGGTTTTCAATTATTTATTTTTGTCAGAGGGTCAAAATCTTTAATTCAACCTATAGGAGTTCTGAGCCCACAGTTATGGAGCTTGATGCGCAGGGATTATTCACTCGATTTGAGTTGTACTGATAAACGACGAGTCTAGTGGGTCCTTTGAAAGGGCCTCCAGTGGGGCTGGTCTCCTCACACAGACCATCACAAGGGCTCTTATTGCTCCCAAATCATGATATCTCCACTGAAGTTTCCAGACAACATCCAGCCCATGGTCTGTCAGCCAATAATACAAGGTGTGCCTTAATTTGGACGATAGGAGGGGACGTGAAGCATATACAAAATCTCTCGTCTCCTCAAGTGCAATTATAGTGAAAGCCACATGCTAACTGGAAGGTGACAATTAGCCGCTGTGTTTAATGGGTCGGTGTGAGTCTGGGGATAACAGCATGAAGACGACAGCATGCCTTCATTATAGAGAGCCCTGGGGATTTGTACGGTCTGTGGAGAAAGGAGAGGTTCTAGAATGACCATTCTAATGGCATGGTTGTTAGCATGGAGGCGGAGGGCGTTGTACTCCCCTCAGTCTCCCGCTGAGCATCTGGGGAAACACTAACAAGACAAACACCACGTGGATGGAAACTAAGTCTTCATTAGAAAAGTGAGGATGCGCTTCATCTTGCATCTGCAGGACAACTAGCTAAGTTATTAACAGAGTGTCCCAGTCTGACTGTAGCCTAGCCTCCTGTGCTAATGAGAACCACCTGCCTTACACTGGACCTGAGTGCGTGTGTAGGAATGCAAGAGAGAATGATTTGGTGAACGTGTGCGAATATCTGCGTTAGAGGGTTTGACTGAAATCAAGTTATTTTTCACATGCGCCGAATACAGCGGGTGTAGACTTTACTGTAAAATGCTGAATACAACGGGTGTAGACTTTACTGTAAAATGCTGAATACAACGGGTGTAGACTTTACTGTAAAATGCTTGCTTACGAGCCCTTCCCAACGATGCAGTTTAAAAATAATATTAAAACCAAAAATAAAATAAATGGCGCTCTATACAGGGAGTACCAGTACCAGATCAATGTGTTTGAGGTACACTATATATACAAAAGTATGTGGACACCCCTTTAAATTAGTTGATTGAGCTATTTTAGTCACACCTGTTGCTGACAGGTGTATAAATTCAAGCACACAGCCATGCAATCTCCATATGAAACACTGGCAGTAGAATGGCCTTACTGAAGAGCTCAGTGACATTCAACATGGCACCATTATAGGATGCCTTTCCGACAAGTCAGTTCATCAAATTTCTGCCCTGTTAGAGTTTCCCTGGTCAACTGTAAGTGCTGTTACTGTGAAGTGGAAACGTCTAGGAGCAACAACGGCTCAGCCGCGAAGTGGTAGGCAACACAAGTTCACAGAATGGGACCGCCCTGTGGTGAAGAGCATAGCGTGTAAACATCTTCTGACCTCGGTTGCAACACTCACTACCGAGTGCCTCTGGAAGCGACGTCAGCACAAGAACTGTTTGTCGGGAGCTTCATGAAATGGGTTTCCATGGCCGAGTAGCCGCACACAAGCCTATGATCAGCATGTGCAATGCAAAGCGTTGGCTGGAGTGGTGCAAAGCTCACCGCCACTGGACTCTGGAGCACAGGAAATGTGTTCTCTGGAGTGATTAATCATGCTTTACCAACTGGCAGTCCGATGGACAAATCTGAGTTTGGCAGATGCCAGAAGAACGCTACCTGCGAGAATACATAGTGCCAACTGTAAAGTTTGGTGGAGGATGAATAATGGCCTGGGGCTGTTTTTCATGGATCGGGCTAGGCCACTTAGTTCCAGTGAAGGAAAATCTTAACGCTACATTCTAGATAATTCTGTGCTTCCAACTTTGTGGCAACAGTTTGGCGAAGGCCCTTTTCTGTTTCAGCATTATTTTTTATTTATTTAACTAGGCAAGTCCGTTAAGAACAAATTCTTATTTACAATGACGACGTAGTGTACATGACAACGCCGCCCGTGCACAAAGCGAGGTCCATACAGAAATGGTTTGTCGAGATCGGTGTGGAAGAACTTGACTGGCCTGCACAGAGCCCTGACCTCAACCCCATCAAACACCTTTGGGATGAATTGGAACGCCGACTGCGAGCCAGGCCTAATCGCACAACATCAGTGCTCGACCTCACTAATGCTCGTGGCTGAATCAAAGCATGTCCCCGCAGAAATGTTCCAACATCTAGTGGAAAGCCTTCCCAGAAGAGTGGAGGCTGTTATAGCAGCAAAGGGGGGGACCAACTCCATATTAATTCCCATGATTTTGGAATGAGATGTTAACCGAGCAGGTGTCCACATACTTTTGGTAATTTAGTGTACATATGTACATGAAGGAAGGCAAAAATGAACAGTGTAAAAGTGAGTGAGTGTGTGTATGTATGTGTGTTTGTGTTGCGTCGGTATGCGTGTTTGTAGTGTATGTATGTGGGTTTTGTGTGGGAGTGTCAATGTAGTGTGAGTGAGTGATTTATATGGTGTGTATATATAGTCTAGTGCAGTGGTCACCGAGGCATTCCACCGAGGCATTACTAGTTTTTTTTCATTTTGTGATTCTTGCGCTAGGTGCACTTGATTCAGCAGCCCTAGCGCCGGGAAGACAAAATGTTCCCATTTTGAACCATTTCACGTGTCTGAAGGTAGAACTCCGCCTACCTGGCAGGCCCAGAGAGCAAATCAAGTTCACCTAAAGGCCAACCGCTGACCAATCAGATAGCTCAGATCATCGTGTCTGCACAGTTTCCTTGAGCCATAGATGTAAAAAGAAGCATCTAGCACACAGCAAAGTTAATACTGTGATATGTCCAAACTTTTAAAACCATGACTAGAAGAGACTCAACGAATACAACAAAGCGCTGCAGTTTTTATGAGTAAGTTCATGTTGAAGTTGTTATTCAGCACTGACAACACCTTGTTCAACACGTTTATATTTTATAAGCCTTAAAATGAGTGTTCTCCCTACTTCCACTCATGCTACAACCAGCACTGCAGCTGCAATGAATGAGTATAGGAGTGTTTCGATAAGCTTGCGTTGTTATTATTAGCAGATTGTCTCTTTTTTATATAGAGTAATATTAAACTTCATCCGGACATCGGATTAATAACATGAATTGTGCATGAGGCAGAAATAACGGAATGTGACTTGAGTTCGCCATCAGCTGGAAGACCGTCCCCCCTTTTCTCACCGCTGCCCTCTCCCTCCCCTCAGACTGACCATCAGATGCAGGACATCAGTCCAGTAAAATAAAAAAGCAAATTATGCTCACTCAGCTGTGTTTTGCAAGTAATACAACACATGATCTATTACTAGTATGATCATACCAATTAAAAAAAACAATATTATTTCAAAATGGTCTGAGATGAACATTGGCAGGGCAATTCAACATAGCCAATATGCAGTGATAATGTATTAGCCATATAGCTGACGACAAAACCTAATTTCTAAGTAAGTGTGTTTAATAGGTTAATGTTTTTGATTACGTTGGTTTAGGTTTTTGAAGTCATGTTTAAAAAGAATCTGAGCAGTATATCTCGACATGCATTTTGACTCAAAGAGATCTTGATTTAAAAAAGGTTGGTGACCACTGGTCTAGTGAGTGTGCGTAGGGTCAGTGCAAGATAGAGTCAGTGCAGGTAGTCTGGGTTATTATGGCTATTTAGCGGTCTAATAACTTGGGGGTAGAAGCTGTCTCTGAGCTTGTTGGTCCGAGAGCAGATGCTCAGGTACCATTTGTCGGATGGTAGCAGAGTAACAATCTATGGCTTGGATGGATGGAGTCTTCGGCAATTTTTCAGGCCTTCCTCCGACACCGCCTTACATAGAGATCCTGGATGGCAGGGAGCTCGGCTCCAGTGATGTACTGGGCTGTCTGCACCACCCTCTGTATTGCTTTGCGGTCAAGGTCGGTGCATTTGGCATACCAAGCGGTGATGCAGCCAGTCAAAATGCTCTCGATGGTGCGGTTGTAGAACATTTTGAGGAACTGATGGCCTATGCTAAAATCTTTTCAGCCTCCTGAGGGGGAAAAGGCCGATGCCATGCCCTCTTCACGACTATACGGGTTTGTATGGACCATGTTAAGTTCTTAGTGATGTGGACGCCACAACACTTTTCTGTGTACGCCAGGCTTGCGACTGTGCTGTACTGGAGGGATCATCAAGATATAAGGACGATTTAGACATATTAGTGAGGGATTACTCAGAGGCACAGAGAGGTCTCCAAGACATATCTATGACTTAACTAAAAACCACAAGATGGTTGCAGGCCATTTTTCATGGGATGTATTAGTTAATTTCTATAGTCAAACCTGAGTCAGTTTGAGACATTTGCTTTGCTGTTCTTCTTTTGGAGTGTTGTGTCCTCTGTATGAATTCTCCACTGAGGGAAAACATTGGCTGAGGTGACTAACTTGCAGCAATAGGATGCATTCTGGACGAATGACAAGTGTCTGAACTGAGATAGATCTAATGTACATTTGGGACATTGATCCATACATACAAAATAGTTGTTCTGGAATGGTTATTGGTGTACCAAACATTCAAGTTCAATACAGGACGGACACGTCAATGTCATCGTTACCTTTCTCGTGTCTATCAACTTTGGTTTGGGGGCTTCCTCCTCGTCCAACTTTAAGGTTTTCTCCACGCTTATGTCCTTGTTTGGCTGAGAAGACAGAAAACAAATCACAACAGGTCTGCTCAGTTTGACACACCTTGCCAGACACTGACTGAAACACTCTGGCTTGTAATGTCCCCCTGTTTCTAATGGAAAGCTTTCACATTAGTCTTCAGGGAACTCAGTCAATCAAAGACAATCGGAACGACCCGACAAGTCTCCTCTCAGCCCTTCAAGTAAGTCAAATGTCTTTTCAATTGGACCTTTACTACCCCGTTCCCATCTCACCCCAACCCATCATGAGGTGCAGATAAGATGAGGTATGGAATACAGTGATGTACATTTACTGTACAGAGAGGGCCTGCATGTGGAAATTCTGAGAGGAATTTGATGTCTCAATGTAATGTATGGAGCAAGATGAACACATGGCGTGTGTAAGTGTAGGTGTGCAGAGTTGTGTGTCCTCCGTAGCATGTTGGTATTTCATGGTGTGTGTACTCACCGAGTGGCCTCCTCCAAACTGAGCGGGCAGCCTCCTGCCTGGCATCTTTGGCCTGTTAGCGGTAGGGTGAGACAGCTTCTCAGAGGTAGACGACAGATCAAAGCTCATCAGTTCTTCACAGAGAAAGGGAAGAGAAAAAAGAGCGAAAAAAAGATTTTGGATGACCATTTTTTAAAGGAAAACGAATTTACACATTTTGTAATTAATTATAGGCCATATTTCATAGAAATATGGAAACACTGGACAGTTACTTTAAGACGGCCTTGAGAATTGTATACATTGAAACATTACCACAGTATGACACTATCTTCAATCACTATAACACAAAGCCATCACTGCAATCTAAGTACGCACTATATAGCCCTATTTAAAGACTATAGACAGGATCTTAAGTAAGATTGCAGAACTCCCAGAGGAGTGAAGATGGAGGTAAAGGAGAATGAGGAGTGTGTTTCCGTGTTTGTCTTCATGCCCTGAGCCCATGGGGCTGATGACCTCTGGAGCTGAGAGCCATCATGGTTTTAGCAGCTATTTTGTCGCTTTTAGCAGGTTGGCTCACAGACACGACTCCCTATCCTCCACACTGTCATTACTAGGCGGTGGGCCATAGCAAGCTATCTGCTTTAGTTTTCTGGATGATTCATCTCTGTCGAGGGAAGAGCTGGTTTTTACGTTGTGTATATTTACATATTCTGAAAACATTTCCTTTTGTTGGCAACGCCAATTTGAGCAATTTCTTTCAAAAAAAATGTTCGCTAGCTGGACAGGCAAATGCCACTGAGTACTAAACTGTGGCCAGTTTATTAGGTACACCACCCGGTTCACAAAAATGGTTCGCCTGTATAGACAGTGAGTCACGTGGCCGTGGCTTGCTATATCAAGCAGGCAAGACAGGCATCAAGGCATTCAGTTACTGTTCAATTGAACGTTAGAATAGGCAAAACGGGTGACCTATGCTCGTAGATGCTAAGCGCGCCAGTTGAGTATCTCAGAAACGGCCAGCCTCTTGGGCTTTTCAAGCACGACAGTGTCTATTGTTTACAGAGAATGGTGGGCCAAACAAAAAACATCCAGTCAGTGGCAGTCCTGTGAGCGAAAACAGTTTGATGAGAAGTCGAAGGAGAATGGCAAGAATCTGGCCACAAACAGGCAAATAACGCTGTGCAGAACAGCCTCTCGGAAAGCACAACTCATCGGTCCTCGTCACGAGTGGGCTATTGCAGCAGACAACCACACCGGGTCCCACTCCTATCAGGTAAAAACAAGAAGAAGCGGCTCCAGTGGGCACGTGATCAACACTGGACAATTGAGGAAAAACGTTGCCTCATCCGATGAATAACGGTTCCTGCTGCATCATGCTGACAGAGTCAGGATTTGGCATAAGCAGCATTAGTCTATGGTCCCATCCTGCATGGTGTCAACGGTACAGGCTGGCGGCGATGGTGTTGGGAATGTTTTCCTGGCACACGTTAGGTCTGTTGATACCAATTGAGCAACATTTGAATGTGTAGAATCATTTGTAGAATCCATGCCACAAAAGATTCAGGCTGTTCTTGAGGCAAAGTGGGGTCCAACCCGTTACTAGATGGGTGTACCTAATAAACTGTTCTAGACAGTACATGCCATATCGGCTAATTTGCATATATAGCTGTCGTTTTTAAACCTTCATTCTAGCATACATGGCACACACATATTTCTATCTAGATGCATTTATTTATTTTTATGCAAATTATATAATTTAATGTTTAATTAAGTCTGCAGCTAGTTACTTGAAATGAGACAGTCATGCCAAAACATGATAAAAAATGTAATTCACCGACAGAGATAACTAGCATTTCATTAGCTTTCTGAGCAGACACATTGATGTTTATAGTATTAGCAGGCTAGTGGCTAAACTAGTTAACCGTAAGATTGGCTAGCTTTCAATAAATTGGCTAAATGGTCAACGCAGTTACCTCTTCATATGATCGAGACCATTAGTATTTCAAGTGCATTCAAATTTAAAAAAAATCTTATTTCAGTCTTTGGGACCTAATATTAGTTTCTCTTAACACATTGACAGCAGATCACAATTCCATGGTAGGCTGTGTTTACATCTTTAGATGTAAGCAGGCCAATGGCTGCCTTCATCATGAAGGGTATGTACGGGAGATCTGATTGATTCCAAGTTTAGCAGTTCTCAAATTTGCCCGAGCAGACAGTGATGAAATAGATTTTTTTCAAAGAAAATTAGCAAGAATTGAAGGTGCCAACAACTTTTACAGTAGACATAAGAATCTTTCATTGTCATGTACAAAAAGAAATCCCTCGACATCGATCGATCAACTTCATTGTTCTCGGCATCGCCCCCCCACCTACATTCTGAGAACTTGTATCACCTAAACTCCCTCGTCCTCCCTCACCTTTCTGTCTCTCTCCATCCTTTACTCTCGTCCTAAAAGCTCTTCTCTTAATGTTTTTCCTGTTTGTGATTGTCCATGGCATGAAACGAGAGGATGTAAACAGAAGCAACCTCCCCTTTCCCTCTATCCTCCTGAACTCAGCACACAAGCTGAAAAAGTAACTTTCCATGGGTTTAGAGGATTAAATCAACACATTAGCAACAACAACTCTAAAATATATATATATTTTAAAGTAATTATGGATTTAACGGGCAAAGCTGTCCACATACCTTAGAGCATTTGGTAATGTGTCAAAGTACGCCTGAATTGCTTTAAAAAGGAAGCAGTGACTGACATTAAACCAATGCGTTTCAGAGTTTAAATATGTCTCCATTTTCATCTGTGATACAGAATCATTGTCAATCTACCGATATGCTTCAAAAGGGCAAACAAATCACATAAAATATGCATTATGTTAGCAAAACTAAGTTCTTAATGAACACAAAAATCTTAACGCACCTTTTAAAAGTTGGAAGCCAACATGTCGAAGAATGTCCAAATAAGAATAACCCAAATGAAAACCGAATCATGAAAAAGGGTTTTGAGCTCATTCAGTGTTTCCTGCTCTTGGATCCATTACTCCAACATCCTGTTACAGCAGGAGGAGCAATCCACAACTCAATTACGGATCTGGTGCACTAATCCTCCATTCAGATAGAATCCTCTTAGCATGTAGCAACTCATCCCAAAACTGTTTAAACACAGGAGGGCTGTAGACCCCTGGGGAGGAGGGAGCTACTGCCGAGTGCTACAGACAACTGGTGCTGGTGGTACTCTACATGGATAGGCACAAACACTGTCAAAGTGACAAAGGGGCATAAACCACTAGGCAGCGTCACAACTGTTTAGGGTAAGTACTAGTAGCTACTAGTATTCAACTTTAAAATGAATTAAGCACTTTGAACTATTTTGAGTAAAAAAAAGAAAAGAAGACTTGTAATCTTTAAAACTGCCACGTCCATTTGCAATATTTCAACAAAGTTACTCCAGACAACCAATCCTGTTATTTAAATTTTTTTTTTTTTTTTTTTTTTTTTTACCTTGGACATCATTGCACGTGCAATAGAACAGCATAGTATGTACTGCAATGTTTTTCCCCCCACCATGCTGGATGCTCCTCTCCTCAGTTTCATCAACAAAACAAAAACAATAACAAAAGTGCTGGGGCGAACAGTGGCGCTCTTTCACCTTATCCAGATTTCAGCTTTAAAAAGGAGCTATTTTTTACAACCAAATCTCAATTTCTTAAGTAAATGGCATGTTATAGAAGGTTGCAGAGACCTTTACCACGCCAGCCCAGGAAATCCACATCCGGCTTCTTCACCTGGTGGATCGTCTGAGACCAGCCACTCGGACAGCTGATGAAACCAAGGAGTATTTCTGTATGTAATAAAGCCCTTTTGTGGGGAAAAACTCCTTCTGATTGGCTGGGCCTGGCTCCCCAGTGGGTGGGCCTATGCCCTCCAAGGCCCAGTCATGTGAAATCCATAGATTAGGGCCTACTTTATTCATTTAAATTTACTGATTTCCTTATGTGAAATGCAAATCTGTAAAATTGTTGAAATGGTTGCATGTTGCATTTATATTTTTGTTCAGTATAATAATGATGTCATGGAGCTTTATAATTGTGGAAGTGAAGTGTATATGTTCAAGACCACAAATGAACATTTCACTGCATGTCTTGTTCAAGGTCTTAATGCTCAGAATGTCCTCAAAATAAAAGTTCACTTCAGCAGAGCCATACATACCCATGTCAAGGGCTTTGTCCCCCCAGTCACCGGACAGCGTTTTTGATTTGCTGGGTAATGTTGTCTCAATGTCAGACTTTGGTCGCGTGGAAGGCACCTCTCCATTGTGCCTGTAGAGGAGGGGGAAAACAACATCAGTAACAGTAGTACCATTAGTAACGGTTGTTATCAGTGAGACCATTTGATTTGCATATGTGCCTGATATTTTGCTATGTGACCTGGAATTTTTATTTAGGAGCACTAGTGCGCCTAGAAAGATGAAGGATTCTGGCTTTATTACCTGTAGACTTAGAAAATAGCATATTTTCAGAGTGAATGCAATCATTCAGAAGGCATAAAATGTCTAAAGGCATGACAAACAAAAAACGAAATACATTAGTTTGTTAGTGTTTACATTAATTTATTAACATTATTATACAAACATCATTATGCAACATAGAGGCATGAGTCAGAACTAGGCAATGTTGTCCTTCCTCAATGTGCAGTGTATATACCCAATATGTGACCCTAGACGGCTAGGACATTGGCCGAATGGATGTTTGAACAGAGGGAGGGATGGAAGAAAAGAAAGATGGGCAGAAGGGGAAACTTACTTGGACCCTGGGGAGGGTGCGAGAGGCTTGTCTGGTCGTTTTGGAGGGAGGCTGCCTGGTCTTCCCTTGCTTGGCGGGGGTATGGGCTTCTTGGGGGGGACCAGAGGGGCAGTAGGCTTTGACACTTTGTGATCTGTCTTGTCACCTTGAGAGAGAGAGAGAAATTCTGAATCAGCATGATCATTGTGATCAAATGTTTATTATAGTTTTATGGGACGAAGCCAGAAAGTTTGATGGTTGTTTTAGGTGCCTTCATTTTTCATTCTCAGCAGCCAGGACATGTTAGCATCTGTCCCAAGGCATACTCCACAATAACAATAAAGTAGCCAACCCTTAATCTCATTAGGGAAATTCTTCAAAGAGAAATAAACAAACAATCCTGTGAAAAATGTGTCCTATGCATTGAGGCCGATTAGATACGCCAACCAAGAATAGGGGTACTTCTTTGATTTGAAAGGGGAAAAAATAGCAATATATTTCTATTAGCCCTAGAGACACAAGGGTCCCGGTGGCCCTGGGGTCATGCCACGGCAAAGGAAAGTTTCAGCCACCCTGAGGACTGCTAGTGACATCACTTCTGTAAGTGACAGGACACAGCAAGTTATTTTTTTCTAATTTTGTGATATCCAATTGGTAGATACAGTCTTGCCCCATCGCTGCAACTCCCCTACGGGCTCGGGAGAGGCGAAGGTCAAGAGCCATGC
Organism: Salvelinus fontinalis; assembly: GCF_029448725.1. NCBI lineage: Eukaryota > Metazoa > Chordata > Actinopteri > Salmoniformes > Salmonidae > Salvelinus > Salvelinus fontinalis. The sequence goes on from NC_074691.1 coordinate 17,212,271, forward strand.
GTCCTCCGAAACACGACCCTGCCAAGCCGCACTGCTTCTTGACAATGCACTCAACGCAGAAGCCAACCACACCAATATGTCGGAGGAAACACCGTCCAGCTGGCGAATGAAAACAGCTTCCCGGCCGCCACAAGGAGTCGCTAGAGTGCGATAGGACAAGGAAATCACGGCCGGCCAAACCCTCCCCTAACCCGGACGACGCTGGGCCAATTGTGCTCCGCCTTATGGGTCTCCCGGGCACGGCCGGCTGTGACACAACCTGGGATGGAACCCGGGTCTGTAGTGACGCCTCAAGCACTGCGATGCAATGCCTTGCGCCACTTGGGAGGCCCGATACACCAAGTTTTTTCACAAGAATAATGTACCAGACAGGGGATGTGTGTAACTTCACGTTGATACCAAAGGTCAAATGAGAAATGTGTATGAAACCTAGGGGTGCACAGTTAAAAAATACATGGCAAAATAGAAATCAAACTGGATGAGCTTCAGAGATAGATGGGAGGGGTTGATGGTAGCTGAAGGAGTTGATTAAAAACAAACAAAAGATAACTATTGTAAAATACATTGTGTCCATAAAATGTATATATAATGTATAAACTGGAAGAAGAGCCTTAGTGTCATTGTCGATTAGTTAGGGGTGGTAGGGTTAGGGGAAAATAAAGGAAAACATATACAAAAAGAAAAGTGTATAAACAGTTGAAGTCGGACGTTTACATACACCTTAGCCAAACACATTTAAACTCAGTTTTTCACAATTCCTGACATTTAATCCCAGTAAAAAATCAGTTATAGGTCAGTTAGGATCACCACTTTTTTAAGAATGTGAAACGTCAGAATAATAGTAGAGAGAATTATTTATTTCAGCTTTTATTTCTTTCATCACATTCCCAGTGGGTCAGAAGTTTACATACACTCAATTAGTATTTTGTAGCATTGCCTTTAAATTGGGTCAAACATTTCAGAGAGCCTTCCACAAGCTTCCCACAATAAGTTGGGTGAATTTTGAGCCCATACCTCCTGACAGAGCTGGTGTAACTGAGTCAGGTTTGTAGGCCTCCTTGCTCGCACACGCTTATTCAGTTCTGCCCACAAATCTTTCTGGGATTGAGGTCAGGGCTTTGTGATGGCCACTCCAATACCTTGACTTTGTTGTCCTTAAGCCATTTTGTCACAACTTTGATAGTATGCTTGGGGTCATTGTCCATTTGGAAGACCCATTTGCGACCAAGCTTTAACTTCCTGACTGATGTCTTGAGATGTTGCTTCAATATATCCACATAATTTTACTCCCTTATGATGCCATCTATTTTGTGAAGTGCACCAGTCCCTCCTGCAGCAAAGCACCCCCACAACATGATGCTGCCACCCCCGTGCGTCACGGTTGGGATGGTGTTTTTCGGCTTGCAAGCCTCCCACTTTTTCCTCCAAACATAATGATGGGCATTATGGCCAAAAAGTTCTATTTTTGTTTCATCAGACCAGAGGACATTTCAAAAAGTACGATCTTTGTCCCCTTGTGCAGTTGGCTTTTTTATGGCGGGTTTAGAGCAGTGTGTCACGTTCCTGACCTATTTCTGTTAGTTTGTTGTATGTGTTAGTTGGTCAGGACGTGAGTTTGGGTGGGCATTCTATGTTTTCTGTTTCTATGTTGGTTTAGGGTTGCCTGGTATGGCTCTTAATTAGAGGCAGGTGTTTGGCGTTCCTCTAATTGAGAGTCATATTTAGGTAGGTTGTTTCACAGTGTTCGTTGTGGGTGGTTGTCTCCTGTGTCAGTGTTTGTCGCACCATACGGGACTGTTCGGTTTGTTTTTGTACATCGTCATTTTGTGTAGTCTATTTTCCCTGTTCGTGCGTTCTTCGTGTTTAATGTAAGTTCGTCGTCCAGGTCTGTCTACTCCGTTTGTTGTTTTGTTAGTTATAGTGAAGTTCGTGTTTTTTGTCTTGTCTTTAAATAAATTATGTGTTCACAACCCGCTGCGCCTTGGTTCCATCACTACTCCTCCTTTTCGGTTGAAGAGGAGGAGGACTACCGTTACAGAACCACCCACCTAAATGAAGCCAGAACCAAGCAGCGGTGTAATAGGAGGAAGGGACAGCGCAAGAAGGAGGAATGGACATGGGAGGATATATTGGACGGTAAAGGTTGCTACACATGGGAGGAGATCCAGGCTGGAAGGGATCGCCTCCCATGGGAACAGCTGGAGGCACCGAGGAGAGCTGAGGCAATCGGAGAAGGGAACCGGCGTTATGAGGGGACGCGTCTAGCACGGAAGCCCGAAAAGCCCGTGAGTACCACCCAAAAATTTATTGGGGGGGGCTAAGAGGTAGTGGGCCAAGGGCAGGTAGGAGACCTGCGCCCACTTCCCAGGCTAACCGTGGAGAGCGGGAGTACGGGCAGATGCCGTGTTACGCAGTAGAGCGCACGGTGTCTCCTGTACGGGTGCATAGCCCAGTGCGGGTTATTCCACCTCCCCGCACTGGTAGGGCTAGATTGGGCATTGAGCCAAATGTCATGAAGCCGGCCCTACATATCTGGCCACCAGTACGTCTCTTTGGGCCGGCTTACATGGCACCAGCCTTACGCATGGTGTCCCCGGTTCGCCTACATAGACCGGTGCGGGTTATTCCACCTCCCCGCACTGGTCGGGCGACGGGGAGCATTCAACCAGGTAAGGTTGGGCAGGCTCGGTGCTCAAGGGAGCCAGTACGCCTGCACGGTCCGGTATTTCCGGAGACCCCTCCCCGCCCCAGCCCAGTACCACCAGTGCCTACACCACGCACCAGGCTTCCAGTGCGTTTCCAGAGCCCTGTTCCTCCTCCACGCACTCTCTCTATGGTGCGTGTCTCCAGCCCGGTGCCTCCAGTTCCGGCACCACGCACTAAGCCACCTGTGCGTCTCCAGAGCCCTGTACACACTGTTCCTTCTCCCCGTACTCGTCCTGAGGTGCGTGCACTCAGTCCGGTGCCACCAGTGCCGGTACCACGCACCAGGCATATAGTACGCTTTGAGAATCCAGTGTGCCCTGTCCCTGCTCCCCGCACTAGGCTTGAAGTGCGTGTCCCCAGTCCGGTGCCTCCAGTTCCGGCACCACGCACCAGGCCTACAGTGCGTATCAGCCGGCCAGTCTGCCGTCTGCCCAACGGCGCCTGAACTGTCCGTCTGCCAAGCGCCGCATGAACTGCTCGTCTGCCATGAGCCTACAGAGCCTTCCGCCAGACAGGAGCAGCCAGAGCCATCCGTCTCCCCAGCGCCGTCTGAGCCATCCGTCTCCCCAGCGCCGTCTGAGCCATCCGTCTCCCCAGCGCCGTCTGAGCCATCCGTCTCCCCAGCGCCGTCTGAGCCATCCGTCTCCCCAGCGCCGTCTGAGCCATCCGTCTCCCCAGCGCCGTCTGAGCCATCCGTCTCCCCAGCGCCGTCTGAGCCATCCGTCTCCCCAGCGCCGTCTGAGCCATCCGTCAGTCAAGATCCGCCAGAGCCGCCAACCAGACAGGATCCGCCAGAGCCGCCAACCAGACAGGATCCGCCAGAGCCGCCAACCAGACAGGATCCGCCAGAGCCGCCAACCAGACAGGATCCGCCAGAGCCGCCAACCAGACAGGATCCGCCAGAGCCGCCAACCAGACAGGATCCGCCAGAGCCGCCAACCAGACAGGATCCGCCAGAGCCGCCAACCAGACAGGATCCGCCAGAGCCGCCAACCAGACAGGATCCGCCAGAGCCGCCAACCAGACAGGATCCGCCAGAGCCGCCAACCAGACAGGATCCGCCAGAGCCGCCAACCAGACAGGATCCGCCAGAGCCGCCAACCAGACAGGATCCGCCAGAGCCGCCAGCGAGCCATGAGCGTCCAGAGCCGCCAGCCAGCCATGAGCGTCCAGAGCCGCCAGCCAGCCATGAGCGTCCAGAGCCGCCAGCCAGCCATGAGCGTCCAGAGCCGCCAGCCAGCCATGAGCGTCCAGAGCCGCCAGCCAGCCATGAGCGTCCAGAGCCGTCAGCCAGCCATGAGCGTCCAGAGCCGTCAGCCAGCCATGAGCGTCCAGAGCCGTCAGCCAGCCATGAGCGTCCAGAGCCGTCAGCGAGCCATGAGCGTCCAGAGCCGTCAGCGAGCCATGAGCGTCCAGAGCCGTCAGCCAGCCATGAGCGTCCAGAGCCGTCAGCCAGCCATGAGCGTCCAGAGCCGTCAGCCAGCCATGTGCGTCCAGAGCCGTCAGCCAGCCATGAGCGTCCAGAGCCGTCAGCCAGCCATGAGCGTCCAGAGCCGTCAGCCAGCCATGAGCGTCCAGAGCCGTCAGCCAGTCATGAGCTGTCCCTCAGCCCAGAGCGGCTATTTATCCAGAACTGCCCCTCTGTCCCGAGCTATCCCTCTGTCCCGAGCTATCCCTCTGTCCCGAGCTATCCCTCTGTCCCGAGCTATCCCTCTGTCCCGAGCTATCCCTCTGTCCCGAGCTATCCCTCTGTCCCGAGCTATCCCTCTGTCCCGAGCTATCCCTCTGTCCCGAGCTATCCCTCTGTCCCGAGCTATCCCTCTGTCCCGAGCTATCCCTCTGTCCCGAGCTATCCCTCTGTCCCGAGCTATCCCTCTGTCCCGAGCTATCCCTCTGTCCCGAGCTATCCCTCTGTCCCGAGCTATCCCTCTGTCCCGAGCTATCCCTCTGTCCCGAGCTATCCCTCTGTCCCGAGCTATCCCTCTGTCCCGAGCTATCCCTCTGTCCCGAGCTATCCCTCTGTCCCGAGCTATCCCTCTGTCCCGAGCTATCCCTCTGTCCCGAGCTATCCCTCTGTCCCGAGCTATCCCTCTATCCCGGTGCTGCCCCTCTATCCCGGTGCTGCCCCCTGTGTCGATGTTACCCAAAAGATTAAGTGGGGGTAATATGAGGGTGGTCATTTGTAGGGGGAGAGGTAAGCTGGGATTGACTATGGTGCGGTGGGGACCTCGCCCTGAGCCTGAGCCACCACCGTGGTCAGATGCCCACCCAGACCCTCCCCTAGACTTTGTGCTGGTGCGCCCGGAGTTCGCACCTTATGGGGGGGGTTATGTCACGTCCCTGACCTATTTCTGTTAGTTTGTTGTATGTGTTAGTTGGTCAGGACGTGAGTTTGGGTGGGCATTCTATGTTTTCTGTTTCTATGTTGGTTTAGGGTTGCCTGGTATGGCTCTTAGAGGCAGGTGTTCGGCGTTCCTCTAATTGAGAGTCATATTTAGGTAGGTTGTTTCACAGTGTTCGTTGTGGGTGGTTGTCTCCTGTGTCAGTGTTTGTCGCACCATACGGGACTGTTCGGTTTGTTTTTGTACATCGTCATTTTGTGTAGTCTATTTTCCCTGTTCGTGCGTTCTTCGTGTTTAATGTAAGTTCGTCGTCTGTCTACTCCGTTTGTTGTTTTGTTAGTTATAGTGAAGTTCGTGTTTTTCGTCTTGTCTTTAAATAAATTATGTGTTCACAACCCGCTGCGCCTTGGTTCCATCACTACTCCTCCTTTTCGGTTGAAGAGGAGGAGGACTACCGTTACACAGTGGCTTCTTCCTTGCAGAGAGAGGCCTTTCAGGTTATATCGATATAGGACTCTTTTTACTTTGGACATAGATACTTTTGTACCCGTTTCCTCCAGCATCTTCACAAGGGCCTTTGCTGTTGTTCTGGGGTTGATTCGCACCTTTCACACCAAAGTACGTTCATCTCTAGGTGACAGAACGCGTCTGCTTTATGAACGGTAGGACGGCTGCGTGGTCCCATAGTGTTTATACTTGCGCACTATTGTTTGTACAGATGAACGTGGTACCTTAAGGTGTTTGGAAATTGCTCCCAAGGATGAACCAGACTGTCTACAAACTTTTTTCTGTCATATATTTAGATTTGTTTAACATTTTTTTGGTTACTACATCATTCCATATGTAGTATTTCATAGTTTTGATGTCTTCACTATTACTCTACAATGTAGAAAGAGTAAAAATAAAGAAAAATCCAAGAATAAGTAAGTGTGTCCAAAATTTTGCCTGGTACCGTATATATATATTTACAAAAAATATATATGGGGGATTGGAAATGAAGCAGACAATTACAATGAAGCAGACAACTACAATCTGCACTATTAAAGATAAACAATTTGAAAAATAACTAAAATCAGACAAAAATGCTGGAGCTAGGGCTGTGGCGGTCATTACATTTTGTCAGCCGGTGATTGTCAAGCAAATAACTTCCGGTCTCACGGTTATTGACAATTAATTAACAAACACATTTAGTATCTCTTGGTTTCCACGCATAGCATACAAGCCACTGATTCAGACCTTCGGAACATCTACATTTTGAAAAGTCTAATAAATACATTTCATATAACGTACACCATCACAATAAATCCATGATTTATTTTAGACAGGTCTTAAGAAACATGATATGAAGAAAATGTAGTGTATTTCAGAATAACATACTCGGAGTTGTCCTTATGTTAGGCCCTGATCTAACTATGCCATATGGCTTGTGGGCTACACTAGTTCATTTAGCAGACAAGATTTGCTTAAAATTCAGTGGCATTATTTTATAGTATGAAGAATACAATTGAACATAGATTAATAAAATATAAATATTTTCTCCAATCGGTGTTGAGCGGTTACCTAAGAAACAATTCCTATTATATGCTTGAGTTATTTCTGCAACTTTAGTTGTGATAAAAATGTTGGGCTATAGATTTTGATTTTTAATACATTTTAACCTCTAACGCCTCACAAACCCGGATCCGGGAGCACCCCCATGACAAAAGCTGACTAGCATAGCCTAGCCTAAAGTTACAGGGATATCCTAAAATAAAATGTTCATGAAATCACAAGTCCAAGACACCAAATGAAAGATACAGATCTTGTGATTCAAGCCATCATCTCTGATTTTTTAAAATGTTTTACAGGGAAGACACAATATGTAAATCTATTAGCTAACCACGTTAGCAAAAGACACCTCTCATACTCCACCATTTTCTTACTGCATCAGTAGCTATCACAAATTCGACCAAATAAAGATATAAATAGCCACTAACCAAGAAACAACCTCAGATGACAGTCTGATAACATATTTATTGTATAGCATAGGTTTTGTTAGAAAAATGTGCATATTTCAGGTATAAATCATAGTTTACAATTGCAGCCCCCATCACAACTGTCACTAAAATGACTAGAATAACTACAGAGACCATCGTGTATTACCTAATTACTCATCATAAAACATTTCTTAAAAATACACAGCGTACAGCAGATGAAAGACACAGATCTTGTGAATATAGCCAATGTCAGATTTTCTAAGTGTTTTACAGCGAAAACACAATATAGCGTTATCTTAGCTTACTACAATAGTCAGTCACACAGCAGCATTGATTCAAGGCAAAAATAGCAATAACGTTATAAACCACCAAACGCTATACATTTTTTCACTAACCTTCTCAGAATTCTTCAGATGACAGTCCTGTAACATCATATTACACAATCCATATAGGTTTTGTTCGAAAATGTGCATATTTAGCAGCACAAACCGTGGTTATACAATGTGATCAGTAGCAACAGGGCATGCATTCTGGCCAGCGCCATCTTGGAAAGGCACCTAGTCTAATCAATAAATAATCGTAAACTTGACTAAAAAATACAGGTTGGACATCAAATGAAAGATGCATTAGTTATTAATGCAACCGCTGAGTTAGATTTTTAAAATTAACGTTACTAGACATACAGTGTGCGTTACAGCCAGACTAGTGCCGCAATAATGGCGGACAAATACGTTTACATTTTTCCACATAAATACGGAATAACATCATAAATAGCTCTTACTTTTGGACGAGCTTCCATCAGAATCTTGGCGAAGTGGTCCTTTGTCCAAAAGAATTGTTGCTTGGTTGTAAAACGTCGTGTTCAAATTCGGAAGTAGCAGCTAACAAGTAGCTATAACAAACAGCATGCCCAAATCTTTATACTCAATACTAAGGAAATTCAGAAAATAGCAATATACTCGCATAAACTGATATAACTCGGTTTAAAATAACTTCGTTATGATGTTTCTAACACCTATAACGAATTAAATTACAGACGGATATATCTAAGGGCGATTACTGAGCGTTCCAAAATGCCATCCTGAGGTCTTGCTTTGCGTAATGGCGAGCGTTGAAAAGATAGGTCCTCTCGCTCCTTGGCCTTTTATAAACTCTGGGAACTACGCAGAAAGTCCATTCCACTTTTCATTGGTTACTGACATCCAGGGGAAGGCGGGTGCAGTTCATGTCGACCCATAGGATACATACAGAGCTTTAAACTGATCCGAGAGCAGAGCCTAGTTTTCAGACCTTCGCAGTTCCTGTCATGGATTTCGCTGCAGAGAGTTCTGTTTCACCCACAGACATAATTCCAACGGTTTTAGAAACTAGAGTGTTTTCTATCCAATAGTAAGAATAATATGCAAATTGTACGAGCAAGGATTGAGTACGAGGCCGTTTAAATTGGGTACACATTTGTGCTATGTCGAAATGGCACCCCCCTAGTGGCAAGAAGTTTTTAAGGCTGCATGATACGACTAATGATGATTTGAAAAAAGTTGCATGAAAGGCATGAGCTGTACTTTGTTTTTTTTTGCACAGGCTGTACAGACTTCAGTCTCTTTCACAATGTAACAAGCACTTAATAAATGACTCGAATTTCCCGGCGCATCCCCTTTGTGTGGTCTCCCCGGCTGCGTGCTCCGTAGCACCTCTCACTCACATGGCTCTCGCAGATCTCAATTCTTCTTAGCCAATGCCCGTCACGTGATCAGGTCCTTCTCACCGGCTACAAATGAAGACAGACACATCAGGGACACAACTGCGCGCTTCGTTATCCAATTCCGAGGTTGGATGAACTGTCCACATTTACTTTGTCAGCCAACAAGATGAGTAGGCCTAACAAAAAGCAAAAGTACTAGCCTATGTCAATCTACTATCCCGCATAGAACTAAAATGTACCTATTCTAATCGAGAACAAAATATTCCAAACATTGTCTGGGACAGTTGCAATAGATCCCAAATTAATACAACCACTTGCATCAACAAAAAAAAATTAAAAAGCAAATGGGGCTGACGCAACAGATCAGAACATTTAGCTTAAACGGTTGATAGGCTAATAGTTTATTTCTTAACATTGTAAGCGCAGCAATGCGCACGCGGCAGTAGTATATAAATGTGAATGTTACATTTACATTTACGTCATTTAGCAGACGCTCTTATCCAGAGCGACTTACAAATTGGAAAGTTCATACATATTCATCCTGGTCCCCCCGTGGGAAATGAACCCACAACCCTGGCGTTGCAAGCGCCATGCTCTACCAACTGAGCCACACGGGACCAAAATGCAAAATGCAATCCAAAATGCAATCAATTAGTGGGAAAACACCATTCTCAAAAATGACCACAAATGCGCATGTAAAGCTTTTATTATAAAGGTAAATTTTTATGGTGAAAATGATCTTCCCCAAATGTGAAACTCACGCATGTATGCTAGTTAGGCTCTATACCCATTGTAAAGCAGATTAAAGTGCTTCATTGTAAGAAGTTATTTGGCCACTTTAGATGTGAAACAATTCGTTAAAAAAATATAGGCATATGGGCTAGGCTAAATGAGGTGTGCGACTGATTTGAAAAAGTTGCCCCCCCAAAAAAGGGCATGTGCTGTTTCTTGCCTTACTGCACACAAGCTGGACATCATTCACAAGTGATACGCTAATAGTCACCCATCAGACTATTCTTGATTTAATCTCGTCTTTACAAATACCAAATAATGTGTGAAAATATATTTTGATTTAGAAAGGACCATTGTCATGCACCTGTCTCGAAACATGGGCAGGGGGGAAAAATACATGTCATCTATGCATTTAAATACCTAATGGAGGACACTTTTCACATAGTTCATTATCATGCCAGCCAGGTAAGCTGTTGTAAAGAGAACCAATGTGTTTAATATTAGGAAAATTGAGAAATAAATATATAGTCAGCCTATAGAAGCTGATGGGATCCTCTTGTTAATAGAGAGCATCGAAACTCTATTCTCTCATGCAACTGCATAGCCTATAGAAATGTTGCGCAACATGAGCTCATGGGCTCTCATTAAGTGTTTGATTAGATTTTCAAAAACATTTGCATTGACGTAAGAGTGATTAGAGGGACAATAGAGTGCTGAGTACCAGGCAGTTAGCAAGTTTGGTAGGCTACTAAAGAGCATCAGCAGCATCAGAGCTTGGAGAAGCTAGTTACCGAGACTAGACGGTCACGTGGAATTTGACTGTGGTCATGACTCGTGACTGCCAGTGTGGCGGTAATACAGTCACCGTAACAGCCCTACCTGGAGCTACAATATATATAAAAACTAAGGGTGCTTTGAGGGTAAAACAAAAAGTAAACTTACATACATGAAATAAACATTAATTAAAATATTTAGGCTACATTTAGATTTTAGTCAATTACCAGACACTGTTAAATCTAAATACATATGTCAAAACTGAAAATGATATCTAAAACATAGCCCAGTACAGGACATTTACATTAAGAGTTAGTTGTATATTACGGTGCATTCAGAAAACATTCAAACCTCTTAACTGTTCCACATTTAATTATGTTACAGCCTTATTCTAAAATGGATTAAGTAAAACATTTTCATCATCAATCTACACACAATACCCCATAATGACAAAGCGAAAACAAGTTTTTAGAAATGTACACAGATAGAAATAAGTTACTTACATAAATATTCAGATACTTTGCTATGAGACTCGACATTGAGCTGAATCCTGTTTCAATTGATAATCTTTGAGATGTTTCTACAACTTGATTGGAGTCCACCTGTGGTAAATTCAATTGATTGAATATCTATATAAAAGGTTCCACAGTTGACAGTGAATGTCAGAGGAAAAACCAAGCCATGAGGTCGAAGGAAATGTCCATAGTGCTCCGAGAAAAGGATTGTGTAGAGGCACAGATCTGGGGAAGGGTACATAAACATTTCTGCAGCATTGAAGGTTGCCAAGAACACAGTGGCCTCCATTTTTACATTTACATTTAAGTCATTTAGCAGATGCTCTTATCCAGAGCGACTTACAAATTGGTGCATTCACCTTATGACATCCAGTGGAACAGCCACTTTACAATAGTGGATCTAAATGAAAGAAGTTTGGAACCACCAAGACTCTTCCTAGAGCTGGCCGCCTGGCCAAACTGAGCAATCGGGAGAGAAGGGACTGGTCAGGGAGGTGACCAAGAACCCGATTGGCACTGACAGAGCTCCAGAGTTCCTCTGTGGAGATGGGAGAACCTTCCAGAAGGGTAACCATCTCTACAGCACTCCACCAATCAGGTCTTTATGGTAGGAAGTGGCCAGGAAGACACTCCTCAGTAAAAGACACATGACAGCCAGCTTGGAGTTCGCCAAAAGGACTCTCAGACCACGAGAAACAAGATCAAACTCTTTGGCCTAAGTGCATAGAATGGGAGAAACTTCCCAATACAGGTGTGCCAAGCTTGTAGCGTCATACCCAAGAAGACTCTATGCTGTAATCGCTGCCAAAGGTTCTTCAACACAGTACTGAGTAAAGGGTCTGAATACTTACGTAAATGTGATATTTCAGTTATTTTTTGGGGGGTAAAAAAACAAACAATTGAATCCATGTTAGAATAAGGCTGTAACATAACAAAATGTGGAAAAAGTCAAGGGGTCTAAATACTTTCCGAATGCACTGTATATATTAGGTCATGGTCTTCTAGGCTCACAAAAGCCGTCAGAAGAGAAGCCTTTGAGATGTCTTCACCAGATAGATCCACCTCCCTGGCTGTTCCCCCTCAACCAGTGACTCATTAGTGTCAACTAAATCACCGTAGTAACAGCACACTCACAACACACAAACGCTTTGTCCTACATTCAGTCTGACAACTGATAGTTAACAGCACCGTCAGCCATTTTACACAATTGAGTGTTCCACTCTGCATTCCCTCTCTCAATCATAGATTAGGCCACATGGAGTTAACTTATTTGATGAATACCCTGGAAGAAGTATTCATTGTAAACGTGAACATCCCAGAGAAGGTTAATTGAGGTCAGGAAGCTGATTACCTACCGAGCTGTTTCCTGTTTGGACCCCAGGAAGAGTAGCCGCTGGGAATCCTTATGAATATAAAAAGAAAATGCACGAGCACCTTTTCCACTCTCATCGATATTTGTTTTTAATTGCTAGGGACATTTGTTTTTAAATGCTAGGTAAATGTTAATGAGCACATGCAAACATGTACTACTAAGCCAGACAACACAGCTAATAAAGTTATGGAAGTATCTCAAAACGCAGTTTGCAGCACGCAAAAAACAAACGATTTGACAGTAGGTATCTTAATTCAGGAGGGGAATGTCTCTGCTGCTGTTACCAACAAGTTTGATCTTGCAAGCTAACGTTAGGCACTAAGTTAATGTTAGCAAAACCCAGCTGGAGAGAATTATTTTGGCACATCTTAGATACGCTACATATATGTGGACACCAGCTCATCGAACATCCCATTCCAAAAACATGGGCATTAATATAAAGTTGGTGCCCACCTTGCTGCCATAACAGCCTCCATTCTTCTGGGAAGGCTTTCCACTAGATGTTGGAACATTGCTGCGGGGACTTCCATTCAGCCACAAGAGCATTATTGAGGTCAGGTACTGATGTTAGGCAATAAGGCCAGGCTCGCAGTCAGCGTTCCAATTTATCCCAAATGTGGTAGATGGGGTTGAGGTCAGGGCTCTGTGCAGACCAGTCAAGTTCTTCCACACCGAACGACAAACTTTTTCTGTATGCTTTGGAATTACAATGCATTCGGAAAGTATTCAGACCCCTTGACCTTTTCCACATTTTGTTACGTTACAGCCTTATTCTAAAAGGGATTAAATCGTTCCCCCCTCAAGCTACACACAATACCCTGTAATGATAAAGCAGTTTTTTTAAAATATATTTGCAAATGTATTAAAAATACAAAACTAAAATATCACATTTGCACAAGTATTCAGAGCCTTTACTCAGTACTTTGTTGAAACACCTTTGGCAGCGACTACAGCACCGAGTCTTCTTGGATATGATGCAACAAGCTTGGCACACCTGTATTTGGGGAGTTTCTCCCAATCTTCTTTGCAGATCCTCTTAAGCTGTCAGGTTGGATGGGGAGCGTTGCTGCACAGCTATTTTCAGGTCTCCAGCGATGACAGATCGAGTTGAAGTACAGACTCTGGCTTGGCCACTCAAGGACATTCAGAGACTTGTCCGAAGCCACTCCTGCGTTGTCTTGGCTGTTTGCTTAAGGGTTGTTTTCCTGTTGGAAGGTGAACCTTCGCCCCAGTCTGAGGTCTTGAGTACTCTGGAGCAGGTTTTGATCTAGGATCTCTGTACTTTGCTCCGTTCATCTTTGTCTCAATCCTGACTAGTCTCCTGCCCCTGCTGCTGAAAAACATCCCACAGAATGATGCTGCCACCACCATGCTTCACCGTTGGGATGGTACCAGGTTTCCTCCAGACGTGACGTTTGGCATTCAGGCCAAATAGTTCAATATTTGTTTCATCAGACCAGAGAATCTTTTTTCTCGTGGTCTGAGAGTCTTTAAGGTGCCTTTTGCCAAACTCCAAGCTGGCTATTATGTGCATTTTACTGAGGAGTGGCTTCTGTCTGGCCACTCTACCATAAAGGCCTGATTGGTGGAGTGCTGCAGAGATGGTTGTCCTTCTGGAAGGTTCGCCCATCTCCACAGAGGAACACTGGAGCTCTATCTGAGTGACTACTGGGTTTTTGGTCATCTCCCTGACCAAGGCCCTTCTCTCCCGATTGCACAGTGGTTCCAAACTTCTTCCACTTAAAAATGGAGGCCACTGTGTTCTTGGGGACCTTCAATGCAGCAGACATTTTTGGTACCCTTCCCCAGATCTGTGCCTCGACACAATCCTGTCTCGGAGCTCTACGGACAATACCTTCGACCTCATGGCTTTGTTTTTGCTCTGACATGCACTGTCAACTGTGTGACCTTATATAGACAGGTGTGTGCCTTTCCAAATCATGTCCAATCAATTGAATTTACCACAGGTGGACTCCAATCACGTTGTAAAAACATCAAGGATGATCAATTGAAACAGGATGCACCTGAGCTCAATTTCGAGTCTCATAGCAAAGGGTCTGAATACTCATGTAAATAAGGTATTTGTCTAGTTTTTTTTTGTTATATACATTGGTAAAACTGTATAAAATACAGTTTTCGCTTTGCCATTATGGGGTAGTGTCTAGATTGAGATAAAAAAAAACAATTTCATAAGGCTGTAAAGTAACAAAATGTGGAAACAGTAAAGAGGTCTGAATACTTTCCGAAGGCACTGTATATAGTGTAGTTAACGTAATAGATAGTTATAAGATGTATAGCTGGCAAACATTAGAAGAGAATTTCATACAAGTGTAACATGATCATCTCACTTAAGTTGCGCTGCCGGAAACTCAACCCAAGAAGCACTTGTGTCGCTCGTTGTGCTACTTGGTAAAGAAACACGACTGGCTCAAAACAGCTGTTTTGGGAAACTATTATTGGTAAGATAAATAATTAAAACTAATTTAACAGACGAAATTATGAAGGCCATCCGTTTTACCTAATACCTAGTGGACAAGTTGACTGCAAGTATTCATTTAAAATGTACAAATATTCAAATGTATTAAAAACACTATTGACTGTAATGGAAAATCATACAGAGGGTATTTCAAAATACCCCACGATTCAGTATATCGCCCAACCTTAGTCCGGACCACTACTGTTTTTCTGTTTTTTACCTCATAATTAATTGCACAAACCTGGTGTCCCAGGTCTGAATCAGCCCCTGATTAGAGGAGGAAGAAATTTAATTAAAAAGCTGTGGAACTGGCTTTGAGGTCCAGATGTCAATTTGAGGGTTGTAGATTAACAGGTCTCGGTGCACTACGCACATATAAATAGGCGTATGGTCTTCTGGGCTTACATAATCAGCAAGTAGCACGGCAGTGCAACATATTGGGGCAGCAGGTAGCCTAGTGGTTAGAGCGTTGGGCCAGGTTGCTAGATCGAATCCCCGAGCTGACAAGGTAAAAATCTGTTCTGTCCCTGAACAGGGCATTTAACCCACTGTTCCTAGGCCGTCATTGTAAATAAGAATGTGTTCTTAACTGACTTGCCTAGTTAAATAAAGGTCAAATAAAAAATATTATTAAGCCTGACTGGAGGCTGAGAGACAACAGCAAACAAAAGCAGCACAAATTAATTGATAGCGCCTCAATCCCCATGAGCTATGAAATGTCCCTATTAACATCAAGTACTCAAAAACAAATTACATATGTAATTTGATGTGGTTCCTGCCACTTGGGAGATAGAGGGGGAGTTTACTTGTCCACTAAAAGGATGATAGTATTAAATCACAATTGATTGACAATAGAATTACATAAGTGTTGCAGAGTATACAAAAGGACCTGAAACATGTGTACACAAGTCTTCACCAGATAGACTTGGGTGTCAATTAGTGACTCATTAGTGTCAACTTTGTCCTACATTCAGTCTGACAACTGATAGTAAACAGTAAATATGCAAATGTCTCTCTCTCTCTCTCTCTCTCTCTCTCATTAGGCCGCGTGGAGGTAACTTATCTGATTAGTACCCTGGAAGAAGAGTGTTAATTGTAAACATGAACATCCCAGAAAAAGTATGTTGAGGTCAGGAAGCTGACTGCCTGTTTAGAAAACATGATGCTGAGAAGCAGCACAGCTTTCAAGTAAAATAACATTGTTGTAGAGCAGGGTATTCAAATCTTGCTGGTATTCTGTTCTACCTGATAATTCATTGCACACACCTGGTATCCCAGGTCTGAATCAGTCCCTGATTAGAGGGGAAGAAAAAAAGCAGTGGAACTGACTTTGGAGCTCCACGTTTTAATTTGAGGGCTGTCGAGCAACAGTATCTCAAAGGACAGACTGCAGCTGACGTTGCTTTGAAACCACCAGGGATGCTCACATACAAAGAAACTTTCAGAGAGATACAGTGCCTCCAGAAAGTGTTCATAGCCCTTGACTTATTCCACATTTTGTTGCATTACAGCCTGAATTCTAAATGGATAAAAAAAAAATCCTCACACCCATCTACACACAATAACCCATAATGACAAAGTGAAAACATATCTATAAATTGTAGCAAATGTATTGATAATGAAATACAGAAATCCCATTTACATAAGAATTCACACCACTGAGTCAATACATGTTAGAATTACATTTGGCAGCGATTACAGCTGTGAGTCTTTCTGGGTAAGTCTCTAAGAGCTTTGCATACCTGGATTGTACAATATTATTAAACATTTTTCAAGCTCTGTCAAGTTGGTTGATGATCATTGCTAGACAGCCATTTTAAAGTCTTACCTTAGATTTGAGCCAACTTAAGTCAAAACGTAACTAAGCCACTCAGGAACATTCAATGCATCTTGGAAAGCAACTCCAGTGTAAATTTAACGTTGTGTTTTAGGTTATTGTCCTGCTGAAAGCTGAATTTGTCTCCCAGTGTCTGTTGGAAAGCAGACAACCAGGTTTTGCTCTTGGAGTTTGTCTGTGCTTAGTTAGCTCTATTCCGTTTCTTTTTATCATAAAAACGACTCAGTTCTTGCCGATGACAAGGATACACATAACATGATGCAGCCACCACCATGCTAGAAAATATGAAGATTGGTACTGACTGATGTGTTGGATTTGCCCCAAACATAATGTATTCAGCACTTAAAGTAAATTACTTTGCCACATTTTTTGCAGTTTTACTTTAGTGCCATATGCATGTTTTAGAATATTTTATTCTGTACAGTCTTCCTTCTTTTCACTTAGGTTAGTATTGTGGAGTAACGACAATGTTCTTGATCCATCCTCAGTTCTCTCCCATCACAGCCTTTTGTAACAGTTTTAAAGTCACCATTGGCCTCATGGTGAAATCCCTGAGCGGTTTCCTTCCTCTACGGCAGGTATTCCCAAACTGGGATACGCGCAATGCTGTCGGGGGTACGCCAAATAAAAATGTGACTCACATTTTTTAAAATCTTTGCATTTTCAAACAGTCTATTTAGATTTTCCAACAGGTGATGTTTTTCTCTCGCCTGAGTAGCCTCATATCTCTCCCAAAAATAAAGTTAAACCATCTAGCGTTAAGCGAAATAACGTCAATACAGGTAGCCTAGTCAAATAATTAACATCCAATGACATTAACGCTACTCTCCAGTGGGAATTCTACTAACGGTCTGTATGTAGCCAAACGTAGCTGCTGCTCATTCCGTTTGCTCGAAAATTGATTAATGGTTTAAAAAAAAGTAAGGCCCGTGTTCATAGAGACACATATCAGATCTATTGGTAGTACTGCTACTACCAGCAGTACTATACCTGCACCTGTCGATGACACAAGTTGTTCTGCTTCCACAAGCACATCCAATGCTAGCATCAGTAATTCTACATTTCTTGTTAGCCCCGCTAGCATGGACACTGACAGTTGTGCAGGGGAACAGCTACTGCCCTCTTAACCGGGAAAGCACCGGGAAAGCACTATGGACCATCGAAGAGGCGCAAATATGGAAGCTAGAAACCAGGACAACAGCAGAGGATATTTTTTAAGTACTGGACAGCTTTGTGACATCAAATGGACTTTAATGGTCAAGATGTGTTGGTATCTGTACTTATGATATGGGCAGCGATCATGTAACACTTTTACAACATACAGAAGTGCGCTGGTTATCAAGGGGCAAAGTATTGACACGTTTTTTTAAATTGAGAGACGAGCTTAAAGTTTTCTTTACTGACCATAATTTTCACTTGTCTGACCACTTGAAGACGAGTTTCTCACGACTGGCCTACCTGAGTGATATTTTTCCTCGCCTGAATGATCTGAATCTAGGATTACATGGGCTCTCTGCAACTATATTCAATGTGTGGGAGAAAATTGAGGCTATGATTAAGAAGTTGGAGCTCTTCTCTGTCTGCATTAACAAGGACAATACACAGGTCTTTCCATCATTCTATGATTTTTTGGGTGCAACTGAACTCAAGCTTATGGACAATATCAAATGTCATATAGCGAAGCACCTGAGTGAGTTGGGTGCGCAATTATGAAGGTACTTTCCCGAAACGGATGACACAAACAATTGGATTCGTTATCCCTTTCATGCTCTGCCTCCAGCCCACTTACCGATATCTGAACAAGAGAGCCTCATCGAAATTGTAACAAGTGGTTCTGTGAAAATTGAATTTAATCAGAAGCTACTGTCAGATTTCTGCATTGGGCTTCGCTCAGAGAATCCTGCCTTGTCAAATCGCGCTGTTAAGACACTGATGCCCTTTGCAACCATGTACCTATGTGAGAGTGTATTCTCGGCCCTCACTAGCATGAAAACTAAATACAGGCACAGACTGTGTGTGTGTGGGAAATGATTTAAGACAGACTCTCTCCAATACAACCCAACATTGCAGAATTATTTGCATCCTTTCAAGCACACCCTTCTCATTAACCTGTGGTGAGTTGGTCACAATTTTAGATGAACAAATAATGTTTTAAATGTAAGATGGCTAAATAAAGAGCAAAATTATTGATTATTATTATTTGTGCCCTGTCCCTATAAGAGCTCTGTCACATCCCACGAGCCGGGTTGTGACAAAAACTCACACTCATGTTTAATAAATGTATCGTATTGTGTGTGTAACAGGCTTACACTGATGGCAAAAAACAATATTTGAGAGTGCGCTGACCCTGGTGCTAGAGGGGGCATGCAGTTGGAGGTTAAATGTTTGAAGGGGTACGGGACTATAAAAAAAAGTTTAGGAACCAGTGCAAGTTAGGAAGGATGACTATCTTTTGTAGTGACTGGGTGTATTAATACACCATCCAAAGTGTAATTAAAAACTTCACCATGCTCAAAGGGTTATTCAATGTAGGGCTGTTCCCAACAAAAAAAACTATCATTGTCAACCGAGAGAATTCTGTTCCAGTCAATTAGTCGAAAGTTTCAAAGGTGTATTTTTACACATAGACATCCTATGTGTTTTAATCAAATCAACTATATGTACTGAGCTTGTATGATGCTTTAAAACACATGAAATAATTAAGATACACAAATGACAAGAGGGAGTCCGACCACAATTGATTTGATTGTGACAGGCCGGGCTCAGACTGTGTGACTAGCATCAGTTGTCTCTCTCTCTCGTCCCTGCTGCAGCGACCACCACAGAACATCAACAGTGTTTATCACGCTGTCCATGTTGCTGAAGCTGTAACATAATTACCGCCACTTCTGACTGAAAAATTGTCACCAAAATCCCTCATTTGTTTAGGAAAAACATTGCCTATTCCCTCAACCCTTGCTTTCTTTACGTGACACATGTATGCATCGCATGCACGTGACCAATAGGGCCTGACCTATAGCGTATCATAATCACATCAATAAATTGGTTATAAATACAGGAGATCACAAAAGAAAAGGTAAGGAACAAGCGCTGCGTGCATATTATGTGTGCCAAACTGGTGCAGTTAGATGACAAAATATTTTTCTGACTGTTTGGAACAACGTAAAAAACAAAAGAAATAATAAGCGTGCCATAGAGTCGGTTGTAACTTTTTTTAAGAAAGCCTTTATTACAGCAAAAACTAAAAACAGATGCATGCACTCGTGAATGCAATTGCAGACATGGAACGGTTTATTAATTGTTTACGCTAATTATTCAAGGGACGCTTTGTTATTTTATAACTAAAATGCTTGACTGCATATCAAATCATGATTGACTCAAATGCTGTGTGATGACAGGAACAAATTAATGATTGATTGATACAGCAGCTTGTATACAGTAAGTATTGAAATACGGGCATGAGTAAGTTACGCTATTAAGACTAAACAGGATGTGCTCCTAGGCCTAAAGCTCGATGGTGGTTATACAAGGCTGCTATACTAAGCCTACATTACATTTATTAAAATGGCCAACGATTTCAAGTCTGTATGTAAGCAGCAGTCGCTCTGAGTTACTGATGGCTGTTTAACAGTCTGATAGAATTGAAATCTCTCGATCCCAGCTTTGATGCACCTGTACTGACCTCGCCTTCTGGATGGTAGCAGGGTGAACAGGCAGTGGCTCTGGTGTTTGTTGTCCTTGATGATCTTTTTGGCCTTCCTGTGACATCGGGTGCTGTAGGTGTCATGGAGGGCAGGTAGTTTGCCACCAGTGATGGGTTGTGCAGACCGCACCACCCTCTGGAGAGCCCAGCGGGTGAGGGCGGTGCAGTTGCCGTACCAGGCTGTGATACAACCCGACAGGATGCACTCAATTGTGCATCTGTAAAAGTTTGTAAGGGTTTCAGGTGACAAGACAAATTTCTTCAGCCTCCGGAGGTTGAAGAGGCGCTGTAGTCAATGAACAGCATTCTTACATAGGTATTCCTCTTGTCCAGATGGGATAGGGCAGTGTGCAGTGTTATGGCGATTGCATCGTCTGTGGACTTATTCGGGCGGTAAGCAAATTGAAGTGTTTCTAGGGCAGGCCTAGGAAATTGCAGTCCTCCGGGGCCTGATTCATGTCACACCTTTCCCCCATCCCTAGCAAACACACCTGATTTAAACTAAGTGCATTTTTAACTGAAGATCATAATTAGTTGATTATTGGAGTCAGGTGTGTTAGCTGGGGCAAAAGCGTGACACCAATCAGGCCCCCGAGGACTGGTCTAGGGTGACAGGTAAGGTGGAGATGATATAATCCTAGACTAGCCTCTCAAAGCACTTCATGAAGACAGAAGTGAGTGCTATGTGGAGATAGTCATTTAGTTCAGTTAACAGTAACTTCTTGTGTACAGGAACAATGGTGGACATCTTGAAGCATGTTGGGACAGCAGACTGGGATAGGGAGAGATTGAATATGTCCGTAAACACACCAACCAGCTGGTCTACGCATGCTCTGAGGATGCGGCTAGGGATGCCGTCTGGGCTGGCAGCCTTGCAAGGGTTAAGACGTTTCAATGTCTTACTCACTTCGGCCACGGAGAAGGAGAGCCCACAGTCCTTGATAGCGGGCCGCATCGGTGGCACTGTATTATCCTCAAAGCAGGCAAAGGTGTTGTTTAGTTTGTCTGGAAGCAAGACGTCAGTGTCCGTAACGTGGCTGGTTTTCCTTTTGTAGTCCGTGACATACGTCTTGTGTCTGAGCCGTTGAATTGCGACTCCACTTTGTCTCTATTCTGACATTTCGCATGGATTCCGATTGGTCAGACCAGCGTTTAATACATCTTAGCGCGGGTACATCCTCTTTGAGTTTCTGCCTATAGGAAGGGATAAAAATGATTTGCTGAAACAAGGGCGGGGGAGGGCCTTGTATGCATCGCGGAAGTTAGAGTAGCAGTGATCCAGTGTTTCGCCAACGCGAGTACTACAGTCAATATGCTGATAGAATGTAGGTATCCTTGTTCTCAAATTTGCTTAGTTAACAAAATCCCCAGCTATAATGAATGCAGCCTCAGGAAATATGGTTTCCAGTTTGCATAAAGTCCAGTGACATTCTTTGAGGGCAGACGTGGTATCGGCTTGAGGGGGGGGATATACACGGCTGTGACAATAAACGAGGAGAATTCTAGGTCAGGTGAACAAAAGGACTTGAGTTCCTGTATGTTGTTGCAATTACACCATAAGTTGTTAATCATGAAACATACCCTTCTTCCCGATGTTTATTCCTGTTGGCGCAAAGTACAGAGAATCCAGGTGGCTGTACTGACTCCGACAGCATATCCCGAGAGAGCCATGTTTCCATGAAACAGAGCATGTTACATTCCCTGATGTCTTTCTGGAAAGCAACCCTTCCCCTAATTTTGTCTACCTTGTTATCTAGAGACTGGACATTAATGAGTAATATACTCAGAAGCGATGGGTGGTGTGCTCGCCTCCAAAGTCTTACCAGAAGGCCACTCCGTCTACCTCTTCTCCGGCTTGTTTTGGGTCAGCCTCTGGAATCAGTTCAAATGCCCTGGGTGGTTCGGACAAAGGATCCACTTCGGGAAAGTCCTATTCCTGGTCATTGTGCTGGTAAGTTGACGCCGCTATGATATCTAATAGTTCTTCCCAGCTGTATGTAATAACACTTAAGATTTTCTGTGCTAACAATGTAAGAAATACAATTTTAAATAACGAAATACTGCAAAGTTTAAAGGACTAGAAGCGAGGCAGCCCTCTGCATATTTGTATATGGAAAATGGCGCTGACAAAGAGAAATGACAGTCCATCATTGCTTTAAGAAATGAAGGTCAGTCAGTGCGGAAAATTTGAACAATTTTGAAAGTTTCTTCAAGTGCAGTGGCAAAAACCATCAAGTGCTATGATGAAACTGGCTCTCATGAGGACCGCCACAGGAAAGGAAGACCCAGAGTTACCTCTGCTGCAGAGGATAGGTTCATTAGAGTTAACTGCAACTCAGAATGCAGCACCAGTGACATCTCAACATTAACTGTTCAGAGGAGACTGCGTGAATCAGGCCTTCATGGTCGAATTGCTGCAAAGAAACCACTACTAAAAGGACACCAATAATAAGAGGAGACATGCTTGGGCCAAGAAACACGAGCAATGGACATTAGACCAGTGGAAATCTGTCCTTTGGTGTGATGAGTCCAAATGTTAGATTTTTGATTCCAACCGCCATGTCTTTTTGAGATGCAGAGTAGGTGAACAGATGTGCTGTTCCCACCGTGAAGCATGGGGGAGGTGGTGTGATGGTGCTTTGCTGGTGACACGATCAGTGATTTATTTAGAATTCAAGACTCACTTAACCTGCATGGCTACCACAGCATTCTCCATCTGGTTTGCGCTTAGTGGGACTATAATTTGTTTTCAACAGGACAATGACCCAACACACCTCCAGGCTGTGTAAGGGCTATTTGACCAAGGAGAGTGGTGGAGTGCTACATCAGATGACCTGGCCTCCACAATCACCCGACCCCAACACAATTGAGATGGTTTGGGATGAGTTGGACCGCAGAGTGAAGGAAAAGCAGCCAACAAGTCCTCAGCATATGTTGAAAAGTATTCCAGGTGAAGCTGGTTGAGAGAATGCCAAGAGTGCGCAACACTGTCATCAACGCAAAGGGTGGCTAAATTGAGCAACATTGTCAACAGCACACGGATGTTTCAGAACCGCGGCCAGTGGCCGCTATCTGCATTTGTTAACTAATATTATTTTTATTAGCGTTGCACCATTGTTCTGTTGTAATATCACCATATACAATTTCAGTAGCACATGTCTTAGAGCGATTGACTATGCCATCCCCACAGCCTCCACAATGAATTAGTCCACTCAGACAGGCGCGATACAGTATGGTACACCATGAATTATAATTTTTTGCTACTGCTCGACTAAATACATCTCGGTCGGACAACACCATATCGACCAAACAATCGACTAAATGGGGTCAGCCCTAATTCAATGTCTGTTTTTTTACCCATCTACCAATAGGTGCCGTTCTTTGGAAGGCATCAGAAAACCTCCCTGGTCTTTGTGGTCGAACCTGGGTTTGAAATTCACTGCTCGACTGAGGGACCATACAGATAATTAATTGAATGTGTGGGGTACAGAGATGAGGTAGTCGTTATGTTAAACACTATTATTGCACAGAGTGAGTCCATACAACTTATGGGACTTGTTAAGCAAAGTTGTACTCCTGAACTTATTTACGCTTACCATAACAAAGGTGTTGAATACTTATTGACTCAAGACATTTCAGCCTTTCCTTTTTTAATAATTTGTAAAAAATATAATTCCACTTTGACATTATGGGGTACTGTGTGTAGGCCAGTGAAACAATCTCAATCAATTTAAATTCAGGCTGTAACAGCAAAATGTGTAAAAAGTCAAATGGTGTGAATTCTATCTGAAGGCACTGTACATAATGTCTCTTACACAATAGGTGGGAGAAATCATAGAATTTCTATAGGATAAATAAAACCATCCATAGTATGTGTGAACTGGTGGCTAATCTGATAAATTGTCCAACGATTGTATTAAACTATAATTGTATAAACCTTCACTTGTTAATAAAGAGAAGGCTGAAGAAACAAGTGTTGTGTTTATCCAGGAGGACACATTTCCCAACATATGAAATAAAAAGATGAGACTGTGCTCCTCTATTAATACCCTGGGGTATGGTAGGGTATGGCTAGGACTGGTGCTACTGCTGCTAAACTCCCACTTATTAAAAAGTCACCGCTGTAGCGAGGTAACCAGGACCAGGTCAAAAGCACATTAGCATAATCACCACCACCCTTCAAGCTGTTCTACTGTCAAAAAGTGGATCCCTACTGTTATCTGTATGACAAGTGTCTGTCTAGGGTCTAGACCCTTGAGGACAGCTTTACTGAGCATTCACAGTTATTTATTCATATTATTTATGAAGTTATTCATGTGGTGTCCAAATGCACAGGCAAATGTCAGCTTTCTCCTTGACACTTGGTACGAACACTTAGTAAATCAAGACCTGCATGTCTATCGGCAAACAGAGCAAACTCTGCTTTGGTGTTACGGATGAGACTGACTCCCCACACACATAAACCCAGTTAGGGCCAGGTTGAACTGCAATGCCGCGAAAAATATATATATGTGATATCGGAGAGGATGTGATTGGTGGGGTGGGCTCTCATCCGGAGAGCCACATGTCCCTTGGAGCAGTCGGGGCTGATTGGGAGGTGGGAGGTGTTGTCTACAACCTTCTTCACACCAACTCATCTGCTGGAGCACAAGTGCTGCTCCCAGGGGGGAGAGGGGAGAGGTTTCTCACCACTTAATGGGAAAGGGCAGATAGTTGGAAGGGAGGGAAGAGGGCGACCCTTACCTCTATCCTCAGGATGGGGATGCTGGGGCTTCTTGTCGGCGCTCGGGACCTCGGGTTTTCGACCTGAAAAGCGAAGCATGTTGCCGTTGTTTAGTAACGTCCTCCTCTCTTTACCGTGGATCTATGAGTCTATGAGGACAGCCAGTCGAGCACAGAGCAAACTAAACAGATATTCTGCACACAGGATGTGGAGACACACATAAGTGTTTCCTGTGCAGACTAAAGGGAGTACAGAAATCTTTGCAGTGCTTTTTGCAAGCGTCTGTAACTTCAGATGTGGGTGTGCTAGATATGAGCCTTTCGTTCAATCAGTCTTAGCACCCCTCTCGGAAACAACAACCTCAGAAGAGAAAACATGATTTTTTCCTATCAAGACAGATATCTAGGTGAATGCCGGTGCTATATAGAACAGCCAAGTACCTTCGTCAATTCGGAAAAGTAATTAGAATCTATATACAAATATGTGAGCACTTAGAATGAATGGGCCTAGTCATTAAACCTACACCTTAAGGGCATTAGGGAAGTCTCCATGCCTCCAGAGATCTAGATCTATGGCATAGTTAAAATCCATTATATACCAGAGGTCTTGTATCTAACAGCCGCAGGGATGAAAGCCCTAGGAGTCTGCTATGTGAGACTACATTGTGCTATCAGACAGGAGTCAAAGGATCCTAAATACCTACATGCATCACGTCTGTCGGCCTTGGCAGTTCGGCTTTGATCTGGACTGAGTGTACTACTTGGTAGTAAACAAAGTTGGGAAAGTCTTAGATGTTGGTTTCTTTGCCCTGAAACTTGAACCCCTTGGGGTTGTAGCGCAACACAGTCATCATCTCAACTCAAGGCATTCTTAATAACGCATCAATTTAGGCATCCTCTCTGAGATTTACAGCAATTGCCACTTATGAAAATCTTTGAGTGGCGTTTAAATCTATAAAGCATCCCCTAACCAAGCATTCAGAACTGGAGATGACAATTATCTGGTGGATTCTTCACCTTGTCGGCTGAGGGATTCGAGCAAGTGACCTTCGGTTACTGGCCTAACACACTAACCGCTAGGCTACCTGATATTAGGTGACAGGATGTGCTAATGGACACAGGCAGAGGTACACGTTTATGTTTGTCTGCCCATATTGTTTGGTACTGTACTAGAGAAGACTCTCGTGGGGATGTTTTGAAGATAAGAAGTCGCCCGCTGCCTGCCTCTCCGTTAACTGATAGTGATCTACTACACATGCTCATCTACAGGAGATTGATGATGGTCACATGTTCCTTATGAAACAGGCCTTACCTATGCTTTTTGATGGTGGCGGCAGCTTCTTGAGTATCTGAAAAACACAAAGTGGGTCATTACAGTAGCCCTCAGTTTAAACAGACTCCCAGCAGACACACCATGATGGCCAACAAGTACAGAGAGAAAGAGCACTTTCTTGCCCCACTGAATTAGGTTCAACATTCAGGGAATATGTTAAGTACAGTACGTAGTAAGGTAACAAGTCAAGTCTTTTTTCTAAAGAAAAGCAACCCAGAATACCTTGTTATGGTCACAAAGTTGATGAAAAACAACCCAGAACGAATTTGAATTGGCCACACCTCAAGGGACGCAGAATTTGAATTGAAGGAAGAAGAAATTAATTCAAACCAATTCAACTAAGACATGAAACATGAGTCTCATTCATTTGACTAATCATTTATCAAAAAGGATAAACCACTTATTAATGTAAAGAATACACATACCATTTCAAATATTAGTTTGATTAGAACTCAGATGTCAAACCAACAGTATTTTTTCTTTGTCATGAGATGTTAGATTGTTCCATTCCATACTAGTGTTTGATCTATGTATTCTGTATCACGGCCTGGTATGGCAACAGCTCCACCCTCAACCGGAAGGTTCTATTATCTATCCAGTTGCCTAGTCACTTTACCCCTACTATATGCACATCGCTACTTCAGTTACCTTGTACCCCTGCACATCGACTTGGTACTGGTACACCCTGTATATAGCCATGTTATTTTTTACTCGTTATTCGTTATTTACTGTGTATTTACTCCATGTGTCAAATCACCCCTTTCCCTTTGTCCCTCCATTTGCACGTTCACACGTGCTTCCGCCATATGCACAAGTGTCCCAAAGCTGAGGGAGTGAAAGGGTTAAGGGGCTAATTAATCCCTTTGAAAACAACTTAGACCGAGTCAGCTACACTGCCGGCTTCAGAGCGAAGTGGTATCCCATAACACAACGTATCATTTTTAAGTTTGCGCAATTTCACACAAAATAGTCATCCCTAATTATGAGTCACCTGTATTTGTATGTGTTGGATTTCAAGGCTTGATACATGTAACTTATTAAATACCTCCCAAATTATTTTTTGAACTGTTACTGGGGGTTTATATCTACAAGGGGAATGTTCTCATTTGAAGGTCATGCTTGTTTTATTATTTAAAAGTGGAACATGATTTGCATTATTCAAGTCATGAGTGTGTCCTGAAATTGATTTGTTTATTTGATCCCTTGCCACTCTTGAAGTCACCGTCTGAGTTTCATCAGCAACATGTGACAACGGAGCACCCTCCAAGCGAGTTGCTAGGGGTGAGGGGATGGTTTGTGAACACCGAAAGACAGTAGGCCTAGGGTTAATTGTTTGTTCAAGGGGACACAATGTTTTCATAAGTGCGCAACTAAATTCAATTGTTTTCGGGCAATTGCTCAGATGAATTTCACATTTAACAAAGAAGGCAGGGTCTGTTCAACAATTGTTTGTTGCTCCAGAGAATGACTGCCCTTTGCTGTAATCTTTACAACAATGTTTGGATGATTTTGGTCTTCAACAGTTTCTTTAAATTCTTCCCAATTCGTGGTATTATTTATGCCTGACTTCTGTAATATATTTGAACATGCTTAGACTTTAGTCTACCTGATATCATTCCAATTTAAATGGTATAGCAATAGCAACACAGGGCTTCCTTACTGTAAAGTCATGTGCCAGAGATGCCGATGTCACGGCAGCTGTTCCAGGGATCCAGCCTGAGCAATGCACTGGGCCAAATCACTGATCTACAAATCACCTTGCACCTTAGATAGAAAAATTAAGGAATCTGCACAGCGCCTTGCTCAGGCCCATCAGTGTGTCAGAGACTAGAGGGCTGAGGAAGAGTGATGCCAGGCATCTAATGCAGAGGCCAGAGCATGAGTCAGAAGAGAAGCACATGCTCCAAATGAACACAACAAGCAATTATGCTCAGTTTCCATGAATAACTTACACTGATCTTAACCTTGCTCATCTTAAAATGTGCTTTAATGTTTGTCCTATGGAATTACATTAAGTCCTTAATAGATGATACCAAACAGTAAGACACCGCAGTAACACTGACAGCTTCTAGACAATAAGTGTGTGCTTTATATTCATAGCCCACATTCAATACGTTTGTAAGTCTTTCCACAAGCCCAATGAGATCATTCTATTATAGTGTGATGACAACTTCCATGGCAACTTTCCATGTTAAGGCTATACCTGAGAATTAATTGCAGACAAACTGTGGTAGTCAAGAGGGAACAAGGAATCTTTATCAACAGCATCAGTGGGTCACCTATGAGTGGTGGATTAGGAGGTTTAAAGCTCAGTCTTTCTCCTGTAAGTAAACGTCATGCAGTGATAATAGGATGGATACAGCCACAGGCCACTGCAACATTTCAGATTGATAATGTTCCTTGCCAGCACCACAAAAGATGCATACCGGGATATGTATGCTGTAACAATCCACACTGGGAGTTTATACCATGCTGGCAAAAACTATTTAGAAATAGAGAGAGATGGAGAGAAAGAAAACAAGAATAAAAACAGAGAAAGAGAGAGAGAGCGAAAGAGATTGCCCTGGTAACCTCTTAATGGAGATCTGTTTATGGCTGCCCTCTACCGAGCATCTAGCAGAGCTGAGAACATACCCTTACCATCCCTCCCTCTCATGAACATTTGACCAGCGTGTGTTTCTCAACCATCACATGAGCCAGTGCTCATCACATTCCCTCTGCCTAGGCCAGGGCCTTAAACAAAGGGCAACATTGAGCTCATTTATGGAGTAAAAACTCTCCCAATGCTCTGGGCCAAAAGACTGTGACTGCTTCACCCATTGACCTACATGTGGGGGGGCAGAGCAGCGTGTTCACTCCACAGGGCCGTGACACAACAGCCACAGTGTGGGCCGATGAGGCAACAACGGCCAGGACTCTTTGCATGGCGATGGAACTAGTTCAAGTACCAGGAACTTTACTTACGATTAAAAAGAATCTTCTTCAAAATTCAACAAATGACTGTTTAGCTGGAGGATACTTTTTGACCAGAAGGAATTGATAGTGTACACTTCTCTTTGAACAGAACAGCTGTGAGCAATGTCCCCTCTAAGCTGTGCGCGTGCTCGGGCGCAGCTTTCCCAGGACTGCCGCGCAGATGATACCAGCCCGCAAAGAGATGCACGAGATTGAACTTCCCTCAACATTAGTAGTTTGCCCTGTTAGTTTACATAATCAATGTGTCCTTCTAATGTGGGAATTGTGATCAAATCAACATATTGTCCACCTTTCAATGCAACATACCAAAACAAATCTAACAAGACTGTGTGATTTTGATGTAGGCAGAGCGCATCGCCTGAGGATTCTATTGACAGCACAACACATGTAGCCACGTGTGCACATTTATTAATATTCTCTGCTGGTTAATAGCCTAGTTACAGATCATTTCTGGTCTGCAATGGGGTGTGATTGCTTCCTACAACAGCACAAAATGTGTATATTTCTAGCCATCGTTGAAAATCGAGTCAGAGCTTTTTTATGTCTTAAAGGGGCAGTGTTGTATTTTGAGACAGGTTTGAATAAGTTAAGACGCCAATAGGCAGAGGGTAGCAGCCATACATTGTCTGATTCACTATAATAATGGTATGGGGATAATAACTAATTTTATTTTGTATAAAATCCCATTGAACGTTGGCTACATTGAACAACACACATACGTTACTACTGTAGGCTGTATCATAGAAACGTTATTAGATGCATTTTCTCCATTGTTTTTGATGGTATGCCATTCTGGTAGACCTATATCAGGAATGCAGGCCCGCCCAAAAAATACATATATATTTTTGGGGGAACTCAGCTGGAGTCTCAACTTCCTGTTGAGAGTTAGAATAGTAGAATATACAACGTGCAATTTCGACATTTGGTTGTGCATCAGCAGTTTCTCTCTCTCAATTAGCCATGTCAACTAGACGCTTTTTTGGTAAATTAGTCGCTACCTAAACTTGTAGTAATAATGGTTGAACTACCGACCGGGGGCCCCCAATGATTTTGTTAGGCCGTCTCACTCCGAAATCATTAAAAACTTCTGAAGCTAAGCAGGGTTGGTCTTGGTTGGTCCTTGGACAGGAGGCCAGATGCTGCTGGAAGTGGTGTTGGAGGGCAAGTAGGAGGCACCCTTTCCTCTTGTCTAAAAAAATATCAAAATGTCCCAGGGCAGTGATTGGGGACATTGCCCTGTGTAGGGTGCCGTCTTTCGGATGGGATGTTATATGGGTGTCCTGACTCTCTGTGGTCATTAAAGATCCCATGGCACTTATAGTAAGAGTAGGGGTGTTACCCCCGGTGTCCTGGCTAAATTCCCAATCTGGCCTTCATACCATCACCTAATCATCCCCAGCTTACAATTGGCTTTCATCCCCCTTTCTCTCCCCTGTAAGTATTCCCCAGGTCATTGCTGTAAATGAGAATGTGTTCTCAGTCAACTTAATTGGTCAAATAAGGGTTAAATAAAAATAACAAATTAGACAATTTGCTCAGACCCAAACATTTTTTGAAGGAACATTTCCTGTGAGGAGTCTTAGCTAAAGACAAGATTAAAACTGTGAGAGCACAGAAACTACAGTTGAAGTCGGAAGTTTACATTCACTTAGGTTGGAGTCATTAAAACTTGTTTTTCAACCACTCCACAAATCTCTTGTTAACAAACTATAGTTTTGGTAAGTCAGTTAGGACATCTACTTTGTGCATGACACAAGCAATTTTTCCAACAATTATTTACAGACAGATTATTTCACTTATAATTCATGATATCACAATTCCAGTGGGTCAGAAGTTTACATACACTAAGTTGACAGTGCCTTTTAAACAGCTTGGAAAATTCCAGAAAATGATGTCATGGCTTTAGAAACTTCTGATAAACTTCTGACATCATTTGAGTCAATTGGAGGTGCACCTGTGGATGTATTTCAAGGTCTACCTTCAAACTCAGTGCCTCTTTGCTCGACATCATGGGAAAATCAAAAGAAATCACCCAAGACCTCAGAAAAAAATGGTAGACCTCCACAAGTCTGATTCATCCCTGGGAGCAATTTCCAAACGCCTGAAGGTACCACGTTTATCTGTACAAACAATAGTGCGCAATTATAAACACCATGGGACCACTTAGCCGTCATACCGCTCAGGAAGGAGACGCGTTCTGTCTCCTAGAGATGAAAGTACTTTGGTGCGAAAAGTGCAAATCAATCCCAGAACAACAGCAAAGGACCTTGTGAAGATGCTGGAGGTAACAGGTACAAAAGTATCTATATCCACATTAAAATGAGTCCTATATCGACATAACCTGAAAAGCCGCTCAGCAAGGAAGAAGCCACTGCTCCAAAACCGCCATTAAAAAAGCAAGACTACGGTTGGCAACTGCACATGGGGACGAAGATCGTACTTTTTGGAGAAATGTCCTCTGGTCTGATGAAACAAAAATAGAACTGTTTGGCCACAATGACCATCGTTATGTTTAGAGGAAAAAGGGGGAGGCTTGCAATCCGAAGAACACCATCCCAACCGTGAATCACGAGCGTGGCAGCATCATGTTGTGGGGGTGCTTTGCTGCAGGAGGGACTGGTGCACTTCACAAAATAGTTGGCATCATGAGTGAGTAAAATTATGTGGATATATTGAAGCAACATCTCAAGACATCAGTCAGGAAGTTAAAGCTTGGTTGCAAATGGGTCTTCCAAATGGACAATGACCCAAAGCATACTTCCAAATTTGTTGCAAAATGGCTTAAGGACAACAACGTCAAGGTTTTGGAGTGGCCATCACAAAGCCCTGACCTCAAATCTATAGAAAGTTTGTGGGCAGAACTGAAAAAGTGTGTGAGAGCAAGGAGGCCGAGAAACCTGACTCAGTTACACCAGCTCTATCAGAGCTACACGAAACGTTTGACCCAAGTTAAACAACTTAAAGGCAATGCTATCAAATACTAATTGAGTGTATGTAAACTTCTGACCCACTGGGAATGTGATGAAAGAAAGAAAAGTTCTCTACTATTATTCTGACACTTCACATGATTAAAATAAAGTGGTGATCTCAACTGACCTACAACAGAATTTTTACTAGGATTAAATGTCAGGAATTGTGAAAAACTGAGTTTACATACACCTTAGCCAAATACATTTAAACTTAAACTGTATTATGTATGAATATTTAGAGAAAGCATAAGTTTCAGTCTAAAGTGAGTGATGACTCAGAGCCCCCTGACAAAGACCACACATTATGGTGGATACAATATCAGCAGAACATTCCCAGGATACCACTCTCATCATAACTGTGTTTTATATCAATGGAAGAGGCCCATATGAATTCTGTGAACATACACCAACACCATGTACTCTAACACAAGCATGTGGACAGCCCAGCGTACCTCTTCTGCTTCCTGCTTGGGAGACAGTTTGACTGATCCTCTTGATGTGGGAGCCGGCTGCAACATGAAGGCAGTTTTTAGAACTAAACATGTATGATCACAAGACAAATGACTGACTTAACACACAGGCTACTAGAGGATAAAAGGCAACTAGGGAACACATATGGGTTCTGGCGTTCACTTCCACTTTTATCTTACCTCTTTGTCTTCATCTAACATAACAGCCACAAAGTTGTCAGGAAAGACGCCCTCTTTACCTCCGATCTCTCCTCGCCACCACCCCGGCTCCCCCGTGTCCTGAAACATAATAACTTTACTGGTGAAGCATTTTTCAAACATTATGATGAAAAGGCTAAGATAAAATCACAGAACATCATAATACAGACAGTTGGGAGACGGGAGTCTGAGAAACATTTTAAATGTCTGCATCAGGCCATTTTGTAATCAAAAGAAATTCTCCCATCTCCTCTCAATAAACAATGATTATTTTCATTCAATATAAAATCAGCCTCACTTGATGTTAGATGCAGCGTTTACTGTGAATGCAGTCTCCGCGAACGAAGAAACATTGCCTTTAGATTTCAAATCAAGTTGAATGCAGCCCTTGAACATCAATCTGCTTAATGGACACTAGATGGCGCTTAAACAGCTTGATTTACCCGCAGCAAAACATGATCTTTCATAATGTGTCTGCCATAAATAACAAACCATGATTCGAGAGACACATCATCTCTTAATGGTAACTCAACCTCTCCAGACGGACTAGCACTATGTCTTGACCGCATTCCCAGTCAGGGCATTAATGCTTTTCTTCAGGGTGTGAAATTCAAGTCCCCAGTCTCTGGCCAACATCAAGTGAAGCTAACTGCCATAAATCACCTACTTGCTATGACGACAGCTTCCTCTCATCATACTGCTTCCAAAACATAGCAGGGTGCTCGTTGGTGATCAGTGTTGTGTTTGGAGGGCTTTTTGAAATGGAGAGGTACTATCTGAACTGGTCCAATAAGAGGATAACTCATTTTCTTTTTCTAAATGTCGTCGTGCCGACAAACTACCCAGGTCTACCAAAATCCCAATACAAAGCATTAGGACTAAACACTCAAATCTGTCCCTGGGGTCCTGGTCCAGTCCTTGCTCACAACATTCACCTATGTCACCAGGGAAGAATAGACAGGCAGGGTTGGAGAGTGTGCAGTAGGATGGATGACTATACCTGGGTCTGGTCTGGGGGTGAGATTAACACACTGAGGACCATGGTCTGTGAAGGACCATGTTGACCAGGACCAAATAGATAATGCCCGGTGTTAATATGTGGCACATTTGCCAGGCTTAAAGTGTAGACACAGGGCTGGAAATATAGATCCTCAAAGTTACCTCTTTCCCTTACAAGAGGGACAGTCATGTAGTCTGTTTGAAAACTTTTTTGACTAGCAAATGGAGACTGTTGAAGTAGTAACAGTAGCTTTAAGCTTCTCCACTGAGAATAGGCTAGGGCCACGGGCTTGTTGCTGGTCAGTGTGGCTTTACTTACCTTACTCAATATCTGTATGACGTCACCATCTTTCAGTGTCAGCTCGTCTTCGTTTGTGGACTCAAAAGCAAAGGTGGCTTTGCAGTATTCTTTTACTGGGGAAGGAGGAACAACACTCTGCATTTCTCAAGAAGTCATTGACAAACAAACCACACACACAGAATACATGAACACGAGTTAAGTAATGGATGTGATATATTTTTTCCTAGTGATACCATTCCCATTGGCTAATCCTAACCCTGCAATTGGCTTTAAAAAGTTTAACACTTAGCTAGGTAGCAACGGTGTGATTGTAGTTACACATTCCCTCACAATAAAACAATGTATACCCTGTGAACCTACCCTCAATGTAAGAACATGTAAGAATCACAATAAAACACGATACATGTTGTGTTATGATGATCAAGTGTAATGTCTGAGAACGCAACACTAGATGACATTTTGCATAGAACAGTCACTTCTAATCATAAACACTGGGACTTTTACCCTCTCTCTTACCTTTTGCTTTGCTGTCCCCCTCTGCTTTCAGTGAATCTGTCGTGTTGGAATGGGCGGGCTTTGCGGCAGATGGTAATGATGGGATTGGCTAAAATGAAGCAAACCACAGATGGATTTACTGACATGATTGGATGCACAGCACAATGCCCAGATGGTCTCCACCACATCCCTGACCGGAATGAACACAGAGCCATCAGCGGACTCACTGATTGGTCAACAGACAGTCAGGTCAGCAGTCAGTCAGCGTGCAGGTCAGTGTTTGTGAAGAGTATGCCAGTCTACTACAGACTATGTCACATGGGTTAAGAGTTATGCTAAAACATATACCAACATCAGAAAGCTTGGGATGGGAAAGAGTCGACATGGAACAGCCTTTGTTAGTTGCGGCGCGAGCAGACAGACAAGTGGTAGAGCCAGGCAGGCCTAAGGTAGTCTGTTTTGTCTCAGATGAAAGGAATTGAGAGCAACAAGCTGTTGAGTCACGAGGAAAGAGAGAGCAGAGAGAGATGCATCTACTGATGGAGTGTGTGTGAACGACAGCGTAATGGAATATGCCATCTTGTAAGCTGTGGGACGAAGACTGAACCAACGCTGCCATGACAAAGGAGGGGGGAGAAGGAGGGAAGAGAGAAGAGTTTCAGAGGGGGTTAAATGGATGCTGTAATCGACAGAGTGCTATTAGCAGGACTATTAATGCAAATAAAACAATGTAAAACTAATCTGGATATGCAGCTGCAGTTTGTCTGTAAACACACCGAAATATCTCCCTCAAACACATCTCGCCCGGAAACGTGCTGAAATACTCTACATGAGCAAAAGTATGTGGACACCAACTCGTTGAACATCTCATTCCAAAATCATGGGTATTAAAATATGGAGTTTGCTGCCATAAACAGACTCTACTCTTCTGGGAAGGCTTTCCACTGCTTGGACTTGCTTCCATTTCAGCCACAAGAGCATTAGTGAGGTTGGGCACTGATGTTGGGAGATTAGGACTGGCTTGCAGTCGGCGTTCCAATTCATCTCAAAGGTGTTCGATGGAGTTGAGGTCAGGGCTCTGTGCAGGGCAGTCAAGTTCTTCCACACCGATTTCAACAAACCATTTCCATATGGATCTCGCTTTACGCACGGGGGCATTTTTCGTTCCTTCCAAGATGGCATAGCAGTTCAGACGTCATTTTGTCCTCGTATTGTCGTGTCCT
This sequence comes from Salvelinus fontinalis, assembly GCF_029448725.1. Classification (NCBI taxonomy): domain Eukaryota; kingdom Metazoa; phylum Chordata; class Actinopteri; order Salmoniformes; family Salmonidae; genus Salvelinus; species Salvelinus fontinalis. The sequence goes on from NC_074691.1 coordinate 17,248,092, forward strand.
GTATATACACTGCTCAAAAAAATAAAGGGAACACTTAAACAACACAATGTAACTCCAAGTCAATCACACTTCTGTGAAATCAAACTGTCCACTTAGGAAGCAACACTGATTGACAATAAATTTCACATGCTGTTGTGCAAATGGAATAGACAAAAGGTGGAAATTATAGGCAATTAGCAAGACACCCCCCAAAACAGGAGTGATTCTGCAGGTGGTGACCACAGACCACTTCTCAGTTCCTATGCTTCCTGGCTGATGTTTTGGTCACTTTTGAATGCTGGCGGTGCTCTCACTCTAGTGGTAGCATGAGACGGAGTCTATAACCCACACAAGTGGCTCAGGTAGTACAATTCATCCAGGATGGCACATCAATGCGAACTGTGGCAAAAAGGTTTGCTGTGTCTGTCAGCGTAGTGTCCAGAGCATGCAGGCGCTACCAGGAGACAGGCCAGTACATCAGGAGACGTGGAGGAGGCCGTAGGAGGGCAACAACCCAGCAGCAGGACCACTACCTCCGCCTTTGTGCAAGGAGGTGCACTACCAGAGCCCTGCAAAATGAACTCC